>NC_073227.2:136930833-137247500 GCF_029281585.2 Gorilla gorilla gorilla
AAAAAAAAAAAAAAAAAAAAAAGAAAAGAAAAGAAAAAGAAAAAGAAAAAGAAAAAATTAGCTAGGTGAGGTGGTGAGCACCTGTAGTCCTAGGTACTTGGGAGGCTGAGGCAGGAGGATCTCTTGAGGCCAGGAATTTGAGGCTGCAATGAGCTATGATTGTGCCGCTGCACTGCAGCCTGTGCAGAGTGAGACCTTGTCTCTTAAAAAAATGAAACTAAAAGAAAGGAAAAAGAAAACATTCTAGCACTAATCAGAATCTGGAACTGTTTTGTTTCACCTAGTTTCAGATTAACATTGCATGATCAAATAAAATTCAGCATCAGAAAATGTTTTGTATAATTTGCAAATAGAAATTTCAACATTACTGCAACAAATGTTTACCTACTGTATGTATATACTGATAAATATCAATGTATATTCATTTTAGCTATGGTATTTTAGAAAATCAAATGAACTGTCTGTGTACAATTTTAATAATATAAAATATAGAAATTCTACCCATTTGCTTTGATTTTTAGAGGGAGTTATAATTTTTATGATAAAATATAAATATGAATTTTTTTATTACAATGCTTATCCTAACAGTATGCCATTCTATTTCATTGTTTCCTTGGATGATCACTTTTCAAATATATTAATCACCTTGTAGCCAAAATCACAACAAGGATTTTTACTCTTAACATTAAATAAAACTTTGCCATAGTCTGGCTTCTATGGTGGATGTAATAGGATATCTAAAATCATCTTGAAATGAGAGCAGAGAATTATATACCTGAGTTTCGTAGATTGACAACCTCAGTACAAATGATATTAGATGGATCATCTGGGAAGATCTGATAGTTGTTTTAGTTACGAATTTGGCAGATGATTGGCAAGAAGCAATAATACAGAGTTGAGTGTGGGGAATGGTGCAAGGGCTGTCAGTTCTAACTGTTGTTATTACATGTCAGAGGCAGAATTTTAATCCCAGTTTAATAAATTGTACCAAACACAATACTAATAATATGCAGACTGCTTTCATGAGAAGGTCATGGTCCTTAGTGTGATATTAAGGCACAGTGTAGGAAATTTTTCTTCTTCCAAATTTTTTTTCCAACTTGTGTGTGTGTGTGTGTGTGTGTGTGTGTGTGTGTGTATTTCAAGTTGGTCAGAAAAGGCAAAAAGAAACATACTAACAATTGACTTAGCCCTATGCCAATAATTTCATTTTTTTCTTTGTATGTGAACATCTAAAATAATGAGGTAAATAAATGGACAGCAACACTACTCATCTATCAGTATTTTTCTGCAATTAATTTTTTAAAAATTTGGACTTTTAAATTAGTACTCTATGAGGATTTGGGCTATCTTGATAATTTCCAGTCTCTGCCACATATTATTTCCACTCATTTTTTATCAAGGTTAAATATCTCTAATACAAAAATAAAATGCAATTAAATTTTAATTCTATTTAAATTCTTCTCCAGACAATAACTTCTTTTGTTTCAATTACAGTACAATATAGAAACAGTTACTTGCCTATAGGACATCTCTACTTACATACCCATACACACTTAAAATCACACTTAATATATTCAAATTGAATTTATCCCACTGAAACAGCCTGAAATTCTGTATTCCCATCCCACTGAATGCTGCCTCACTCTGCCCATTTACTTTTCCTGAAACCTGGGAGTTAGAATTCATTCCTTCTTTTATATACCCCATAAGCAATCAAACTCTAAGTCGCATATATTATGTTGTTAAAATTTCTTTCAAATATATGTTGTTTTATGCATCCTTCCATTGTCTTGTTTAGGAAAGAGTGAACTCTTCTTATCTAACTAGTCTCCCTGACTCCAGGCTGTCTACCCACTTCTCTACTCATTCCCATATCTTCAGCCAGGGTGACTTTTTGAAAGCAATGTTTAAAATGATGTCCTTTAAAAAATGAATCATCATTGTCCTTAGAATAATGTGTAAAATTTCATATAGACCTGTCTACTTCTCTAGCTTGATCTTTGCTGTCATTTCCCTTATTATCTTCGTTTTCACTTTATAAATGCTTAAGCTGTAGAAAAATGCTTTAATATCTCTTACACTGGAGTGCTTATTTTTTTATCCTTCCTCCCTCCCTCACTACCTGCCTCTTTCTTTCTTTCTTTCTTTCTTTCTTTCTTTCTTTCTTTCTTTCTTTCTTTCTTTCTTTCTTTCTTTTCCTTCCTTCCTTCTGAAAGAAAAATATGTTTTTAAAATAATATCATGGTTTTTATCTATCTTTCTCTCAATTTTTAGTTGAAATCTCTTCCTTCTGGAACTCTCTTCTGTAAGTAGATGACTTATTATGGGCTGAGTTTGGTTCTCCCCCAAAAGATATATTGAAGTCCCAACCTTCAGTACCTCAGAATGTGGCCTTATTTAGAAATAAGGTTGTTACAAATGTAACTGGTTAAGACAAGATTATACCGGAGAAGAGTAGGCTCTTAATTCAGTTTGACTAGTGTGCCTATCAGAAGAGAAGAGAGACACACAGGGAGAGCACCAGTGAAGACATGTTCAGAGATTGAACTGCTGTATTTGCAAGTCAAGGAGAGCCTGGGGCTATCACAAGCTGGGAGAGGCAAGGAAGCACTGTCTCACTGAGGCTTGAGAGGGGAGCATGACGTCATCAGCCAGTTATGGTGGCCCAGGAAACTAATGCACCTCTATCTTAGATCCTCTTTTAGCACTTGCCTTTAATTTTTTTAACCTCTACCGATTATAATTTCAGTTTAGAAGACTAAGAATTTCTTTTTTATTCATTCAATATACCCAGGGTAAAGAGCGTATTTGACAACCCCAAATAATAATTCAATAAAGATTCAAATATGATTCATAAAGACACAAAGATTGGTATTTTTGATTATATGAGTGAATAATGGCATTACTAAGAATACATATCTATGAATGTGTTTACTATGTATATATGTATGTACCTGTGTGTATACATACATTTTTTACACTAGGTAACACATCATACATTCTGCAAGTAGAAATCAAATGTTATTTTCTCTAAAAAAATAAAAAGAAGGATATAAAAATAGTCACAAAATGAAATAGCTGTTTAAAATTATTGGATCCCATAATATTGGTGTTTCTAAACTCATTATAATATGATGGACAAACCTAGTCTCATGTGGGGGGAAAAAGGTAAAAATAAGTGAAAAGTAAAAATGAAGCACCACTAAATGTTCTCCCAGAATAGCTAAAAATTGTAAAATCCAAGGAAGCTGAATGCTAGCAAGGATGCAGCAAAGTAACTTTCTTAAGAGGCAACTACCCTGTAAAAGTTGGGCATCATGTCATACACATAGTCTGTGATCCAGCCTTTTTACTCCTAGAAATATAATTTGGAGAGATTGGTGTATATTTTCACCAAGGTACATATTCAAATATGTTTATAATAGCATTGTTTATAACAACTAAATAATGACCAATCTTCTCAGGGGTTTACTCTGGCAGATGGGCCATTGGAACACACAATTTTCCACCTGACCCCTCATCCCTGTGTGGACCGGCTCAAGCCTACTCACATGGTGGCCACGGGATTCTTAGGGTCAAGAGAAATCAGGCAAATCCTCTCCAGGCACATGTGCAGAATGATAACACTATCGCCTCTGCCACTTTCACATTCAGGATATAAAGAATGTTCTTTTACAGTGAAAAATACGTTTAATTTCATCATTTTCTACTGTTAAATATTTTTAAAATTGTGGATGAGTACAAAATATTTTAAAATTATACTGGATTGTTTTAAGAGCAAACATGTTTATTATCTTAGAATGTTGTTAAACTTTTTAATTCTAGAAGATATTTTAAAATTATTTATAATAATATCTCAGCATATTGGAATGTTATGCTGGAAGAACAATTTTACTAGAATGTGTGATTTGATGTCACATATTAGAAGAATAATATTATATCTGCTGATAATTGGGTTCATTAATTCATTGTATAAGGCACTTCTAATAGGAAGCAAATCAAACATATATTATGAAAATTATTATAATTTTGTTTACTAAAAATATCAAAATAATAGTCAACATACCTTTTGTCTACACTATAATTTCAATTAAAACATGATTTTTTTATTTTTAAAATTTATGAAATCATCTATTATTCAAAAATGAATGCTTATCCATGCAAAACAGGGTAGAACAATCTAGAAAAGCATATCCATGGATGTCCCATATTTAGCCATATTTGGTTTATTGGTCAGAGTTTGTTGATTTAGAAGATAACCAATTCATTTTTTATGGAGAAAAATTATTTGTAATAAAAATTAGAGTGTACATAAATGTAAGAGGAACTGGGGAAATTAAGGCCTGTGGAATAAAAGGAGTTTGGAGGATCAGAGAAAGTCATCAACAACACTAAAGCAATTGTGTGCATAGTTGGTTGGAGCTTACAGGAAATTTTAGAAACTTTGAATTTTGGACCACAAAAGAGGTCACAACACTGGGGGAGATCATGAAGATAAGTGAGGAAACTGCCATCTCTGAGAAAACTGCAACAAAATGTTTGGGAAAGAAGTATCTGAGACAGGTCCCAATCAGTTTACAAGTTTATTTTGCTAAGGTTAAAGAAATCTCCAGGAGACATTTTGAGGGCTTCATCAAAGAAGATGATTTTGAGAGCTTCAATATTTAGAGAAAAGCAGGCTGGATCGGAAATAGGGAAGGTATGGTCACATCACTGAATCTGCATGTTTGCAAGAGAAAAGGATCAGGTAGGGGAATAGTAAATTATGTTTTCATGAGGTGTTCAGTAAATCGGCACTTCATATAAGATAAAGTGAACATTGAGTAGGTACATACTTCTAGTCTTAGCCAAGTTGACAAACACAATTCAATGCAAATGAGAGGGATACAGTTTCCAGTCTCTACAACACTCAGTATTGGAATTTGAGAATTTTTTTCATCAATAAGGCTCATAAAATATAAAACTCAGCATTCCTTGGACATAATATAGGTAATTCATTAAGCATTTTATTATTTGTTGCACTTTCAGCCATTCAACGAATATCTATTGAGCAACATGATGCCCCAGGAATGATTTGACCTACTGGAAATACAACAATGAATGAAATAAGCAAAATCCTCAAAGTCTAGTAAGTTTTTTTTTTCCTAGGAATTAAAGGGTGGTGAGTAGGGAACAAAGAGAAAGACAGTGTAGTAGTTTCCTAGGACTGCCCTAACAAAGTACCACAAACTGGGAGGCTTAAACAACAGAAATTTATTTTCTCATAGTCTTGAAGGCTAGAAGTCAGAGATCAAGGTGTCAGCAGTGAACCAAACCAATCTTCAGAGCCTTCCCTCCTTGGCTGGTAGACGGCCATTTTCTCCTTGAGTCTTTACATGGTCTTCCCTCTATATGCCAGTCTGTGTCCTAATCTCCTCTTTTTATTGGAACACCAGTTATATTGAATCAGGGCCCATCTTAATGAACTCATTTTAATTTAATTACCTATTTGAAGACCCTATCTCCAAATACAGTCACATTCTGAAGTCCTAAGGACTGCGACTTCAACATATACATTTTTTTCTGGGGGTAGGGAAATAAATTTCAGCCCACAACATATGGCAAACAAAAGTTAGTACATAATATAATATCAATTATACTGGTAAGAGAAAAAATCACTATGGAGGAAGCAATTTATGAATTATATAAAGTGATCTAAAAAAGCCTCTAAAATAAGGGGTTATTTGATAAGACACTTGAGGAAAGTAAAGGACTGAGCTCTGTGGATATTTGGTGATGAAGCATTTCAGGCATAGGAGTAAGTGTGAAAGTAGAGGCAGGAGTTTGCTTATTGCTTTTAAGGAAAAACAAGTCCAGTGTAGCCAGACTGCAGTATGTAGAAGACAAAGTGGCTTCAGATGCTTCAGACAACTGAAAGCGTTTCCATAACTAGATAATGCAGAGGGTGAAGTACAGAGCGTTTTAATCAGGGAGGTGAAGTTTTCAGGTTGTTTGGCTTTTGACTACTGGATGGTGAGCACAGTGAGATGGATCATGCTGAGTGCTGCTTCAGGGAGGCCAGTTAAAAACATCTCAGATGAATTCCATTTCTGAAGAAATGTGAAAAGGCCACGTTTTATTGATGCTTTATTTATCAGCATTGTATGAGCAAAACACTTTCAATGAAAGCCTGAAATCAGACATTAAAGGATCAAAATTATTTTTAAAAGACTCCAAACTTAAACTTCTAGAAATGTCCAAAAGTGTACATGATGAGGCTTTTCGTCCCAGAGGGTTTTATTTAGTTTCAATTTTTAAATGATGTAGCTACTCCTCTTTTTCTCTCCAAAGTGAAGATAATAAAATACAAAAAGAAATAATTATATTGAAATAAGTCATTAATACTGTCACTTGTTATATAATGATAGTATAAATACATATGTAAACAAACATGTAAATAAAGATATACATTAAAATATATGTTCTATTACTTTATATATCAATCAATATAAGATGAGCATAAAAGGACACTTTTTCTGTTGTACTTTTTAACATTAATTAAAGTTTAGTACTAATAATTCAAGAAAACACAGTCTACATTTATTACTAACTTTTCTTCTGGAGTTGAAAATAAAGTTGTGTGTGTGTGTATGTGTGTGTGTATGTGCATAGATATATATTCTTGCTGTTTTTTTTTGTTATTTACTAATAGCAGACCAATGTAGATTACTTACACCTTCATGAGTCTTTTCTGTATCTACTTATATCTGAGCTGCATATAACAATTTTTACAACAGTATATGATGCAAATTCCTGAAGGTAAAATCCAATGTTCTTTATATTCTATTTTAAATGTTCTGTAAATAATAAAAAAGCATGCAACTGTAATTTTCAATTCATTGCAGTCATAATAGAGTTTTATAAATTTATGGCCAGCTAAGAAACTATATCCTTGCTTTGAATATATTTTCTGTAGTTCATTCACGTACAATAAATTTGTGTAGTACTCTAAATTTGTTTGTAGATTGACATCATCATGTAATTAAAAATTTTAAAATTATGAAATATTTTATCAGATTTTTTGCATGATCATTTAAAAATTATTACTTGAATTTAAAAAACATAACAAGTGTATCAGCTTATCACTAATGCTTATTAAAAGAAAGTAACCAGCCTTATTCTATTCAGAATGTGATGCTAATGAGGCACTCTGAATGTGTTCTTCGTCTGAGCGCACACTAGAGTTCACCTACCACCCACTTCATTAAGCTCGATATACTATCAGTATGAGAAATAAAGTGGTTGATATATAAAATAAATACGAAGTGAAAATTGCCATATGAAGTCAATCTCATGTTTAACTCAAGGCTGTATTTCTTACTGTGCTTATCTTTTGTAATAAAGTTCTCTGCACGAAGTCAAATTCTCAATAACAGTTCTTTGAACCCACCTGTTATTTTTGGACATATCAGACCAATTAATTTAAATAAAAATGATTTATTGCTTTTGCAAACACACACAAATAAAAGAGAAAACTTTTTAAAGGTGTGACAACTAATTGTATCATTTATACTTCAAAAAAGAAAATCAAATTTAATGTGATTTCCTAATGGAAATTGGATGTAGATGCTGTAAACTATGCCCACTTCATTAATAATCTCCAAATGTAATTTACACTTCTGAAATATAATAAAAATCCCACAGAAACAAATGAGAGATTGATATTAAGTAGCTATTTTTTTAATATTCTGTTTCTTCAAAAGTCACAGCCATCATTCCAAAGTGGAAAATCAATCAAGAGTTACCAGGTACAATAATTCTAAAAGTAATGATGAGAAGCTATTTAGTTCCCTACTATGTACAAATATGTCATCTCATTGTCCATATTTTCTCATTTATTGCTCTAAAATTTTTCACATTTTATATTGGAAGAAACTAGCTCAAACAGACCAAAGCACTTAATCGGGAAGGATATGTATAATGAGGTTTCACTTTTATGTATTATCTTTAGAAAGATTCTAATACTAAAAATTAGAACGAGATAACAATGTAATTTTCATGAGAACAAGAAAACTAGCATGTACGTATAATTTGATAAGATATTTTATATATCATGAAATTAAAGTTTCATTCTCAAAAAATACTATGACTTACATCCTTTTGAAATTTTTATAATTAATGAAGCTGAAAGAGACTCTGGTCTTTCTGCTTTAAATCTCCTATTGTTTCCTCTGCTTCTTTTTTTTTTTTTTTTTTTGAGATGGGATATCACTCTGTTGTCCAGGCTGGAGGACAGTGGTGTGATCTCGGCTCACTGCAACCTCCACCTCCTGGATTCAAGCGATTCTCCTGCCTCAGCCTCCTGAGTAGCTGGGACTACAGGCATGCTCCACCAAGCCCAGCTAATTTTCATGTTTTTTAGTAGAGATGGGGTTTCACCATGTTGGCCAGCATGGTCTGGAACTCCTGGCCTCAAGTGATCTGCCCGCCTTGGCCTCTCAAAGTGCTGGGATTATAGGCGGGAGACACCACGCCTGGCCTCCTCTGTTTCTCAATTAGAATAGTTTACTAGATGAAAAAGTTCAATACCAAGTAGATAAGGTAAAAAATAAGACGTCTAAAGCAATTTTTCCTGAAAAACACATTTAAATAAAATAATGCTATAGCAGGTAATGGGCAGGTTGAAACTTGGAAAGCCCCCAATCAAGTAACTGGAGAATATCTAGGTCTTCTACACAATACGAAGATAATTAAGGATTATCTCAGGTCTAGCACAGATAATTTCAAAATTTTAGGATAGTAGTGACAGTTAAACTGGGTCACTAGGTAGGAATATTATTTTCTATCGTTTATTATAAGCTTGTTTTATTTATTTATTTATTTTTATTTTTTGGCAGGCTGGGATATATATGGGAATAGACACACCGATTCTTTAGTTGGTCAGAGAGCTCACCTTGGGGCCACTGCCAAGAACCCTGAATATCATACTAGTTTCTATGAGACAATCTAGAGGCAACCATGACAGACACTGTGCCCACTGCCCACATCATTATCTAACTTACAATTTTGCATGTTTTATAGCTGCTTGAAGAGTTAAGCATAGGAAAGCAACTTGGAAAAAAGGGCAAATCATTATTCTCACCAATGTTCAATATTAGCACAGACTCTATCTTAATGTCATGACTTACTAGAATGTATGGGATAAATGTATAGCTAAACTGGTGTTTAGTTAAATAGTCAGAAACTTTAATAGAAACGTTTACTAAAAAGATAGTTAAAATAAATGGAATGATCTTTCAATTCAAAAGTTAGATGGGGAATAATATTAATTTAAGGCAAACCAGAACAAATATAAGTGCATAAAATAATGAAGTAGAAAAAAGAAATTGATTAAATTACTGAACAAGTGCAAGAGCTGTTCTTTTCACATAAAATAATAAGAGAGAGCACCATTGAGTTAACATAGTCAAGAAAACATACAGGTAATATGAAAAGAAAATGAGAATGAGATCATATGAATAAACACTAATGGAATAAAAACATATAAGAGAAAACTTTTCTAAATCCTATCAAAATTAACATGAACATTTGGATGATTTATAAGGAAACTATGAATTACAAAAACTAATCCCAAAAGAGAACTAAACAAGTATTAACATCAGTAAATGTTTCTCAATAGCTGCTCATAAGGACTGTTTGGGGTTGTTTTATCAACAAAAATGGCCAGGTTATAACTGTAAAAATTAAATCACAATCTCTGCAGTATAAAATCAATTTTCCAGTTTTTAACTCCCCAGTTTAGTACTTTTCGAAGCTACGGTTGATGAGACAACAGAAGAGGAATAATTATCTGGCTAAGTGCAAAATAAATGAGAAAAACTGAAGCCATCAAACCTTTATGGTCATACTGTTAACAGCAAGGGGAAGAGAGAGAGATCCTTAGCCAACATTTTAAAATATCATTGTCTGCGTGATTGTGAAAAAAAAATCAGAAACACTGCAAACAGTTGAATTTTTCTTTCTTTCTCTTTCTTTCTTTCTTTTTCTTTCTTTCTCTATCTTTCTTTCTCTCTTTGTCTCTTTCTTTCTTTCTTTCTTTCTTTCTTTCTTTCTTTCTTTCTTTCTTTCTTTCTTTTCTTTCTTCTTTCTTTTTTTTGACAGGGTCTTACTCTGTCATCCAGGATGGAGTGCAGTGGCACAATCACAGCTCACTGCAGCCTTGGCCTCCTGGGCTCAAGAGATCCTCCCACCTCAGCCACCCCCAGCTCCTACCCCAGCCCTGAGTAGCTGGGACTAGAGCTCTGCGCCACCATGCAGGGCTTATTTCTGTAGTTTTTGTGGAGACAGGGCTTATCCATGTCGCCCAGACTTGTCTCCTGAGTTGAAGTGATCCTCCCACCTTGTCCTCCTGAAGTGCTGGTATTAGCTACCATGCCCAGCTGAATTTCTGAGTCATAATTTAAGAAAAACTAAGAATAATAGACATACATACATACTCACATAATTTTTAAAAGAGAGAAAAATGATGCTCTTATGGAATAAAACAGAAAAATGAGTTCCAATTTGCACAAAATATGTATCTATGAAGGACAGACCCAAATAAAAGAGAAAGAAATTAAGGTATAATACAGGACAACATTTTATAAAGAAAACAAGACATATCTGTAGATGGAAACAGGACACGGCTCTCTGTACAAAAAAAGATAATGGCAAACAGTGAGACATATAGTCTAGTAAACTCATTGCACCTCATAGAAATAGGCAGAATCTGGGATGCATGTGACAAAATCAAATAAGTTATAAAGAGGGAAATAAATTCTTCTCCATATTGCAATCTTGCATTCTTAAGTGAAAAATATCCTATGAACCATTTAAGTGTAGAACAGGTGTACCAAAAGTTTTAAAACAAACCATTGCTGAAATATAAAGTGAACAGCCAAAACATTTCACTTTTTTTTTTTTTTCAACTGGGGGACCACAATTCCTAGGATTTTTCTTGGAGAATTTTTTCAAGTACTGTATCAGTTTGGGTATTGTCTGCTTCCCTTCATATTCTTAAACAAAAAGGATAATTTATCATCTCTGACTAGCAGGCAGGGCAAATTTCAGAATGTTTTCTTTGTCACTTTCTCTGTGTCAGTTTTGTCCTTTGGTAAATAGTCATGGTATCTCCAGATACTACATCAAGATAAAGCAATGCTGAGATTTAGAAAAGGACCATCTTTACTTACAAATATGCTCTAAAATGGAAAATGTTTTCCTAGAGGCCCCATAGCACATGACCTCTCATTACTCTTTGCTCAGAAGGATGTGATATTTGCACTCATAGAAATCAGGTGCGAGAAACTTATTAGCAAACTGTCAAACAAGACAAAGTATCATAATTCGAAATACATAAAGACATAAACCAAATAAAAGTCAAATTATTTCTCTAGAGCTACACTTGATAAAAAGATTACCAGGCATAGTACATAGTGTTCATGTGGAACTCCCCAAAAATACGGATATAGAAATCTAACTAAGAACCAAATAGACCTAATTTCAATTATGCCTGTGGTACAATTCTATAAAGTAGAATAGAATTTCTACCATCAAGAGTGTATAAAATAATCATAAACATCGATCACACATTAAGAAATATTTAAGTATTCCAAAAATTAAAAATAATAAACAAAATTATATCTGATTTTCATGTAATAAAATTATCAACCTGTTATAAACATACAAAAAATACCAATGTCAAGAATATTTTTAAAATACTGTAAACATTTGGATCAAAAAAATAAAAATTATTTATTTATTAATTTATGTATCCTCTTTACAACCATTTACCAAACTACTACATAACATGTATAATACAAGGTATTACATAACATGTATAAGTGCAAGGAGGATGCAATTATGACAAAACAGATGGCATCCATCTCCTCCATGAACCTTGCATTCTAATGCAAGAGACTCACAGATGACTGAGGGTATAACAGGGCATGATATTTTAGATAGGGTGGTAACATAAGGCTATCTTGAGAAGTGGATTTTTGAACACTGAATAAAGTATAACAGTGAGCCATATGAATATCTGGGAAAGAGCATTCCAGACAATGAAACTATAAGTATAATGCCCTCGAATGTTTATGGAATTGATATATTGGAAGAACAACAAAAAGGACTAACTGGTTGATACAGAGTGATGCAGTGAGATTTTCCATATATGTATATGTGTGAATGCGTGTCCATGTGCACATATATAATTTTACATATAAATGTGTGTATAAATTTTGGATAAAGTATACTTTTGTTTATATAATTTTATTATGTGCATACAATTTACTTGATTCATGTACTTCTCTCTACCATTTTTAGATGGAGTGACAAGACAGTATTATCATTATGCTCTACAGTTCTTATGTTATTTCTTGAAGCACATGATAAATATGTGGTTGTACCACTTTATGTGACACTTTGCTTGACCCGATAATTTATATTAAATTAATCTAGTTTCTCCATTTTAATGTTTTCACTTGGAACATAATTTCTTTAAAAAAAACCAGAAATACCTCATGAATTAGATTGAGATAGAAATAATGGAGAAGGAAAAAGGACAGCAAGAATCTGGATGGTCAATTAAGTGAGTGGTGTGCCATTTGCTGTAATAAGTACACAGAGAGAAGTAGACATTTGGATGATTAAAGCTTCATTCATAAATGGGATTTATTTTTGGTGCATGTTAACATTTAAGCTTTGAAATGAATCTGAAATTCAGAGAAAAGCTCAGGAATAGAGATATAAAATTTGAGGGTCATTAGATTGTAGACAGTTTCCTATACAAGTGATTAAAGAAGATAATCTTAGTAGCAAATACTGTACTAAAAAAGAAGAAGAAAAAGACTCAGATAAAATATCATAAAACACCTCATGATTTATTGGCTAGAAAAATTATATGTATTTAACTTTTGAGACTGATAAGTAATGGTCATTTAGATGAGATGAAATCCTGCAGGGTGTGATGCATCAAAAGTTGGGAAAGTAAGCACAGAAAACAGGGAGTGGTCGGCTGGAACAAACATTGCTTAAAGGTCAACTTAAATTGGGAACAAGAACTGACATTTGAATTTGGCAGTGGAAGGTCATTGTTGACCTTGGCAGTGGAAATTCTCATTCGAGAGATGGATGGAAGAGCTCTTTTGAAATGTCGACTCCAGAGATCACAGGAGAAGAGGAAGTGGAGATACAAAATATAGACAACACTAGTGAGATATTTATAATGTGAGGTAAAAAATAAATCAGTACTTGGAGATGCCTGTTGTGTCAAGACAATTTTGTTGTTGTTGTTGTTTTAATATGGAATGTATTTTATCATATTTACATTCTAATTGGAAGAGCCCAGGAAACAAAGGAACATACACAATGTAGAAGAAAGAAAGGGTGATTATATAAGAAATGGACTAAATCGGGAGAGTTTCTAACTCTGGTGAGCAAATGGAAAAACTTATTATAGACAGACAGATCCAAGAAATATTCACTCTAATAGAGTTAGGTAGAAAGGCAGACTTTTTGGTCAAGGAATATGAGACTAGCTTTCACATTTTCTTCATTTTCTTATAATAAATGTAAATGTCAGTTGAGAATGGGAGGAAAAGAAGGGGTAGTATATGTTCATTTGAAGGGTAGTAAAATAACTTGAGCAGTAAAGCATATTAAGAATTGTTGGAACCACTTAGGGTCCACTGAGGTTGAGATAATGTATTTAGAATGAGACCATGCCATGTGATTGAGTGCGTGCAATGGCATTCAGGTGTTTGCTTGCAGATATTGAAAGAGAGTTACACATTAACAGACTTGAGATTTTGAAAAGCAACAGATTATTGTGGGAGAGAGAGGCAGGGGAAATAGGTAAGTGAGCAAGCAGAGATTGTAATTGTGGATTAATATGGAGGAAAGTGAGAACATCACAGAAATAAATGGGCACTGGAAAGATGGTAAGCTCAATGAATTAAAAATACATATATCAGATTATTTTTAAAATAAGATATTTCATATATATTTGAACTGTTTTATCTACTCACCAATGATCTTACCCTGACATACACAGGCAACCTATATTTAACCATTGACCTGAATTTTATGCTAATGATTTCTGAGTGTGTCTCTGTAAGTTTACTAAACATATATATCCTTATTTTTAGCCTTTTTACAAATATGTGGTATAATATTTTTTGTATCCTTCTGCAACTACTTGATTTTAAGCTCAGCTGTGTAATAATTTTGGTTGGTGTTATTTTATTTAGTACTCCTAAATTTGAAAGTGTGATGAATCTTTTTCTATATCACTCAATCCACCATATTGACCTAATTATGGTAAAAAAAAGTATTATTTTAAAATTAGTACTCAACCATCAATTCCTAATTTAAATAATATTTCTTTCCTGGGAATCTTCTCAAATCCTTTGTCTAGGGCTTCTGGCTACTTTTTGTATCTATAGCATGTGGTTAATATCTCTCTTCCAGAATTTATGGTTTTTTTAATTGTGATATTTATGTATATATATACAGAATGATTGCTTGCATTTGCATTCATAATACAAATTCTTATTCCAATTCTTATTCCTATCTCTAATATAGAATAATGTAATTGCTACCATTAAACTGGATTCAGCTTTGTAACTGCAAAAGACAAAAGTCTAGGGGCCTATTGTCAAAGGGTGACTCTTGAACGTTGAGAGGAGGGTATCTGTCACTGAGGATTATCTGCAACCTGATGGCCTGAAGGTGAGAGGAGACAAATCAGGTTCTTACATTTAGAAGAATGTTGAGAGCAACTATCAAAGTCTTACAGTTGATTATAAACCACCTTTTGAAGAGGATCAAAACAGGACTATTAAAACTATTTTTCCAGTAGTCTCAAGTACATGTTACACTGTTAACTCTTAGCAACTGTTACTTTTGGTGAAAAACCTGGTAAGTAAGTGATTCTAATTACAGGTTAGGTGTGAAGCCTAGGACACCAGACAGAAGTGCAGATAAGATGTGAGTCTTTCCAGCATAGCTAGAGGGCATGGGTAACTCTGTATGTCCCCAGGTCTTGCTTAGAATTTGATGGCTTTAAAACTTGTGCTGTTCAGAGTCATAGTAGCACTTTATGACCTTAAGACATTTAGTAGACCCAATATGCTTTAAAGTTGTATTACATTTCTTTCATAAATTTACTTTCACAAATTTTTTTACAATGTAAACAGACCATCAACAACATGCTTGAACTTTCTTTTAAAACAACCAGTCATTTTACTTTAGGACAAGAATTCCCCATATAAGATCCTTTTCTTCATACAAAATATCTTTTCTTTATAAAATTCCTTATCCAAAACCCCCCTTTACCTATGCTTTTGATTAAATATGTCGTTTTCCTTCTGTTAGAAAGTTAGGGTTTGTTGCCATGTGAGTCCTGTGAATGAGGAGCAGATAAGGAGGTTATCTGTACACTGTAGAAGTTATCCCCCCTCAAGAGATTCCTTGGTTAGATTTTTGCTAGGGCTTGTTCAAATAAGTGGGGGCTATTTCTAAACCTCTGAGGTAGGACTGTCCAGATTGAAGTAATTCGTTAAAGATTTAGATAGCTTTCCCAGGAGAAATAGGGCTGTTAGAGGGAAAGATGAATTTAGAGGTCGGGTAAATACTAAGTAGGCACCCATTTAGAAAGTATATTTTTGGCCCATAGTGGTGTGAATCTTTTCTCTGGAGAGAGAGGGTGCCATTTGCCCCCATTACCCAACAGGATTTGGAGGAGAGTTGCTCAGGAAAGGAAATTAGCACAGAATAGGAAGCTCTTGAAACCAAAAGGTAAAATTATAATTTTACCTGCTGCCCCTGGAGTTGCCCTTGGATTTGTACTTTTGATGACAATGTTTAATTTGGAAGCCACCAAGAGCAGAGAGTCCTTTCAGCTCAAGGCCATCAAGGGTTGGGATTCTATCACAGGGGCCCTTCAGCTCTCAGGGCAGCCTTTTTTCCAATGGCCTAGCTTGTGGCAGAAGGGCAAGCCATGTGTGGCTTCCTCTTGTTAGTCCTGTCGGGGCAGTTTGCATTCCAGAAGTCTGGCTTCCCACATCAATTGTAGTTACCTCAAGTAGTGTCCTTAGGGTAACCTGGAGGGGGCTGGAGAGCTTGCAGAGCAGCCAGTAGGTGAACCTGCCTCTTATTGTGGCATTTTTCTTCTCCTTAGCCCTGTTCTGTTTATTTTGCTCTCCAATATGAAGGACTGAGAAGGCTAATTTGAGGATTTCCTGCATAAATGCACTGGGTTCTAAGGCTGACTTTTGTATTTCCTCCCAGTTTATGTTTAGGGCAAAGAGTATTACAAAGGAAAACTAATTTTTGTTTTAAGCCTGGGGATTAAACTTTTCCCAGTTCTTGGGAATGCATCTGAGGGGTATGAAAAAAATGAAAAGGAAAAAGAAGAATTCCCTTCTTATTTTCCTGTTATCCTAAATGGGGCATCCTCCCCTTATCCTTAGGGTACCAGAATGAATGGTCTTACTGTGTACCTTTAACCTTGATCTCATCTGGTCACAATTACCCACTTGAGAACACAGGAGACACTAGAGTGAACAGAGGGGTCCCCAGTTTGCCCTTGGCACTCTGGAATGAACCAATCTTACTGGGTACCCTAGTCTTGCCTTCATCTCTATTCTGCGGTAATCTATTAGCCTGAAACCAATCTTCCTCTCTATCCTATGGGTCTTTTGCACCTGCCACCTTGGGCCAGCCTACATTCTTGTCTCCATGACCTTATAGTGACTCTTACTTGGAGCATTCTAGCAAAAAAAATGACTATCTCTTTTCTCAAATTCCAATTTCCCATGTTTTTTAAGTAGACAAGAAGCCTGTTTTTCAGCTAATGGCCACAAGGTGGCTGGACTTTCCTCCTGTTGAATATGACCTTGAAGGTCTTGATGCATAATGAGAAGGGTGTGGAAGTGATGAGAGAAATGGGGGCTACTGCAGGAAGTGGGAGGAAGCAAGAAGAATGCTCATGCAAGCCCTCAGATGCTTGAAAAGACAGCAGCCTTGGATTCCAGATGGCAACATTTATTTGATCTCTTGACATAAAGGGGACTTGGGGCTTGGGGTAAGAACTCACAAATGGCAAAAGAAGAATTTTCCTTTTCCCATAGGAGTGCTAACTCAAAAAAAGCAATTAAGTAGTGTATTAGTCCGTTTTCATGCTGATGATGAAAACATACCCAGGGCTGGGTAATTTATAAAGAAAAAGAGGTTTAATGGACTCAGAGTTCCACGAGGCTGGGGAAGCCTCACAATCATGGCAGAAGGTAAAAGGTACATCATACATGGCGGTAGACAAGAGAGAATGAAAGCCAAGCAAAAGGGGTTTCCCCTTATAAAACCATCAGATCTCATGAGACTTTTCACCACCATGAGAACAGTATGGGAGAAACCACCCCCCTGAATCAATTTTCTCCCACTGGACCCGTCCCACAACATGTGGGGATTATGGGAGATACAATTCAAGATGAGATTTGGGTGAGAACACAGCCAAACCAAATCATTCTGCCCCTGGTCCCTCTCAAATCGCATGTCCTCACATTTCAAAACTAATCATGCCTTCCAAACAGTCCCCCAAAGTCTTAACTCCTTTCAGCATTAATTCAAAAGTTACTTCCTAGAAACAATGAGGGTACAGGCATTAGATAAATACACCTATTCCAAATGGGAGAAATGAGCCAAAATGAAGGGGGCTAAAGGCCCCATGCAAGTCCAAAATTCAGCGGCTTTTCCAGGAGCACAGTGCAAGCTGTCTGTCAATCTACCATTCTGGGGTCTGGAGAATGATGACCCTCTTCTGACAGCTCCACTAGGCAGTGCCCCAGTGGGGACTCTATGTAGGGGCTTCAATCCCACATTTTCCTTCTGGACTGCCCTAACAGAGGCTCTCCATGAGGGTCCTGTCCCCAAACTTCTGCCTGGACATGCAGGCATTTCCAATTCTTGACTTCTGTGCACCCACAGGCTTAACACCAAGTGGAAGCTACCAAAACTTGGGGCTTGCACCCTCTGAAGCCATGGCCTGAGCTGTACCTTGGCTCTTTTTAGCTATGGCTAGAAAGGTTCGGACGCAGGGCACCAAGTCCTTAGGATACACATAGGAGCAGGACCCTGGGACCTGCCCACGAAATTAAAGGTCTCTGACATGCCCTGGAGACATTTTCTCCACTGTCTTGAGGATTAACATTTGGCTCCTCGTTATTCATGCAAATTTCTGCAGCTGGATTGAATTTCTCTTCAGAAAATGGGTTTTTTTTCTTTTCTCTTGCTTCATCAGGTGCAAATTGTCTGAACTGTTGTGCTCTATTTCCCTTTTAAAACTGAATGCTTTTAACAGCACTCAAGTCACCTCTTGACTTAGAAATTTCTTCTGCTAGATACCCTAAATCATCTCCTTCAAGTTCAAAGTTCCACAAATCTCTATGGCAGGGGCAAAATGCTACCAGTCTCTTTGCTAAAACATAGAGTCACCTTGTCCGGTTCCCAACAAGTTCCTCATTTCCATCTGAGATCGCCTCAATTGAGATTTCATTGTCCATATCATTATCGGCATTTCAGTCAAAGGCATTCAACAAGTCTCTAGGAAGTTCCAAACTTTCCCACATTTTTCTATCTTCTTCTGAGTCCTCCGAATTCTTCCAGCCTCTGCCTGTTGCCCAGTTCCAAAGTCGCTTCCACATTTTTGGGTATCTTTACAGCAGTGCCCCAGTCTACCGTACCAATTTACTGTATTAGTCCATTTTCACACTGTTGATAAAGACATACCCAAGATTGGGTAATTTATAAAGAAAAAGGTTTAATGGACTCACAGTTCCATGAGGCTGGGGGAGCCTCACAATCATGGTGGAAGGCAAAAGGCACATCTTACAAGGTGGCAGACAACAGAGAATGAAAGCCAAGTGAATGGGGTTTCTCCTTATTAAACCATCATATCTCATGAGACTTATTTACTACTAGGAGAACCGTATGGGGGAAACTGCCCCCATGATTCAATGATCTCCCATCAGGTCCCTCCCACAACATGTGGACATTATGGGAGCTACAATTCAAGATAAGATTTGGGTGGTGACACAACCAAATCATATCAGGTGGAGTTCTTAAAGGGCCAGAGTGAGGTCTTAGGGCAGGAGGACAAACTGCTTCAAAAGCTACCAAAACACCTGGCCCTGGAACTTAACAGAGATGAAAAGTGAAAAGCATGTGGTAAGTCATAAGGAGCTGGCAGAGCTGGGGTTCCAATTAGTGTCTGTCCCAGCAGTGAGCCAGCAGACAGGGGAAAGTTTTGGACATCATCACAGCTGGTAGGGTAGAAAGAAATATAAATCGCAGGAGATACAAGCAAGGGAGCCTGTGGCTTTGATCCTGAAAAAATGCAGCAAGAGCAGTGGGTACACGAATAATAGGAAGTGTGTGTATTTAAGGCAGGGAAGGAAGCGACACGGCATGCCAAATGAAACCAGAGAAGAGACCGACTTGCCCCTGAGGTGGATGGTCTAGCAGATGCACAAGGGTATTTCAGAATACACACAAAGGAAACAGGAGGATAGGTGTGCAGGTTTTGGGGAAAGAGCCGATTTTAGTTGAAAAAGCAGAGGAAACCCTAGACGTTTCATGGATTTAGGCTTTAGCCCTACCACTCCCTTGAACCTCCTGTTCAGGAGGGCCATAAATGTCTCAGGTCATCTCGTCATGGACTCCAAGGCCCTTTCCACCCCCAGCAAGCCACCTGTCAGTGTGAACTGAGAGATCAGCCTGGGGGAGTGGAGCCACTGTGGCTGAGAGGGATTGTTCTGAGAGTTGGTTAGCAAGCAGGAGAATGAAAGAGAAGAAGGAATGTGCACACAGGGGTTGAATGCCTCCAGCCGAAGAAGGCAAAGCATAGAGGGGTCTTACCCCTAGGGAACATATCCTAGTCACACTGTATGGCAAATCCATACAGGTCTGCAGCAACTTCAATTCTGGCCTCTTCAAAATAAAGAATTTTACTTAGGGGTGCAAGGCAGAGGGAGAGACCGAGGCAAGTTTTAGAGCAGGACAGAACATTAAATAGTTTTAGGGCAGGAATGAAAGGAAGTAAACTACACTTGGAAGAGGGCCAAGCGGGTGACTTGAGGGAGTCAAATGTGTGTGGTTTGACCTCTGATGTGGGGTTTTATTCATTGGCATATAAAACCTTGATTCTTCCCTTGGGGTATGCTGCCCGCATGTGGGGTGGCCTGCCAGCACCAAGGAGGGGACACATGGGCAATGTGTTTACTGAAGTTGTACCCATGCTCACTTGAGGCATTCTTCCCTTACCAATCAGGTGTTCCCATAAGATTTATATCAGCAAACTCCGCCACTTTGCCTCTTCGTGTGCATGTTTGAATCTACTTTCCCAGCTCCTGAGATCTTACTGGGAAGCTGATCACCAGTTTCAGGTTTTTCTATTTACTGGGAGACTGCCTTTTCCCTGGTGCCAGCTGTGACCATTATTTTATAGAGACAGTTTAACAACCAACTGAATATCACTTGATGGTCAGCTGACATTCCTGGTTTGGGGGCCCTCTCCTGCCTGTTCATGTCTGCCTGACTACCTACTGTAACATTCTGATGCGGGAGCTTGAAGGCCAGGTAACAGGAGACAGTCAGGAGAGCGAAACGGATGTAAGGTGAGGAAGGACAAACAAGTTTGTACCCACCAGCATCAACTGCAGTCAAAGAAGACAGGCAGAAGTCTGTTTTAGTTATTTCTGCCTCTGATGTTGATGGAAGGAAAGGGGGGCCTTCATTATAAAGGAAAACACATACACCTGGTTCAGGAGTCAAAGAAGCTGAAGGAGGACCCAAGGGAATATGGAGCAGTGGTACGCCCATCTACTGTTTCACCACAGAGAAACAACAATGTACAGAAAGTACAATGCGCAGAAAGTACATCAATGAGGAACAGAAAGTGGCTGCTGTCTCACTTTTGCCCTACAACTCTCAGACAAGTATCTCTCTCAAGTCCCATACCAACTGGAAAAAAACTGGAAAGATATTCCGGGAAATGTAGCTTATAAGCTGACACATTGTAAAGCCCTCACAAATACTGCATTTCCTTTACTATTTTTCTAGATAACTTATTTTGTGTACCACATTTCTAGGCTATGTCTACAAATACTTTTCATAAAAGTAGAGTCTAAAATATTTTGTTGTTTTTCAGTACATAGGGGTGATTCACTTCTATAAATGAATGCTTCAGTTTTAAATACGTTGGAATATTGAAGAGGGAACATTTCTTGTGTTGCATTCAAATATTTATATTAGAAATGTTCAGTTGTGATATAATGACAGAAACAAATAATTAAAATCTCACAAAATAAAGATTATGATTTCTGTATATTTTCATCCATGCTCCAAAAAGGTAAATTGACTCATGTTTCCACTCTCTTTGTCACTTGGCCAGTGATTTATAGTACAAAGAGTGAAGATTTTAGAAGGCCCTTCTAGGAGAGCACATTTCCTGCCTCTCTGGAGCCAATATCCAATGTGCCTGTAAATTACCGAAATGAGTTACTTATTTAATAATTCAGACCCAAACAAATATTGTCGTCTTTTAACAGCACCACAATTTCCTTTGAAAACTTATGTTTTCTGTGTTGGATGCAATTCTAAAGAAAATCTGCCTTTTCCTATCGGAGGGGAAGGTGTGTAGCTCAAGCTAAGATAATCACATTAATATAATAATTCAAAAAATAATTAATGGTCATGATGACTGCACTTATTTTTAATTCATAACTGGCAAAATATTAATAATATTAATATTCAAAGAAAGCTTTCTCAGGACAAGGTCTCCATACTCCCAGGCATTTGTATTAACTGATACTCTGCAGAAAATTTATTTTTACCCTGTCAATTCCAGCATTGTAACTGATAACAAAAGGCCAGTGCTGTAAAATAACTGCAGTTGCACAAAATATGCGCTGGAAAAAAATAAATCCAAAGTGGCATAACATATTCCCTTATATAGAAAATAATCAAAACCAGTCTAATCTGGTCGAGAGGCTGAAAAAACGTGCTATTTATCATTTAATTTCTTTCACAGATTTAAGTATGCCACATATTGTTTTGTTTTGTATGTAGTGATAGAGTTTGGCAGTCATATACACTTAGAAGAATTAACAACATCATACAGGAAAAATAGACTCAGAAACTATTTCTATAGGACTGTATTTTGGAGAAAATGAAATTGAATATAAGAGCCTTGTAAAGTAGTTGGTTTCAAAGTGTGATCTGCAGACTTGCATGGGGATGCCGCAAGGTTTTTAGGGGACTGTGAGAGCAAAATTGTTTTCATATTAGTATTAGGATATTTTGTTTTTGTGTTGACATTTGCATTAATATGATAAACTCAATGATGAGTGAGACTACTATTGGCTTAGATTGAATAAAAACGGTGGTACCAAACCCTTCCAGTTGTCACTGTGTTTTTCACCAGGAAGTGCTTCTTGTAAGAAAATAAAAAAAATTAGAAGCCAGTTTTCATGGTCCATGAAGATATGAAGATTAATATTAATAAATATTGGCAATAGTGTTCATACATTTCTAATATTGTTTGAAAAAAAATTTAAGTATTAATAAAGTACTCATGGTACATAACAAAGTACAATTTTTGCCTTAAGTGAAAGCACTTGTGTGATTGATTTGATAACTGAACTAGTTACCTTTGTAAATGAACCACAATTTTTACTTGAAAGAATGAGATGACCTGCAGTTATGCAGATTTATGTACTTGGTGGACATTTTCTTGAATATGAACTAAGTTAGTTTGACATTGTAAGGAAGATAACTTAAAATTTGAACTTATAGCAAACATTAGAATTATGAAAATGGGTATCTGCCATTTTCAGCTTGACAACATCCAATAATTAACATCCTTTCTGATGAGAAAACTATTGAATGCCAATATCTTTATATGGTATTGTGCAATATGTCAACATTTGGATGCATTTATTTTTATGATTCAAAGAACCAAACCCATAGCTTCCAAATGACCAATGCATTATGTTACAAAATCATGCATGGGTAAAATGTTAATTTAAAATGCATATAAGTGCAGTGGAGTTTAATGTGAAACACTGCAAAAAGCTCAATACCTCAATAATATGGTTTCAGGTTCTACATTAAAATTAGCTTTTATGATACCATCATTTTTTATGTTTAGGAGTAGTATCCAAGAAAAATATCCACAACTATCCAGAAAGACATACTTTAAAGATATCGAGAACTATTCTGATTTTTTTCACTAATTTTTATGTTAAAAATATTTTTTCAAAAAGGCGTTAGTTTTGTTAACATGTAATTAGTTTTTCATTGTTCTGAAGATTATGGTAAATATTTATATTTTTAATATTATCATTTACATTACAAATATTATGTATGTTCCACATAAATACAAATTTATTCACGTCCTCAACAATTTTTTAAACTTTAAAATATTAATAAGCCTAAAAAGTTTGAGAACCTTTTTTTCTAGACAGTAGAAATATACAACATATACATTCTCTGTGTTTGTAAAACTCTTCTACAATTTCGTGGAATCTTTCATTTATTTTTTCAATAAAGGTTTATTGAGCAGCTACACTATAGTAACCATTTTTGCAGGCGCTAAGATTAGAGAAGAAAAAAAATAAACTCTTCTGTTTTTAAGGATTTTATATATTGCTGCCTTTTGTCTCTCCCTCATAGTGACAGTGACCACCATCACTGAGTCCCTTACTCCATCTGCTAATGTCTCATTTACTTTGTTTTCATTGTTTTAAGATTTTGAAAATGTATTTTTAAAATCCTTGAAAAAAATCTTGGCTAGGCATGATGACTCATGCTTGTAATCCCAGTGCTTTGGGAGGCTGTGGAGAGAGGATCACTTGAGTCCAGAAGTTCAAGACCAGCCTGGGTAACAAAGAAAGATCCCTTCTCTACAAGAATTTTAAAAAATTAGCCAAGTGCTGTGGCACATGCTTGTAGTCTTTACTACTTGGGAGGCTGAGGTGG
This sequence comes from Gorilla gorilla gorilla, assembly GCF_029281585.2. NCBI lineage: Eukaryota > Metazoa > Chordata > Mammalia > Primates > Hominidae > Gorilla > Gorilla gorilla. The sequence continues at coordinate 136,954,891 of NC_073227.2, forward strand.
GAGGATTGCTTGAACCCAGGAGGTAGAAGCTGCTGTGAGCTATAATCATGACACTGCAATTCAACGTGGGTGACAAGATATTCTGTCTCAAAAAACAAAAACAAAAACAAAACAAACAAACAAAAAACTTGAAATAAAATCTTTAAGAAAAAAAAGACTCATCAATTTTATTCCATAGCAATAGTAAACAGAATCAGTTCTTCAATTCTGATAAACTTTATTTTTATTCAAATACATCTGACTTCATATATGCCTCAAATTTTTGTTACAAATATTTCCAGGGTTCTCTGCATATCTACATATGCCTTAGCAGATGACCTGTCCTGTTCAGAATAAAGTCTGAATTGTGGAAAATAGATCAGTCAGGCAAATAGATATTGGAGAGTTTTTAGTAGCCAATTTTGATTTCCCATACATGTATGCATTTTATTAAAAGTATATTGACTTTTATCAAGAAGTAAGTCCATGATCCTCTAATTGGAGAGTAAAATGATAAAATAGTAAAAGGAACTGGGAAAAATATCAGTAGAATTATTAAATATCTAGAATTTAGAAAATTGTGAGAGAACATAGTGTCGGATGTAAGAGAAACTTTAAATGATCTAATGCTACAACAATTTGAGAGAAATATATTTGCACATATATATCAGCATAATTATACCAAATTTGTAAGACTTTTCATTGTTATTAATTGGACAGTTTCTTCAAGTTGACTGTAAAACACTTCCAGGAAAAGTAGTTCTCTAAAAGTAAAAATAATTCTAAGCTGGGAGAAGATCTGAGATAACAATTCCTACTCTTCCCCTCAACTTTCACAAGTTGTGCAGTATCTATTGATATGTTTTGAATTTTTCAAAATTTTTGTAATGATACTCTATATACAAATTTGTGAAAGACTAATTGGTACCATATTAAATATACTTTGTAAAATATTACATAATTTTAGGTAGACATTGTGTTTTCAAAAAATATAACATTTTTAATTTGTTTTATTCTAATTTTCTCTCCCCAGTTTATCTAGCCAATTTAAATGCAATTCTTACCAAATGATAATGACCTAATATTGCATCTTTAGTATTTTCTTTATCACAAATTTATAACCAAGAAAACAATCAACTACGTTGTAAAAATGTGACGGATATCTACATAAGGAAATAATTCTAAAGTAATCTGCTAAACACTTGAGACAGAAAAAATAAATAAATAATAGAAAGTTATAGGACAGGATGACATAACAAGAAAGTTAATTAAGAAAAACTAGTGATGAACTTATAAGCATAATTTGACAAACTGCAATACAGATAACTTGTCTTTGAATTGGCAGCCCAAACTTTTACAGTATTTTGTGTTAAGGTCTGTGAAGACCTACTGGTATTTGTGAATATGAACTTGGATCACAATAATTTTTCCTAAATTGATGTGGAGAAACATTTCTTAGTCATTACGTTTAACTTTCAATCAAACCAAGTATTACCGTTTACGAAAAATAATGTACCTTGGAAATGAATCTGAAGAAGCAGTTTTTCTTATTAAATCAACATTTACTAAATTAGCATTAATTAATTTGAAATGAAGCAAGTTTTATAATCAACCATTGTATGCATGTCTATGTAATTGACTGGGATGCTTATTTGACAAAAACATTCTAAAAGCCCAAATAAATTCAAAATCTACTTGTTGACACACATATATTATATAAACAGTATATTTTCCATGCATAAAATTTTGCTTTTGTTATTTCTCTGTTCTCAGCTTAGCCTCAAGTCTTTGCAGTTGCTGTTCCCATATCCTGCAATGCTCTGGATCGCCTAGATCTTTATATGGTTCGCTACCTCACATTATTTGTCTCTGATAAAATGTCATTTCCTCAAACATTTCTTCTCTGACTGTCCTAGCAAATACTCAAGTCAGCTTCCTCATGACAATTACTCACTTGAATAAAGACAACCATGAGTTTTCTCATGTACAAGATAAATATCCTTAATTCCATTACCCAGTCTTTAATGGTTAGGAATATTCTCATCATTCCTTGTTCTTCTAATTGTCGTTGTACCTCTTAAAATAAATATCTAAAATTGAATAAAGTATCACGTATGGCATGGCCAGTAAAGGGCAGAAGAGAACTGTTACCTGCCTCATTTTAAATGCTTGACTTCTTTAATATGTCTTGAGATTTCATTAGCATGTTTGTCAAATATATCTTCTTGTTGACTCACACTAAGAATATTGAAAATTATGTACCTAAATAATGCTATAATAGTAAGCCACATTTTTCTCTCTTGATTTATAATTTTAACTAAATTTTATTTTTTCTTTCAATTACTATTTTAAATGTTGGTCAATGTATATAAAACAAAATAATATATAATTTGACATCAAATTAACAAGAAACATTAACTTTATCCTAATAACTAAGCACCCCTAGGTTCTTAAAGGAAACATTTATTGTTTCCTTTGGTTCCTCAAGTGACAATTCTATATTCTTTTATCACAACAATTGTTTTATGACCTAATGACAGAATAAATTTTTCAGAAACACTAGTTAAAAACTAAAATTAGTTAACAAATCTTGAATTATATTGTAGTATTAGAATAACACTACATTTTTAATTAATGTTACTATTTATACTTGAGAAATGTTATTAACTAAGATGTTGGAATAATGAGCTTTTCACACCCCAAAGCTCAGTGGAGAGTTTGGCTGTAGAGGAAAATCAATTCATTATAAAATTATCTTCTAAGCAACTAGAAGCTGTTAAAAAAATAAATCGTCATAGTATTTTCAGAACCACGAAGCTGCTCATGCAACAGTGATGAAGTGAAAAATAATTGGCGTTTATGCATGTTTCATACTCAAATGAGCTTTACCTGCTGTTTCAATTTTGATATTGGAGACAGAACCAAAAAATAATAATCAAAACGTATAGTTTAATTATTGGAAACCACTTTGAGATGTTCTAAATATCCTAAAGAAAAGGTAACTCCTTAGTGAATTAAGGAGTTTTTGTTTTCCTTAGTGAAAAGTTAACTCCTTAGCTAAAATCTTAATAAATTATAGGTTTATTTTTTAGATGCTAGGTTCCAATAGGTACACTCAGGCAAACAATTACATTAATATTTTTAAGGAGAAATGACATTTGATATCTTTACTGTCCACCTGGATTCCAGGACACTGCGTGCTTGACAGAATCTGTGTATTCGCTGTCTTTCCTCTTTTTCAAAGTTCATTTGTTTCATGCTCCAGTTACATGGGTAATGGAGAAGGAAAAAATTTTATGACTCACAGCATGGCAGATAACATAAGCTTCATATTTACATCAATCCTCCTTCCTCTTCAAATATCAGAAGTGTAATATGTAGGCAGGCCCAGCTGAATGCTGCATGCACACTAGGTTTATGGCACAGCTGAAGAAATTCAAGCTTAGGTAACCTTGATCTTTTGATGGGAGTTGCTAGTGAAACTGACCAATTATTTACCCTAGAGGAAGACTTTGTACAGCTGTTTAATTCACAAACATCCTTAGTCTGGATATCTGATATAAGACTGGCAGCAGCTGGAGGGACTTATTGAAAATCATGTCTCAACACTCTTAGGAGTTAAGATTTAGCCAGAGACCTGAATGGCAAAAAAGATCCAGCCACTGATAATCAGAGAAAGCACCCTGGGGAATGAATGCAACTGTTGCAAAGGTCCTACGGAGAAAAAACAAAACAAAACAAAACAAAACAAAACAAAACAAAAAAACTGATGATTTAGGGAAACAGAAAGATATCATAGGCCACAGATGAAGTCTAATACGTGAGTTCAAAGTGGTTGATAGGGGTCAGATTTTATAGAACAAGACTTCTCAAATTTTAATACTCATTATAATCACATGGGAAGAGGATCTTGTTAAAATGCTGATTCTATTTAAGTAGATCTGGGGCAGGGTCTAAAATTCTGCATTCTAACAATGTCCAGTGAGAAATGATTGTGGTATACGGTAGTGATCGAGGCAGAGAATACTGGGCTGATACAATTTAGCACACATTATGCAAACAGATATAATCACTGGAATAGATATGGATGGTAACGAATGAAATAGACGTAGATTGTGAAGGAACAAAATGGATACAGAGGATAAAGGGAAGAGAGTCATAAAGGAAAACTCCTAGGTATTTTGATTTTAAAATTGTATATATTATAGCATAATTCTTTGAGATAGGAAAGACAGGAAAAAAGCATCCTGAGTGTATGTGGGTGAATATGAGAATTAAGTGTTCTATTTTAAGAAGAAATTTAAACCTACAAGAAATTCAAGTGTGTAAGTCAAGTAATCAAGTAGATGGTATACACATTTGCAGTGATAAAGGTCATTAACATATAGGTACATATAGATATTACATAAGTTATTGAATTAAGTTAAACTATCTAGGAAATTGAGGAGTAAAGAAGATCTAAACAATACTCAGAGCTTTTAAAGTTTTAACAAGGAAGAAACCAGCAAAAGGGTCCCATATGAAGCAGAAAAGAGTCTTCTTCGATGGCATTAACAAGAGCACTTGGTGCACTTTTTGAAACAGGAAATTCAGTGACGTTAGTTAAGGAGAAAATGGGAGGGACAGAAGTAGGGACAGCAAGATATAGTTTTTTTCTTTAAGCTTTGTTCCAAAGGTTCACTGTAAGAAAATAATTGTAGTTAAAAGGGGATATGAGCAAAAGTGAGAACTTCTTTACTCTTGTTTTACGATAGAAGACAATGAAGTATCTTGGCACGTGAGGGGATTGATCGAGTACAATGAGAGTATTTGATGCTCTTCAGAGGAGATAATTAGATTTAGGAAGTTTCTAGCATAGCAAAAGGGAATATGTTGCTGATAAGGCACATAGATTTGAAAGCAGAGGCAAATGATTCATTGTAACAGGAAGGAGGGCAAACCTTGATTGTTGTCATTTAAATGATATATTGGTTTCTTGTGATTTTTCCTCCCTTATTGAAGTACAAGGCAATATCATCATTTGAGTAGAAGAATGGGGGATATTTAGTGGTTAAGGAAATACAAAACAGTTGCTTTGGAGACCGAGGGAGCAAAGTCATGAAAAAATATGTGGTACCACTGGGCAATATTTGTTGATTTGACATTTTTGATTGTTAATTTAAAGTAAGCCTGGTCAATTTTTGGGGTATCTGATTGTTTATTTTCCCAGAAATGTTTAACTGCATGCATACATGAAGAAGAAAGTAGATGGGTTTTTACCAGGAGTAAGGCTATTGGATGAGAGAAAAGCAAAGGAATGAACACACTCACAAGATTCACTTTTGATAATAAGCTGTGTAGGCCATGGAGTCCAAATGGTGTAAGGGCAGAAGTTAGAACTTGAGAGAATTAAATTTACTGAGGGTGTTGAGTTGGAGAAGTTAAAAGCAATGGAATTTGTTTAGTCAGTTAACTGTTACTTATTTCATTTCTGACTAGTCCAGCTATGATAGATTAAACACTGGTCGTCTAACAAGAAAACATAAAGCTACTTTTTTACAAGCTCGTTGAGAAGATTTACTCTAAGTTAAAAGTCAATTATTTCTTATGTAATTTAGGACTACTGAAGGTCATACAGTTACCATGAGGAATTAGCATAATATCCAAATAATTTGTTAAACCTATACATTACTTGCATTAGTATTGCCTTTATACTCAAGCAAGAAAGGCCTGGAATTTTTGAGGACATAATTCATAAGCACAAACCGAAAAATATACTTATTAAGGAGGATAAAGGAATCTCTTTCATAGTTATGGCACTCAGCACTTGGCAGAGCAACATCTATAGAATCTACACATCTACTGTAGTGGTAACACCTTTCAGTCTCTAAGAAGGCAGTCTTCCATATAGGACAAGAGTCCTGTGACCTCATAACAAACTGCAACTGCTTCTGACTGTCATGAAGTTTGTATATTGCATTCCTGCCAATGTTAGAGATAGATATTGATTCAGAGGGTGTGTAGGATTTGAGTGATGGATGTGCTTAGATAGGAGGAAAGACAAATTAATTAACTTGTCAAATCCTTCTTCTCAGACAGCAAGAATGCAATAGATTCTTGCATAATTAGGTATTGATTCCCAGTAGTTCCAAACATCTGTTTCCTTGCTTATCTTGATGTTCCCATTTGTGATTTCAGAGGAACTCATAAATTAGAAATGGTTTTCACAACAATGGCAAACGGAGGCTGATGTACATTTGTAATATTAAACAATTTATCTTACTCTTGAAATTGTCTATGCTCTTTAGACATAACATGCATGAAGTGCATCACCATTCTTTATACTGTCAGGTAGATGACTTTGAAACCTAGAATTGGAAGCAGTTTTACTGTAAAATGCTGTTGATGACATTTAGATGAATGTATACAATAAAATTATTTTATGTAAATAAATTTTCACATTTTAATTATATTATATTGTCTTTTAATTTTAACAGATACATTTTACCAATTTCAAAGAAAAACGCCAATTAAAAGTACAAACAAAATAATCTTTATTAATGCAAACACTTGTATTTAATTTACATATTTATAAAAATAATTAAAAGTTGAAACATTGGACATACACTTTATTTTTAAGCATTCAGAAAATTGAGAATAAGTCATGATAGAATATGGCTCATGATAGAATTGGAAAATATAAAAATGTACCTCAGGCAGGGGAAAATAAAGTTGAAGTTAAAAAGTGAGATAATCTTTAGAGAGCAAGACATACAAATTTGTGAACGAAATTAACAATTTCTCACCCTGTTACGAGCACTTTATCACTATCAGAAGAGCAATGTCTAAAGATACCATATTGTCTTAGTTCATTTTGTGCTGCACTAACAGAATATCAGAGACTGGGTAATTTATAATGAATAACAATTTATTGGCTCACAGTTTTGGATGCTGTGAAGTCTAAGATCGAGGGACTGACATCTGGTGAAGGCCTTCCTGCTGCATCATCCCATAGTGGAAGGGCAAAAGAGGGAAAGAGAAAGCTAGAGAGTGAACTCACAGCCTCAAGGCATTTTATAATTGCTATTAATCCATTCATAAGTGTGGAGGTCTCATGACCAAAATACTTCCCGTTAGGCCCCATTTCCCAATACTGTTACATTAGAAATTAAGTTTCCAGCCCATGCTTTCTGGAGGACACATTCAAATCACAGAAATGGAATTGAATTCTGAGTATTAGGATTTTGTGGAATCATAAAAAAAAAAATGTGGCTTGGTTATCCAAGGTAATAAATATTCCACGAAGAAGAATCTACATTTATCTCACATTCAGAGAATGCAGCTGAATGTTTATCTTTTATTAAAGTTTATTTTTAAACTCATAAGAATCTAACACATTTTATAAAAATAATATCTATAATACTGAGTAGAGATATTTGACATAATTTACATCATCTAGTAACTTTGACTAGAATTAAGAATAGATACTGTATCCTTCACACTAAAACATGGTAAGTAAAAGCTCTTTTAAGCAAACACAATTTATTATTTGACTTAACAATATTGGTTTATTGGTAGGCATATGTAAAGTAGGCTCACTGTGCACTGGTAACCAACTTGTCTGAGTATGGTGAAAAAGAAAACCCACACATACGAGTTATATGAAGCAGGTCTATTACTTAGAGATAGGCTAAAAGGGAAACAGAAGTCTTGGATTTATTGTGAGCTGGTCCTGCAAGTTTCCATGAAGCCACGTGAGGTGACTGGAGTCTCACTTGTGTATATCTCTCTTTCATCACAATTGAGGGTCCCCAGGAAACAGTCCATTCTGAGTTTTACATCCCAGGGACAGACCGCAGAAATCAGCTTGCTCTGAATTTTGTACCTCACAGGGCAACATGACACACAGGAATAAAGCATTAAAGGACTTCCTGTTTCTAGGGGAGGACAGGAACAGAGCTGAAAGGATTTCAGCTGTTACTTTCTTATCTCAGGGTGTTGCATTCCAAGCACATCCTACAGTTATTCTTGATAACTAAAAGTGAGAAAGGAGAAATAACTGGATTAGTCCAAGACTACTCAAAGAACTGACCTGCAGTACACCAACAGAAATGCGTTCTGGCCAGGCGCGGTGGCTCACACTTGTAATCCCAGCATTTTGGCAGGCCAAGGCAGGTGAATCACCTGAAGTCAGGAGTTTGAGATCAGCCTGGTCAACATGGTGAAACACCATCTCTACTGAAAATACAAAAATTAGCTGGGCGTGGTGTCGGGAGCCTGTAATCCCAGCTACTCGGGAGACTGAGGCAGGAGAATCGCTGAATCCGGGAGGCAGAGGTTGCAGTGAGCCGAGATCGCGTCATTGCACTCCAGCCTGGGCAACAAGAGCAAAACTCAGTCTTTAAAATAAAATAAAATAAAATAAAATAAAATAAAATAAATAAACAAAAATGCATTCTAACAAATGCTACTTTTTTGTTAAAACTCACCCCAATTGAATAAATTCCCAGGTGGCAACACAGACTCTTGGGGCTAATTCCCTGCTCTTTCATAACTAATTTTATTGATAGGTGTTAGTTTCTACTTTCTGACAATATAAATTCTTCCCAAATATTTATGGAGTTGACCTCACACCTTGAAGAAGCTTGAATGTATCTCATACCTTGAAGAAGCTTGAATGTTATCAAAATCCCCTGGGTCCTGACAGATGACTTTAGTGTATGGCTTTGCTATCAGCATCGTAGGGCATATATGCAAAACAAAAGAACATTAGCCTGTGAAGTGAAGATGAAATGCTATCTGAATTAAGAGGCAGTGTGATCTGCAGACAAGCAATGTGTTAAATCCCGGATTTAAGCAGGAATGTATTTTCAACCAAAAGTTAACTTTGTAAGACAAAGAATTTAAAAAATGCTACACGTGTATTGCAGATTTCCGCTGTCAGACTAAACTATATGTAACTCAAAAGATACCTATTTCTAAGCTCAGTTTTTAATGTATAAAATCTTACAAATAAGCCATAACATTTTACTTTAATCTATGATAAATAATATATTAACATGTATATATTTTTGAAGTATTATTACAGGTATTATTATCTATCTTAATGCACATGCAATCCTCAATAAAACAATGTATTTTTAATGTATAGTCAACTGACTATAAATTGTAAACATGTAAAATTCGATTCTAAAATAAAATGTACCAATGAAGGTCACAACTATCGGTGACAGGTGTTTGCATTCATGCTGATATGGCCATTTCAGCCACAAATTGGAATTAAACTTTCAAGTAAATCGTACTGATCCTTTTTGACTTAAGAGTTCATTCTTACCTTACTTATTTCTTGATCATTTTATACAATACTGTGACACTATTTTAATTTGCTTCCAGGTCTCCCTTTCTTCTCTCTTTAATCCTTCTCTTATGTTTTTTTGTCAGAATTTCCTTCCCTAACACAGATCTGATTTTGTCATTTAACTTTTTAAAAATCCCCCATGATTCTCAATTGCTTAGAATAGAGGTCAAATTTCCTAGCAAACAATTTAAAAACTTCCATAATTTGAACCTGATATTTTTTCCAGGATTATGGCCAATTCAGTCCTCAAATATTGGATTTAAACTGCTCATCATCTACTGAAAATGCTATACATTTTTATATCTGTATATATTGCTCATGCTGTTACTTCATCCTTCTCAGCTTGCTCAGGTTGATGATATCTTATTCATGATTCAAATTTCAATTCAAATGTTACATCATATACAAATACTTCTCTGACCCTAATATTTAGAATCAAACTCTCCCACTGCTGCTCTTTGATGGAAACCTTCTGAGGTAAGTACTCCACTCTCTTCTGCACTTTACCTTCTGTGTTCTCTCATTTTCTATTTTCCTCTTCACCAAAGAGCACATAGCTTTACAGGTACACACATAGGAACCAACATAAAATGCAAACGTTATCTTATGATATTCTTCAGCAAAAAAAAATTACTCTTATTTTTTTTTCTTTCCACAGAACCAAGCGTAGTTCTCAGCCGTGTTTCCTGTAGTGCATATTTCTGAATCACTTGAATAGAAGAGAGAGGATGAAGGGGTCCAGGTCACAATAGGCATAGAGATATAGAAAAAAAATTGTTTATGGTTGGAAATATAAACTTTGTGATACAACAAAGGATATTTATCTCTGCATTTTTAACTGTCTGTAAAATCTTTAAATATATTTTCATAATATTTTGGAAAATAGTATCTATAGATACTGTGATACCATGAAGTCAACCAAATAGTATCATTGTCATTTGAATAATAGATCCATGAAAAATCATACGCACTTCAATCCACTGATAAAATGTGGCATTTTAATCTTATTAAAGATTTTCATTAAGGCAGAAATTTCAAAACTAAAAGCAGGACAGGAAGAAAGGCATGGTGCGATGGTTAATACTGAGTGTCAACTTGATTGAAGTATCAGATTGCTAAGTATTGATCATGGGTGTGTCTGTGAGGGTGTTGCCCAAGGAGATTAACATTTGAGTCAGTGGCCTGAGGAAGGCAGACCTATCCTTAATCTGGGTGGGGACCATCTAATCAGCTTCCAGCGAATATAAAGCAGGCAGAAAAATGTAAAAAAAGCAAGACTGGCTTAGCCTCCCAGCCTACATCTTTCTCCCATACTGGATGCTTCCTGCCCTCAAACACTGGACTCCAAGTTCTTCCACTTTGGGACTTGGACTGGCTTCTTTGCTCCTCAGCTTGCAGATGGCCTACTGTGGGACCTATGATCTTGTCATTTAATACTAGCTAATAAATTCCCATATATATATATATACATATATATATATATGTGTGTGTATATATATATGTGTGTGTGTATATATATACGTGTGTGTATATATATATACGTGTGTGTGTGTGTATATATATATATATTTATGTATATCTCCTATTAGTTCTTTTCCTCTGGAGAACTCTGACTAATACACATGGCCTTTATAATTTAAATGCTATCACAGACATTTTACATTTTAAATTTTAAAATGCTTCATTGGAAACTCTGGGGTTTTTTCTGTTAGTACTTCAACTATTCTCTTCAAAATGAAATTAGAAAGATAGCATCAATAAATCATTTTAGTTGCATATATTACATGAATTGTTTTAAGGAATCATCCATTGTGTCTATCGATAAGCATATTTGCTTGTTAAAATTCTTAAAAACTCATTGCCTTATTTAGAAGCATCAATATTTGCAATTGAGGAAGCCGTATGGTTAGCATCAGAAATCCTGCTTCAAGTCTATATACCTATTACCATTACTATCTTTGTTTCTTCTCGGGCTTGTTTTATTTAACAGATGATTTCATTGTTATATTTTAGTAAAGTCGATTTTTTAGCCCACTCCCAAATTTCATATTTTAACTCTCTTTTGCATAATTCAAGCCCACATTTTCATTACAATTTTTCAGTGCAAATAGAACATCAAACAGGCTAAAAAAATCTAACAGTTTAGGTAAGATTTCCCAATCCTAGACAATAATTAAAATTGAGCTTGTTAGAATAAAACAGGTAGATAAATCATAACATGTTAAAGTTGCTTGAAATTGTTATGATCAACTGTTTGATAAATGAGAAAACTAAGTTAACAGGCAACATAACTAACTTTCCTGAAATCCTAAACCTATAATTAAAACTTTAACCTTTTGTCTGTCTCTCTCAGTTGTCCTCGTCTGGCACCAAACAAGAAATTTCCAAGAATCCATCTATTCTTGTTGTGCATAGCGCCGCTTATAAATTTCTGTAGAAAAATTTTCAACTTTGTTAGCTGATCACACTTAAAAGTCATGACTGCAGCCAGGTGCAGTGGCTCACGCCTGCAATCCTAGCACTTTGGGAGGCCAAGGCGGGCAGATACCTGAGGTCAGGAGTCAGAGACCAGCCTGGCAAACATGGCAAAACCCCCTCTCTACTAAAAATACAAAATTAGCCAGGCATGGTGGCATGCGCCTGTAATCCCAGCTACTCAGAAGGCTGAGGCAGGAGAATTGCTTGAACCCGGGAGGTGGAGGTTGCAATAAGCTGAGATGGCGCCATTGCACTCCAGCCTGGATGACAGAGCGAGACTTCGTCAATAAATAAATAAATAAATAAATAAGACATGACTGTAAAACAGAAAATAATACATAACTTTCCTACAAGAGTTCCAGAGTAGCTCCTATTCCTGTATATTTTAAGGATAACAAAATTTCCTCTTCTAAATCTCACAGTGTGCTTATCTTTTCCTCACATTATCAACTTGTCTTTGTACCTCAATGATATAATAGAAGCAATTTAAATAGAAGCTCACATAATCAAATTAATAAATACACTAGAATTTGTTCATGCATTTTCTCTCTTTCATCCTGTTAGAAAAGCAGAAATCACTATGGTACTCTAAAAAGCCAACTCTTTTACATGTGCTCCTTCTCTATTCCCTTTCAACATGTGGTTATCAGTCATTTTTGTGTGTAGATATAAAAAACCTCACCATATCCTTGATTATTCTTATAATTATAAATGTCTAGTCTATAAATAAAACAAACAAAAATCACTGCCCCTTGTCTACCAAAGCCCTTCTAAGCTGTTTCTCCATTCCACTGCTTTCTTTCAATCCAGTCTCTAAAAAAGATATCTGCACTATTGACATTGCCACATTATATTCATCTTTCAGCAAATATCACTCTGATTCATGTTTCCTCCATTCCACTAAAACTAGTATTTTCTACGTTGAAAAAGAATATTGTTTTGCCAAATCGACTACCTCTGTTTTTATTCTGCCCTAACACTCAGAAGCTTTCATGAAAATTTACATCTCTTTCCTACTGACATCATGTTTTACCTGTTTAATAAATTTGCATTTGTGTGTGTTTTCTCTGGTCCCCATAAATGCTTCTTTCTAAACTGCTGAATACACCATGTCTCCATTATGTTTTAGTGCCTGGTTCTTCAGTCTCGGGATCTGTCTTTCGTATCTTCAGTCTTTCCCAAAAGACTTCATCTGGTTCCATGGCTGAAACACCATATCTGGTCTGACTACTAAAAATATTCCTAGCCTTCAATCGTTCTCTGATTTATAGGTTTTTATGTTTAAGTATCTAACTGATCATTATCTTAAATGTAACGTGTCCAGATAGTACATTTGACATGGCTTCCAAAACTTATTTTTTTCAATATTATTTTTCTATCTTGCTAAATGCCACTATTAGCCACCCAGTTGTTCAAGCTAAAAGTCTGTCACACTCAATTACTTCTCGTCTCGCCCTTCCTCTAATCCCTCAACCAGTTCTATTGTTTTCTACCTAGAAAACATATCTACATTGCTCTCACTTCCCTTCATAACCAACTTATCATGCTGGCATCATCTTTTGCCTAAACTTCTGAAATAGTCTTTTTTTCTAGTTTCTCCACAACTTATTTTCCGACATCTAGACCAGGTTTCACAAACTGGCTACAGCCCCACATCTTCCACTTATTCAGCATTAAGCCTACGTCATTCTTAAATGGTCCATGCTTTATACTAATGGGACCTGGGTTTTAAATTCCTGATCTAGAGTAATATTAAAAAGATATATATATATATATATATATATATATGTAATTTTATATATTTTCTTTGACTTGGACATCATCCTCAGTTTCCCCCAGACTAATCTCAGTAAGTGTTTTTTTTCTCATATCTTGCTGTCTTCATCTTGTACCTCTATTTAAAATTCATCAGTGACTTAATTAACCTCAAATACCACTCATAACCCAGCTGTCACAGCCAAGAACTCAGAAGCATCTGGGAATACAAAAACAAAGCAAAATAGGCAGTGCAACCAAGCATTAAAAGGAATGGAATGGAGAATACCTCTAGAGGTAGGGGATTATCACAAGAGAACAATAATTTGGTGTTCTACCTAACTCAGAAGTATTTTGCAAGATCAAATTCCACCTGTAATTGTTTGGATGCTCTGGGAAATGCAGACAGCACTGTCTGGTGATCACAGTACATATTTCAATGTCTTAAAGGTAATTAGGCAAGTTGGGCTGCATTGTTTTTCAGCACATATTATGCAGAAGCACAGTGATTATAAGGCAATTTTATGTAAGCTGCATCCTTTAAATCATGTAAAACTTTTTTTTCCTGAAAGAAATGCCCCAAATATCAAACCATAACTCTATCACTAATTGTTATGGTTTCATGAGACATAGAAAAATGAAAAAAAATTGCCCTAGGTTCAACGAAAAATTTGAAGATAGACATTGAATTTTAATCAAAAACACCATTAGCATTTTCAAAAAACTCTGGCTTTGTAATACTTGAAGCTTAGACAATGATATGTAAAACCCTATTAATCAAACATAAAGCATGAGATTCTTATCTGCCGGACAGAGCAAATCAATTTTGCATCCAGGGACAAAACTGTTTATCAACCAACAAGCAATCTGGCAAGATAAAAATGTTGACTACAAAATAGTATTTTGGTGGGAAATTAGTTTTCTAGTAAAGGAAATTGTTTCCTAAAATACTGTGTTACTATTCTCATAAAATATTCCTAGATACTACATTGACCTCCAGTAGCAACAATAGAGCCCAACAGTAAAGAACATATACTCTGTCATTTACTAGCTGTGTGAATTTCAGAAAATTACTTACATACATGCCTCAGTTCCTCTTCTGTATAAGAAAAACAGTAAACTATAATGGCATTTGATCAGTAAAATTTTTTTGAAAAGTAAAACTAGTTAATATATTTAAAAAGCTTATAAAAACATCAGGTAAAGAGTATTAATGAGTGTTTACTATAATTATTACTATTTATTATGGTGACCATTGTTACTATTGTTATCACTTAAATGGAGAATAAAATAATTTGATCCTGTTTCATATTAATTATTAATATAAACAACCTTTTTATTATTGTATATTTTCACTGGTGTTACTATCTCTTGGTAGTTATAGAATTAAATACAAGTAAAATATATTAAGCATTTTACATACTTTAGAAAATCTGGCTTACTCTAATTCTCCCAATAACTCGTGTTGTATGTAATATATCCATTTTTATCTTCAAATGAGTTTTCTAAGTTAAAAAAAATTAACGAACCTGGTTAAAACATTCAGAATTTTGACTCCAAATCTGAATTCATTTAGATTGCCTCCAAATTGCCTTCATTTAGTAAATTGTAAATTCTCAAGAATACACTGAAGTCCTAGCCTTCAGCTGGAACTGGATTGGTCCTTCACTGTAGTGGAAAAGAAGATGATGATGAAAAGCAAAATAGCTAAAAAAAATTAAAAAATTATAGAATATATAATTCAATGTGTTTTTCTTTGTTTGATCTAATGATCTTTGTTAAAGTGCCAGATTTACATTGGAAACTTTTTTTTATTTTTCAGATTTCAGAAAGGTAAGTTCTTGTATGAAATATATATATTAGATAACGGTAAATTTTTGCATGATATATATATTTCTTTATATATATGCATATATATTATATGTATATATACACATACTCTCAGAAGGAATAGTGGGAAAAGGAGTGGTTATACTGAGGTTCTGATTAATTCAATTCAAATTGTGCAGCCAAGACTTTGTCATACACTTCACAACATTTTCATTTATTTTGAGAGATTTTGGGATTTCAAAATGGTGAACTATATATAGTTGGGCTCTGTGTCTCCACCCAAATATCATGTTGAATTATAATCCAGGGACCTGGTGGGAGGTGACTGGATCATGGGGGTGGATTTCCCCCTTGCTGTTCTTATGATAGTGAGTGAGGTCTCACCAGAACTGGTTGTTTGAAAGTGTGTAGCACTTCCCCATTTGCTCTCTCTCTCTCTCCTGTTGCCCTATTGCCATATGAAGATATGTTTCATTCCGCCTCAGCTTTCTACTACGATTGTAAGTTTCCTGAAGCCTCCCCAGCTGTGTTTCCTGTATAGCTTGCAGAAATGTGAGTCAATTATACCGCTTTTCTTTATGTATTACCCAGTCTCAAGTAGTTCTTTATAGCATTGTGAGAACGAACTAATACAGTGAACAAGAAATAGTTCACTTGATTTTACTTACCATATCATTAAGTTGATTTTCTAATCAAGGGTGCTTATTCTTTGCCTTAGTAATTGGCTAAAAAAACTTATAGCCATATATATTGCCTGTAATATAGAATAAATTTCTTGGCATTTACACCTTTAATCTTAGTTCTCAGTAATTGACTAATGAGGCCAAGTTGGAATGGCATAAAATACCATTAAGAATAAAATTGACAAATTCAGACACCTATCCATTTAACAATTAAGTATCTATTTTTCTATCTACCTATTTATCTTTTTTATTTGAATGATAAAATTCCATGTAGAAAGTTGAAAACTTAAGTTTCAGTAATTCTGCATCTGTGTGTTTGCACACTGGGAAATTTGCATACATCCTAACACAACAAACTTATTTTTAAAAAGATGTGTGGCTCTTTCTTAGCCTAAATCAGATCCTCAAAATAATCCATAAACCAAAATCAAAAATTAAAGAAAACAAATTACAAATTTTACAATTAAATTTTCTTATAAATAAAGGTAAATTCCAAAAGTACATTATTGATGTACCCTCCCAGAGAATTTGCAAGTTTGAAATTACGGGAAGTGGAGTATTCTGCATACATCCATTCCTCAGATCCTGATACAATCTATATCAGTGCACCTGAGGTGGAATAATGAATAAGAGAGGAATGGTGAGCAAAGCACAACCCATGTTTGCAGCATAATCATTTCTCGTCCACTGTGCCTGAAGTTGAAGCTGTATCCAATGTGGTCATTGTTCATTTAGTAGAAATTATTTAGTTCCATATTTTACAAAAGTGATATTAGAACTAAAGATGTATGTTTATGACAATTTGCTGTTTGTTTATAGTGGAGAAGATCAATAGTTTCTTTACATTAATATTCTCTAAGATATTGCTCCAGATCTCATGTATATAAAAGTGGAATAGAAAAATCACTCCTCTGAAGATTTTACTGTGACAACTTCCAAGTATAGTCATGTGTCACATAATGTTTCAGTTAATAATGGACCACATATATGAAGATGGTCCCAAATGGTTATAACACCATATTTTTACAGAACCTTTTCTATTCTTAGATATATTTACAGTAACGAATATCACTGCATTAAAATTGCCTACAGTATTCAACACAGTAATCTGCTGTTCAGGCTTGTAGCCTAGGAGCAATAGGCTATACCACACAGCCAAGGTATATAGAAGGCTAGACCATCTAGGTTTGTGTGAGTGCAGTCTCTGCTGTTTGCATAGCAACAAAATTGCCTAATGACATATTTCTAAGAACATATCCCCCTTGTTAAGTGATGCAAGACTATAGTACACAGGGTTTTCATTTAAATATAATGAAAAGAAATGTCCATGTTTTAACCTTTGCCAATTGTGTTCAACACTCTACTGAGAGCAGCCAGACGCAGAGTGACCTCTGACAGTGGAAGGAGCTTTGGGCTCTGGTCAGACTCATACAAGACTCATGCAATATAAAATGAAAATGGACCTCTGAGACTCATATGTATAGAAATAATTTACTTTCACAAAAGAAAACATTAAATCACATAAATAGAGTAAAACAAAACAAGTAAAATACTGCCTAGAAAACATTCAATAAACATTGGACTTATAAGACACATGGAAGTTATGTAATGGAAACATTTTATATTATTAAATATAAATTTCAAATTCCTCTCCCGTTCACATAAGCTTGAATGTTTGGGGGCCATGCTTATAGAAAGCTAAATTCATTTCTGTTAGCTCAATAAATAATGATGAAAATTTAAGCCTTGGGAAAATATTGAATGTAAGTTATTTTCTCTTATGTTTATGCCTATACGTTCTGCTGTAAGCTATAATTTTGAAGAATCTAAAGACTATTATGGGAAACACTATGATAAAAGTTCACACAAAATACTCTTGAGTTGTTTTTTCAAGAAGAACCTATATCATCTAAATATTTCCTGTTTTTGTGTACACAGACTGGATGCCCATGAAGGACACATGCATGAAAATCAGCAAGGTCAAATAGAAAAAACGAGAGTCACTTAAAACTATTATTTGAATATGCATGGTCATTCAGTTTGGAATTGAAATATGTGGAAATAATTAACTTTAATTTAATAATATCCAATACAATTTAAGCAGAGTTTAAGAAAATATTATCTGAATATCTGGCTGCAATTAGGACATATTTGGAAACATTTGCAAAAACTAAAGCGATAGGAAATAAGTAGTATCATAACGGATGAGTTGTTTTTGTGTCAAAGAATGAGCCAAAGCTCTGCCAAGTCTACAGGTGAGAGTTTAGAGGTAGGGGAAGAGCACAGAATTAAACTGCCATTTTCATTACTTTATATTATGCTATGAACACTACTTACAGTTGGTGTTGACCTTGGTTATCTGGCTTAAATGTTTTTCAGGTTTCTCCAATATAAAATTTATCCTTTTATCCCCTTTCCATGCTGTATTCTTTGGAAGGAAGAACTGTATCTATGCATAGCCCACACTTAAAGAGTAAGAGTTATACTCCATTTGGTGGTAGCATATTTGCTTAAATTATTTGGAATTGCTCTGCAAGAGAGAATTGTTTATTTTTCCTTATTTCTTTATATATCCAAGCATTTATTCATATTGGTATGAATTCATGGTTATTTTTATTTTATGTGTTATATTCTAGTATTACTTTATTATATTTTCTTGCTCAAATTGTTCCAGGATTGACTATCAGAAGCTCTATCAGTTGATGTCTATGTTCCTTTGACATACACTCATTATTGTGGAGGAGTGTGTGTGTGTGTGTGTGTGTGTGTGTGTTTCATTATTTTTCAGGTATTTTAAGTACTTCCTTGCTTTCTGGTATCACAAGAAAACAAAGTTGCATCAAGATGCTTCAGTTTCAACTTATATATTTTTGCCTCAGTATTGTGTGTGTGTGTATATATATATATGTGTGTGTAAATATATATATATATAAATCCCTTCAAAAGGGACTATAATATTTATGCATGCAATATTTATGCCTTCCCATAAAACTAACTTAAACCCTTTATTGCAATACAAAAACAGTATGTACAAGACTTGGTAGTTGCTGTTTGACTCCATGTGGTGTTAAAGCACCTATAGCAAAGGTTACTATTTATAATAGTCAACTTGTTTTTAACTCAATATGCCAAAGTGGTGTGAAATTTATAATATGTTTTAGAGAAAAATCACAAACACGTATTTATGAAAATGCCGAGAAACTGAGTTTTAGGGGATAATATGGTCATATCATCATCAAATATTGGAAAGTAATTGTAAAATAATATACAATTAATTTTTATTGCTGCATTGTGCATTTTTCTCTTCTATATTTCCTCCTTCTGTGCCTTAACAGTGAAGTCAGATGATTTGAGTTTCAAGGGCACCAAAGTTTTATTAGTTACTCAAAAATGTTTAGATCTCATTTAAAAAGCAAACAAGTTTTACTGTTCCATGTAGTCATCACTACTGAGAATACAAAGCAAACCTAATGGAATACACATGTTTATATACATCTATATCAAAATCCACACACATGCATATGTAATAATAAATTTACACATGTATACATATGTACATATGTGTGTGTATATATAGAGAGACAGACATATGTGTGTGTGTAGAGAGAGAGACAGATGCAAATTCTACACCAAAAAAAAAATTTCTATAAAAGAGTGTCCAATAAAGGCTGGGAAATTATTTGTCCATCTTCAGAAGAAGAGTGAGTCACAGCAGACAAAATAAATTAGGTTCAATTCCTCAAATATTTATTGACTGCTTAGTACATTCCAGACCTGGTGGTTAGCAGTGGAGGTGAAGTGATAATTAGTATGCCCAGTGGTAATTTGTAGTCTAATGACATCTACAACTTGAGAAATAGCTATAGTGCAATATGTTAAAGCTACGTAGAAGAGCAGAGAGCCAAGTGACCTTTGATAGACAAAAATACATTGGAAGAGTGAGCATTGGACTCTGTAAGGGATCCACTGGCAGTGCAGAGTTGAGTGGCTCTGGTGCAAGTAACACACATCATGGGTTCGTCAGAGCCTGCACCAGCTGTCCAGATGAAAGCAGTTGATGTGCTCACCATTACCACAGTATGAGTCTCCAGGGGCCATCAGGACAGGAGTGGCAGTGCTGAGGGCAGTGGAATAGCCAGAGTTCACCAGCCATCCAGAGAAGCTCGTAGTCTGGGTTAAGGTGGTGATAGAGATGGTATAGCCCTCACTCAAGGAGATTATGAAGTGATGACCCGTAGCAAAGTGAGAATAGCAGTGAAAAGAATTTCTCAGACCTTTTTGTGAGTATGAATGATTATTAAATACTAGAGAGAGAAAGAAAACTAAAAAAAAACTTTGATAATTTCTCATAATGCTGGTGGGGAGTTAAGTCGTTAATGGAATTTCTGTTGGAATTATAAATCCTTAAAATGATGAGGCCTGGGGAAGACAGTAAGGACAATTAATATACTAAGTTGTATCACATGGAAACCATTTTATAAAATACAGAAAGTTGTATAAATAGCCAGAATGTAAGTAGACTTATGGTTTAATGAATAATTACTTCCAAAAATTCTCAATATGAAAATATTGTGGAGACAGAATGACAGATATTCATATACATTTTATATAAAGTATAAAAAGCCATCTTAATTAATCCTGGGGTCCCTTAATGGAAACATCCTCTTATTATATTACTTTATTAACTTGCTGCAGGATAATTCTTATGTTAGTAACTAAACCTTTCAATAGTCCCTTCTGAGTCACTCTTTGGAATTTAATATTATTAAAGCAATGCACTTGATATCAGTTTTTAGTCTTTGTAAGAAAAAAAATGGTCTCTGAGTCAAAGAAAAGTGTTGAGCAGTAATTAGTTTGGGCAGGGAAATTTATATCAGTGTGCCATCATCTTCTCCACTGGCGTGCTGGTATCAGGATGACCTCCAGCTCATTCACCAGCATTTCAGATGTGCAGCACTACTGCTTAGTAACATCTGTGATGTTCCCAAATACTGGTTTTGCTTTCTGAGGAAAGTTTACTTATTCACATCTGTTTTCAAGGTTGTTAAGAAGTAAGATGCTTTCTTTACCAGTGCATATGCAAAGCACTGTAAACTGTGCTTTTCTTTGGTAGAATGACATTACTCATTATTGTTTTTAATATTGATATTAGCTGTCAAATACCGTTTTGATCTCAATTATGCCTAAAAAAAAAAGGAAAGGAAGATACTTGACACACATACCAACTTGTTTCACATAAAAAAGTAACTTCAGTTTTGACTGAAGACTAACTTAAACTAATTCCTGTAAGTTCAAAGCACTGAAACTGCAGGGAAGAAAATATGCCCCTTTTATTGACTGCATGTATTTGTGCTTATAAAAATTATTTTATGGTTGGGCGCGGTGGCTCATGCCTGTAATCCCAGCACTTTGGGAGGCCAAGCCAGGTGGATCACGTGGTCAAGAGATTGAGACCATCCTGGCTAACACGGTGAAACCCCGTTTCTACTAAAAATACGAAAAAATTAGGCGGGCGTGGTGGCGGGTGCCTGTAGTCCCAGCTACTCAGGAGGCTGAGGCAGGAGAATGGCATGAACCCCAGAGGCAGAGCTTGCAGTGAGCCGAGATTGTGCCGCTGCACTCCAGCCTGGGCGACAGAGCCAGACTCCGTCTAAAAAAAAAAAAAAAATTATTTTAGAATATTAGGAAATGTATCTGTCTTGCTGTAATCACACCAATTTCATAACAAAAATTTTCTTTGCTAATAATTGGTTAATAAACTAAAGACTTAACCATCTCTGCATAATTTAAAAAGAGCTTTAAATCACCAAAAATTATTATCGTTCCTTCATTTTTTATTTAACTTCTGGTAAATCTTAACTAATATTCTAATAAGTTTGAAAAAGAAAAAATATATACAATCTAGATATAGTGTAAGACTTTGGTGAAGGATTAATACCATAAATATTTATGAAATATAGTTACAAATAATTTTAAAACAATAACTTCTCCGTTGTTACTAGTACTTTGATGTATATATGTTTTTATCAATTAATGGAGATACATTATAGTGATGAAAAGATTTTTATGCCTAAGGATATCAAGACCTACTTATTAAATTTAATTGGCACTATTATAATGATAATGTTTACACTTTTCATTCAGTTGCCCTAAATCATTATAATACCACCCCTTTTCCCAAAATATCAGAGACAAATGAATATTGAAGCTAGTCCTGATTCCTGCTCTTACCCTCTGCTTATAGTTATCATTAAAATCACCATTTTGTTTCAAATTATGTATTTGCCTTTCTTGTTTTCCTAACCACATTGCAAACTGCACCGTTAGTGTCTATTTCTCCAATATTTGGCACAGTGCAGAGCACATGAGGGAAATTTAACATACACTTATGCCAAAGGTTCCCAACCTTTTTGTCGCCAGGGACCAGTTTCATGAACGACATTTTTTCCACAAACCAGGGGAAGGGGGAGTTGGTTTGGGGGATGATTCAAGCACATTAAATTTATTGTGCACTTTATTTCTATCAATATTACATTGTAATATATAAGGAAATAATTATACAACTCACCATAATGTAGCATCAGTGGGAGCCCTGAATTTGTTTTTCTGCAAATAGATGGTCCCATGTAGGGGTGATGGGAGATAATGGCAGATCATCAGGCATTAGATTATCATGAGGAGGACACAATCTAGATTTCTCACATAAGCAGTTCATAATAGGATCCACACTCCTATGACTGAGACTGTAATTTAGCCTATAAAGAATAATTGAATATTTGCTGAATAGGTAAGTAGCCTTTAGTTACCCAACTGGAGTTTAGCAAGAAGGTTGGTAGAAAGTTAAGGGCTAAGATCTTTGCAGTGTCACCGGAAAACTATCCCTCCATCAGCATATTTCAAAAATACGATTCAATTATTTTCTTTCTATAATATTAATTTCATTGTTTTTGAGGAAAAGAATCAAGTCCTGCTTAAAGTGCATCATCTCTTCTGTGCTGAATTACCAATAATCAACACCAGCTTTAGCAGTTCCCTATATGGATCTGAATTAAAATTTGTACATTACAATATCTCTCACAAAATTTGGAAAGAAAATATTCACTCAAGAGGCTGTGGGAAGCAGATACCGCAACTGAGCATTCCAGCAATCTCTAGCTTTACTGCTACAGGCTGAGACAGTTGATTATTATCTTTTCCAAGGCAATTTCCTGGCAACAGTTTTAGAACTACAGTTGACCCTTGAACAATACAGGATGAACTGGATGTATCGACTTACACTCAGATTATCTTTCCCCTCTGCCACTCATGAGATGGCAAGACCAACTCCTTTTCCTCCTCTTCCTCAGCCTACTTAACATTAAAATGACAAGAACGGAGGGCTTTTTGATGATCCACTTCCACTTAATAAATAGTAAATGTATTTTCTCTTCCTTATAATTTTCTTAGTAACATTTGCTTTTCTCTAACTTACTGTATTGTAAGAGTACAGTATATAATACATAAACAACATATGCGTTAATCGACAGTTTCTGTTATTGGTAAGACTTCCAGTCAGCAGTAGGTTATTAATAGTTACATTTTGGGGGAGTAAAAAGTTATATGCAGATTTTTATCTGCATAGAGTTTGGCACTTCCAACTCTTGCATTGTTCAAGGGTCACCTACACTTGCTACAGGGCTCCTGGCTGCTCCAGTGACTTTTCAACTGACTTAACAGCTGCAGCCTTCCCTACCAACCTTCACTTTCATCACTTTTCCAAATATTGTATAAGCCCTAATTTCTGTATTTAACCTGTTTATTCCGATAATACTTAAGATGGCTCTGTTATTCTGAGCAACCCAAAATGATACACTTGGACACAAACATGAAATCAACCCTATATATTAGAACCCTTTTCAATATATGCTACCTGTGTAATGTATCTTTTAAAGTAGGGCTGCCACAATATCCAGAACAACCCAACCAAATCCAGAAAACTGTAAAACCAAAAAGTCCTTTTTCAGAAGTTAACGACTTCATCTATCTAATGATAAAACTTTGTTTACTCATACTTAAGGCTGCTTGTACTGATAGGACTCAATATTGCTATCAATCTAGCACGTTAACATAAACAAAACATCTAGAGCTGACTTCTCTCTGTTAAGATCATACCACTGTAATGGGTTTTAAGAACTTGTATTTGCATGCAGCCTTAAATACTTTCCCCAAAGAGAGAAAGGTCTTTATCTTTTGGATGATAATATCTTAAAATTAATGTTTAAAATTAGAAGGAGACAGAAAAACAGCAATGCACCATTTTTGAAAACTGAGGCTGATCTTTATTATATTCAGTTATTTTTTTAGCCTCTACCATAACCAGTTTGAGGGCAAAGACCCAGCCTTATTCACCCATATAATCCCCTTCAGCCTACCCAATTGTAATTTATAGAATAGCATTTTGTACATAAACAATTGTTCTGTGAGTATTTATGAGAAATTTTTTAATGTAATGTCAAGAAGAAGAAGAAAGCAAAAGCTTAGCAGAATACCAAAATGAGGATACGGCAAAATTTAGAAGAGATCTTCACTCACAGAATTACTATCAAAGTTCAACAAATGGACACACAATACATGTTTTTCAATAAAAAGGCGGCCAAGAGTAAGTTTCCTTCTTATAACAGACAAACTCACACATATATTCATATACACATCTGTATGTTAAAATATGTATTTACTTTTTCTCATTTGACAATGTGATTCTATAAGTATTATTACTTTTGATGCTTATGATAATGTTATGTGGGAGAGATAACCTTCTTATACAATCATATCCTACTAACATAATTTAGTAAGAAGAAAGCCTTTGTTTTATATTCCAAAGAAAATTGCTTCCTTCATTCATTGTAACTTTATACATACACACACACACACACACACACACACACACATATATATATATATATATATTTTTTTTTTTTTTTTTTTTGTGAGACAAAGTCTCGCTTTGTCCCCCAGGCTGGAGTGCAATGGCATGATCTTGGCTCACTGCAACCTCTACCTCCTGAGTTCAAGCGATTCTCCTGCCTCAGCTTCCCGAGTAGCTGCGATTACGGGCACCTGCCACCACGCCCAGCTAATTTTTGTATTTTTAGTAGAGACGGGGTTTCACAACGTTGGCAAGGCTGGTCTCGAACTCCTGACCTCAGGTGATCTGCCCGCCTTGGCCTCACAAAGTGCTGGGATTACAGGCATGAGCCACTGTGCCCGACCATTGTAACTTTATATTTTAGAGAGACTTTTATCATAAATTTTTCAGAATTTCATTTAACTGTATTCATTACTACATGTCTTTGCTTTTCCACCTCATGTTTCTTGGATATAGAAAATGAGCCTCAAAAGTACATATTTCTTATCCTGAAGCTTTGCTGAAGTTGCTTATCAGCTTAAGGAGATTTTGGGCTGAGATGATGGGGTTTTCTAAATATACAATAATGTCATCTGCAAACAGAGACAATTTGACTTCCTCCCTTTCTATTTGAATACCCTTTATTTCTTTCTCTTGCCTGATTGCCCTGGCCAGAAATTCCAATACTGTGTTGAATAGACATGGTGAGAGAGGGCATCCTTGTCTTGTGCCAGTTTTCAAAGGGAATGCTTCCAGCTTTTGCCCATTCAGTGTGATATTGGCTGTGGGTTTGTCATAAATAGCTCTCTTTATTTTGAGATACATTCCATTAATCGCTAGTTTACTGAGAGTTTTTAGCAAGAAGTGGTGTTGAATTTTATCAAAGGCCTTTTCTACATCTATTGCGATAATCATGTGGTTTTTGTCATTGGTTCTGTTTATGTGATATATTATGTTTATTGATTTGCATATGTTGAACCAGCCTTGTATCCCAGGGATGAAGCCAGCTTGATCATGGTGGATAAGCTTTTTGATGTACTGCTGGATTTGGTTTGCCAGTATTTTATTGAGGATTTTCACATCAATGTTCATCAGGGATATTGGCCTGAAATTTTCTTTTTTTGTTGTGTCTCTGCCAGGTTTTGGTATCAGGATGACATTGGACTCATAAAAGTTAGGGAGGATTCCCTCTTTTTCTATTGTTTGGAATAGTTTCAGAAGGAAAGGTACCAGCTTCTTTTTGTACCTCTGGTAGAATTCGGCTGTAAATCCATCTAGTCCTGGGTTTTATTTTTGGTTGGTAGGCTATTAATTACTGCCTCAATTTCAGACCTTTTTATTGGTCTATTCAGAGATTCAACTTCATCCTGGTTTAGTCTTGGGAGGGTGTTTATGTCCAAAAATGTATCCATTTCTTCTAGATTTTCTACTTTATTTGCTTAGAGATGTTTATAGTATTCTCTGATAGTAGTTTGCATTTCTGTGGGATCCGTGGTGATACCCCCTTTATCATTTTTTATTGTGTTTATTTGATTCTTCTCCTTTTCTTCTTTATTAGTCTGGCTAGCAGTCTATCTATTTTGTTAATCTTTTCCCAGCTCCTAGATTCAGTGATTTTTTAAAAGGGTTTTTCATGTCTCTATCTCCTTCAGTTCTGCTCTGATCTTAGTTATTTCTTATCTTCTGCTTGCTTTTGAAATTGCTCTTGCTTCTTTAGTTCTTTTAACTGTGATGTTAGGGTGTTGATTTTAGATCTTTCCCCCTTTCTCCTGTGGGTATTCAGTGCTATAAATTTCCCTCTAAATACTGCTTTAGCTGTGTCTCAGAGATTCTGGTATGTTGTGTCTTTGTTCTCTTTGGTATCAAAGAACTTATATATTTCTGCCTTAATTCTGTTATTTACCCAAAGGGCTAATATCCAGAATCTACAAAAAACTTAAACAAATTTACAATAAAAAAAACACACAACCCTATCAAAAAGTGGGCAAAGGATATGAACAGACACTTCTCAAAAGAAGACATTTATATGGCCTACAAACATTTGAAAACAAGCTCATCATCACTGGTCATTAGAGAAATGCAAATCAAAACCACAATGAGATACCATCTCATGCCAGTTAGAACGGTGATCATTAAAAAGTCAGGAAACATTAAAAAGTCAGGAAAAAACTTTAAAAATTCAGGAAACAACTTCAAAAAGTCAGGAAACATCCTGGAGAGGATGTGGAGATATAAAAACAGTTTTACACTCTTGGTGGGAGTGTAAATTAGTTCAACCATTGTGGAAGACAGTGTGATGATTCCTCATGGATATAGAACCAGAAATACCAATTGGCCCAACAATCCCATTACTAAGTATATACATAACCAAAGGATTGTAAGTCATTCTACTATAATGACACACGCTCACGTATATTTACTGCAACACTTTTCACAATAGCAAAGACTTGTAACCAACCCAATGGCCCATCAATGATAGACTGGATAAAAAAAATGTGGCACATATACACCATGGAATACTATGCAGCCATTAAAAAAGGATGAGTTTATGTCCTTTGCAGGGACATGGATAAAGCTGGAAACCATCATTCTCAGCAAACTAACAAAGGAACAGAAAAAAAAACCACTGCATGTTGTCACTCATAAGTAGGAGTTGAGCAATCAGAACACATGGACACAGGGAGGGGAATATCACAGACTGGGGCCTGTTGGGGCCTGGTGGGCTGGGGGAGGGATAGCATTAGGAGAAACATCTATTGTAGATGACAGGTTGATGGGTACAGCAAACCACTATGTCATGTGTATAGCTATGTAACAAACCTGCACGTTCTGCACATGTATCCCAGAACCTAAAGTATAATAAAGATAAATAAATAAATACATTAATTAATTAATTAATTTAAAAACAATTATGAGAATTGGAAAATTGAATGCTTATACTACTAGAGATGCTTTCACTACTGACACTGAATGATAAACATACTACAGCCACTACAAAGGAACAGCTAAATATGAAAAAAAATTAAATTTGATAAATTAGCCTTATTTAAAATAAACTTTGTCTGGTTGCGGTGGATCACGCTTGTAATTCCAGCACTTTGGGAGGCCGAGGCGAGCAGATCACTCGAGCCCAGGAGTTTGAGACCAGCCTGGGCAATGTGGCAAAACCCCGTGTCTACTCAAAATAGAAAAATTATCCAGGGGTGGTTGTGCACACCTGTACTCCCAGCCATTCAGAAGGCTGAGGTGGGCAGATCCCTTGAGCCCAGGAGGTCCAAGCTGCAGTTAGTCATAATCTCACTACTGCACTTCAGCCTGGGAGACAGAGGACACTCTTTCTCAAAAAGAAAAAACAAACCCAAACCCCAAAACTTTACTGTTAGCAAAATTTCTGATTTTTATAGCTAATTTATAGCTATAAATGTATAGATGTTTGTTTTGGCCATTATATATAGTCCTTACAAAGCTACTGAAAGGAATTAGAAAGTTTATTGTATGCTTTCCAATTGTATGCATAATACACCTGTTCCTCAAAGTATATTAACTGATTTCTCCAAAAGGCCAATTATCGAATATTCTAATATTTAAGGCAGACTGAATATGGATTCAGGGTTATTATAAGTGTAGAGATTTATGTGCATCACAGGTAGATAAAGACATGATGAAGTTAAAGTTTTTATTGCCAAGAAATACATATTTTCTAGGTCTATTCAGAAAATTAGCTGCATATGTGTGAAACTGTTATCATCTGCTTTCCATTTTTCCATCTGGGCCAGAGGATAGTGTCTGTCCAATCTCTTGCTAGAACATAATGCACTATAATTTGCTGTTCTCTATACCTACTAGTCTAAAATTCTATTAAAATAGGTATTTAGTTGGGCCAGATATTCATTCATTCATTTACTCATTCAATGATAATTTCTAAAGATACACAATGATTTATTATTAGTGAATGTGTGCTGGAATTTAGTGACCGTCATTTTCTAAGTGCTCGCAAGGCATCAGTTCTGTAAGCATTCCATAATTTTGCTAGTCTATGATTTTTGGAATTTAATGTTGAGCTTTTAAAATCTCCAATAATGTTTTCTCTATTTTGTTTTTGATTGTTGAACAGAATATTTTGCCCTGTGAGCAAGCAACTATGACTAAGCATAAAATATATAGTCAGAATTTGTCATAATTGTAAGATATTCAACAAATAAAAATTAATTTTTACTTTAAAAATACATATATACATATATTTTTCAAAATTACTAGTTCATTGCATTTTGAATAAATGGTGGAATGTTTATTGAATAAATAAATGAATAGAATAATTATTTTTTTCTTATGTGAGGCTAAAGTCAATAGTATCAGCTTAGTATGCAGAACAGCCATGGGTATAAAAAGCAGAAAGTTTAGATAGAGTGCTCTATAGACATATTATAAATTAAAAGGAAGATAAACTGTGATTAATATAGATAAGTATAACAACAGATATGTAATATTACTCCGGGTACAGATTAGACAACATGCTTCTATTTATACTTTTTTACATACTCCATATGTATTTTGCCTTTATTAAAATCCAAGATATTTTCTCTTTTATACCTAGTAGTATATAAGAGATTTTGACTGGGGACAGAACTAGGAGGAAAAGGAGAGAAATATGGGAAAGATGGTGGTGTGTCTGTTTCCTTTGTGGCACTATGGGTTAAATCTGAGCAGCTAAGATTAGGGAATGAAGGCTCCAAGCTCTCAGGATTCCATAAGGAAGACTATATAAGTTTCCAGATATGGTATTCAAGTAACTACATGTGATAGCAGGCTGGCAAGAAGCCC
This sequence comes from Gorilla gorilla gorilla, assembly GCF_029281585.2. Taxonomy (NCBI): domain Eukaryota; kingdom Metazoa; phylum Chordata; class Mammalia; order Primates; family Hominidae; genus Gorilla; species Gorilla gorilla. The sequence continues at coordinate 136,984,658 of NC_073227.2, forward strand.
TTTCGCTTATTAGAGAACTCCTTATTATTCTGACTCTCCAGGGAAGAAATGCCCTCAGAGCATTGAGAGAAACTTTCCTAGTAGCATTTCAGAATAGTGAGTGACTGTGGTAAATTTCCTGTTAGCAATTAGAGAAGCAGGTGCAGGGAAGTAGGAGTAATACCTGAGTAACACAGCTTGGAGACTGAAGTTTATAAGTTCACAAATGGGCATGAGTGAAGAGCTCCTCTGAGACACTAGAAATAAGTACATAACGCTGTGAAGGGGAGAGCTTGCTCACCATTTCATAGGTCATTGCTATCAAACAAAGAGTCATTTGAGTGGACAAGTAATGGAGTTGCCAAGCAATTTGGAGGACCCAACAGAAATTGAAAACCATAAATCTGCCCTGCCTGGCAGAGTTATGTAGTTTTGCCAGCAAAGCTCAGGAGAGGGAAAAAGCTGTTGATTAGAGAGATCCAGTTTGGAAATGGGTTTAAATGAAAGCATCACAGAGCAGGAGAAGAAGGGAATTGAAGATGAGTGTGGGCTGAAATGGCTAGACATGATGATGAATTTTGTTGGAAATGTAAAGTCAAAAATCAAATGAGAATTTAAAAATATATGGAGGGATTTAAAGTCTGAAGTGAATAAAAAAATATATTTATCAGAGATAAGTGTTTGTTATCAGATAGAGGAATTTCATATTAATGGTTTAGAATACATTCCCATTCGGGGAGATAATAAATCCTGAATGAAGCCTCAGGCATGGAGTACTAAAGAAAAATAAAGTGAAAGTTGTTGTCATAGAAAAATATTATGAAATTGTGAGGAAACTAAAGTTACTCAGGACAAGGTAAGAGTGAAAATAGAATAAAACAAAGTCAGATTCTACATTCTCCTCAAAATGCTGGAATATGTATGCAATGAGAAGAGGTATTGATTGAGAAAAATTAGCCTTGACTGTTGTAAAGCCATTCTAAAATCTCATTCATTATACCAATAAAACTTTATTATTTTATTTATACTATTTTAATTAACAAATCATAATTGTATCACATTTATGAAGCACAATGTAATATTTTAATAGAGTATAAAATGTGAAAAGATTTAATCAAGCTAATTAACATAGCTATTACCTCACTTACTTGCTTTGCTGGGTGGGACCTCCCAGCCAGGCCCTCTAGCCACGCCCCCCCACCTTCACATATTACTGACAGAGCTCTGATGTCTCCAAGGGATGGAGTGCCTGCGGGACTGGAGGACCGCCACCTGGGTTGATTGGACCACTCAGCCATTCCAGCCTGTGAGCACTGGACTGTCCAAGCAGACAGGGGCAGAGGAGGTTCCCCACCATGACACAACTGTTTTGTCAGGCATGTCCAGACTGTTTCTTTAAGCATGATACAGATCCACTCTTCCTCTTGGAGCTGTTCTCCCAGCCGGCGCCTTCAGCCACCCCCACCCATGTTCTACAGGGCCAACAGAGCTCTAATTTCTCCCTGGGACAGAGTGACTGATGGGCTGGGCAGGCTGCCGCCTTAGCCATTCAGGTTTCTCAGCCGGTCCAGCCTGTGGGTCTTGGAGAGCCCAAATCAACTGAGGGCTAAAGGGACCCCCAACACAGCACAGCTGCTCTACCACAAAGCAGCCAGACTGCTGCTTTAAGCAGTTCCCTGATTCTGTTCCTCCTGACTGGGTGAAACCTCATAACTGGGTTCTCCAGACACCTCCTACAGGTGCCTTCAGGCCTGCAATAGGTCAGTACTCCCCTGGGATGGAGCTTCTAGAAGAAGGGGCAGGCTGCCATCCTTGCTGTTTCACAGCTTTCACAGCCTTCACTGGTGATACCTCCAGGTACAAGAAAAACCAAGGCAACTAGGGTCTGGAGCAGACCCCGAGCAAACTACAGCCACCCTGTGGAAGTGTGGCCAGACTGTTGAAAGACAAACTAACAAACAGAAAGCACAACCACCACCAATACGACCCCACAAAAACTCATCAAATGTCAGCAGCCTCAAAGATTAAAGTTAAATATGCCCAAAGATGAGAAAAAATAAACATAAAGATGCTGAAAACTCAAAAAGCCAGAGTGCCCCTTTTCCTACAAAACTGAAACACCCTTACAGAAAGGGCTCAAAACTGGGCTAAGGCTGAGATGGCTGAAATGGGAGAAGTAGGCTTCAGAAAGTGGATAATGATGAACTTCACTGAGCTAAAGAAGCACGTTGTGAACCAGTGTAAAGAAGCTAAGAATTATAAAGCAATACAGGAGTTGAAAGCCAAAATAGCCAGTTTAGAGAGGAACACAACTACCTTGTTAGAGATGAAGAAACAAAAACAAAACAAAAAATACTACAAGAACTTCACAATGCAATCACAAGTATTAATAGCAGAATAGACCAAACAGAGGAAAGAATCACAAGCTTAAATAGTATCTTTCTGAAATAAAAGAGGCAGACAAGATTAGAGAAAAAATAATGAAAAAGAATGAACACAACTTCTGAGAAATATGGGATTATGTAAAAAGACTGAATCTACAACTGATTGGAGTAGCTGGAAGGGATGGGGAGAATGGAACCAAGTTGGAAAACATACTTAGGGTATCGTCACGGAGAACTTCCCCAACCTAGCAAGCCAGAACAACATTCAATTTCAGGGAATGCAGAGAATACTGGTAAGATACTTCATGAGAAAATCATCCCTAAGACATGTAATCATCAAATTCTCCAAGGTCAAAATGCAAGAAACTCTCAGGGCAGCCAGAGAGAAAGGCCAGGACACCTACAAAGGGAAGCTTATCAGGCTAACGGTGGCCTCTCAGGGGAAACACTACAAGCCAGAAGAGACTGGAGGCATTTCAACATTCTTAAAGAAAAGATTTTTCAACCCAGAATTTCATATCTGGCCAAACTAAGCTTCATAAGTAAAGGAGAAGTAAGATCCTTTTTAGACAAGCAAATGCTGAGGAAATTCAGTACCACCAAACCTGCCTTGAAATAGCTTCTGAAGGAAGCAGTAAATACGGAAAGGAAAAACCATTACCAGCCACTACAAAAACACAGATCAGTGACATTATGAAGCAACCGCATAAAAAGTCTGAAAAATAACCAGCTAGCAACATGATGACAAGATCAAATCTACACATAACAATACTAACCTTAAATGTAAATAAGCTAAATCCCTCTACTAAAAGACAGAGAATGGCAAGTTGGAAAAGGAACCAAGATCCATCAGTATGCTGTCTTCAAAAGACCCTTCTCACATGCAAAGACACACATAGGAAAAAAAAAAAAAAAAAGCAATGGAGGAAAACTTACCAAGCAAATGGAAATCAGAAAAAGCAGATGTTGCAATCCTAGATTCTGACAAAACAGACTTTAAACCAGCCAAGATCAAAAAAGACAAAAAAAGGGGCATTACATAATGGTAAAGGGTTAAATTCAACAAGAAGAGCTGACTATTCTAAATATATATGCAACCAATACAGGAGCACCCATATTCATAAAGCAAATTCTTAGAGACCTTAAAAGAGACTTACACCCCTCACAATAAGAGTGGGAGATTTTAACACCCCACTGACAATATTAGACAGATCATCAAGATGGAAAATTAACAAAGATATTCAGGACACGAACTCAGCTCTGGATCAAGTGGACCTGATCAATATTTACAAAATTTTCCTCCCCAAAACAACAGAATATACATTCTTCTCTTTGCCACATGGATCCTACTCTATAATTGATCACATAATCATAAGTCAAAGACTTCTCAGCAAATTCAAAAGAAATGAAATTATGTAAACAGTTGCTCAGACCACACCACAATCAAATTAGAACTCAAGATTAAGAAATTCACTCAAAGCCACACAACTACATAAGTAATCTGCTCCTGAGTGACTCTTGGGTAAATAATGTAATTAATGCAGAAATCGAGAAGTTGTTTGAAACTAATGAGAACAAAGATACAACGTACCAGAATCTCTGGGATGCAGTTAAACCATGTTAAGAGGGAAATTTATAGCACTATATGCACACATAAAAAAGCTAGAAAGAGCTCAAGTTAACAACCTAACATCACAACTAAAGGAACTAGAAACGAAGAGCAAACAAACCCCAAAACTAGCAAAGACAAGAAATAACCAAGATCAGAGCTGAACTGAAGGAGATAGAGACACACACACAAAAAAAACCTTCAAAAAATCAATGAATGCATGCATTAGTCTGTTTTCATGGCAGTGATAAAGATATACCCAAAACTGGGTAATTTATTTTAAAAAAAAGGTTTAAAAACTCACAGTTCCACATGGCTGGGAAGGCCTCACAATCATGGCAGAGGCAAACAGCATGTCTTACATGGTGGCAGGCAAGAGAGAATGAGAACCAAGCAAAAGGGAAAACCCCTTATAAAAACATCAGATCTTCTGTGAGACGCATTCTCTACCACAAGAACAGTATGGGGGAAACTAACCACATGATTCCATTATCGGCCACTGGGTCCCTCCCACAACACATGGGAATTATGGGAACTACAATTCAAGATGATATTTGGGTAGGGACAGAGCCAAACCATATCAATCCAGGAGCTTTTTTTTTTCTTGAATAAAAAAATACATAGATCACTAGCGAGACTAATAAAGAACAAAAGAGAAGATTCAAATAAACACAATTAGAAATGATAAGGGGGATAGCATCACTGACCCCACCGAAATACAAATAAACATTAGAGAATGTTACAAAGACCTCTATGCAAATAAACTAGAAAATATAGAATAGGTACTTTCCTGGACACATACACCCTCACAAAACTGAGCCAGCAAAAATTGAATTCCTGAATAGATCAATAACAAGTTCTGAAATTGAGGCAATAATAAGTAGCCTACCAACAAAAACATTGCCCAGGACCAGACAGATTCACAGCTGAATTCTAACACAGGTACAAAGAAAAGCTGGTACCATTTCTACTGAAACTATTCCAAAAAATTTAGTAGGAGGTACTCCTTCCTAACTCATTCTATGAGGCCAGCATACTCCTGATACCAAAACCTGGCAGAGATACAGCAAAACCCAAAACTTCAGGTCAATATACTTGACAAACATAGATGTAAAAATTCTCAATAAAATACTGGCAAACCAAATCCAGCAGCACATCAAAAAGCTTATTTGCCATGATCAGGTAGGCTTCATCCCTGAGAAGCAAGGCTGTTTCAGCATATGCAAATCAATAAATGTGATTCATCAAATAAACAGAGCTAAAGACAAAAAACATGATTATCTCAATAGACACATAAAAGGCCTTCAATAAAATTCAACATCTCTTCATTTTAAAAATGCTCAATAAGATAGGTGTTGAAAGAACATACCTCAAAATAAAAAGAGCCATATATGACAGACCCACAGCCAATATCATACTGCATCGGCAAAAGCTTGAAGCATTCACCTGGAAAACTGGCACAAGAAAAGGACGCCCGCACTCACCAATCCTATTCACCATTGTATTGGAAGTTCTGGCCAGGGCAATCAGGCAAGAGAGAGAAATAAAGGGTATTCAAATGGAAAGAGAGAAAGTAAAACTATCTTTGTTTGACGATGACATGATCCTATATCTAGAAAACCCCGTTGTCTCAGCCGAAAAGCTTTTTAAACTGATAAGCAACTTCAGGAAATTCTCAGGATATAAAATCAATGTGCAAAAACTGCTAGCATTCTGATACACCAATGACAGGCAAGCCAAGAGCCAAATCACAAATTAACTCTCATTCACAATTGCCACAAAAAGAATAAAATCCTAGGAATATAGTTAACCAGGGAAGTGAAGGACCTCTTCAAGAAGAACTACAAAACACTGCCTAAAAAATCAGAGAGTTCACAAACAAATAGACAAACATTTCATGCTCATGGATTGGAAGAATCTATATCATGAAAATGGGCATACTGCCCAAAGCAATTTATAGATTCAATGCTATTCCCATTGAAGTACCATTGACATTCATCAATGAATTAGAAAAAAACTATTTTAAAACTCAAATAGAACCAAAAAAGAGCTCAAATAGCCAAGACAATCCTAAGCAAAAAGAGCAAAGATGGAGGCATCTTGCTACCTAACTTCGAACTACACTACAAGGCTACAGTAACCAAAACAGCATGGTACTGGCACAAGAACAGACACATAGACTAATGGAACAACATAGAGAACCCAGAAATAAGACTACAAACCTACAACCATCTGTTCTTCAACAAACCTGACAAAAAAAATAATGGGGAAAGAATTCCCTGTTTAATAAATGGTGCTGAGAGAACTGGCTAGCCATATGCAGACAATAGAAACCGGACCCCTTCCATATGCCTTATACAAAAACTAACTCAAGATGGATTAAAGACTTAAATATAAAACCCCAAAACATAAAAACCCTAGAAGAAAATCAAGGAAATATCATTCAGGACATAGGCATGGGCAAAGATTTTATGACAAAGACACCAAAAGCAACTGCAACAAAAGCAGAAAATTGACAAATAGGATCTAATTAAACTAAGGAGCTTCTGTACAGCAAAAAAAGTACTATCATCAGAGTGAACAGACAACCTACAGAATATAAGAAAATTTTTGCAATATATCCATCTGGCACAGGTCTAATATCCAGTATCTACAAGGAATTTAAACAAATTTACAAGAATAAAACAGACAACCCCTTTGAAAAGTGGGCAAAGAACATCAAAAGACACTTCTCAAAAAAAAAAGACACACATGTAGCCAATAAACATACAAAAAAAGCTCAACATCACTGATCACTAGGGAAATGCAAATCAAAACCACAATGAGATACCATCTCATACCAATCAGAATGGCTATTATTAAGAAATGAAAGAACAACAGATGTTGGTGAGGTTGCAGAGAATAATGAACGTTTTTATGCTGTTGGTGGGAATGCAAATTAGTTCAACGATTGTGGAAGACAGTGTGGCAATTCCTCAAAGACATAGAGGCAGAAATACCGTTTGACACAGCAATCCATTACTGGATATATACCCAATGTAATATAAATTATTCTATTATGAAGATACATGGACACATATGTTCATTGTAGCACTATTCACAATAGCAAAGACATGCAATCAACCTGAATGCCCATTAATGATAGATTTGATAAAGAAAATGTGGTATATATATATACCATGGAATACTATGCAGCCATAAATAGAAATGAGATCATGTCCTTTTCAGGAACATAGAGGGAACTGAAAGATGTTATTGTCAGCAAACTAATGCAAAAACAGAAAATCAAACATTGCATGTTCTCACTGATAAGTGGGAGCTGAATGATGAGAAACATGAATACATGGCTGGGGAACAACACACTGGGGCCTTTTGGAGAGTGGGGGATGAGAAGAGGGAGCGCATCAGGAAGAATAGCTAATGGATGCTGGGCTTAATACTTAGGTGATAAGATGATCTGTGCAGCAAACCACCATGGGACACATTTACCTACGTAAAAAATCTGCACATTATGCATACATTTCCCCAAACTTAAAATAAATGTTGGAAATCAAAAAAACAAAATAAAATAAAATTAGATAAAATAAAACAAAAAAGAATGTTGTGAAAAGGTTGTCATGGGAACAAAGTTTATTCAGGCTGAGAGGTTTGAGCATCCTTTGTGAAAATAATGGAGATAGATCAAAGTTGTATAAGACATGGTCCTAAAAGTAAGAATATGAGTTGGATGAGGGAGGATACTGTGAAAGTGTAGGTCAGCCGGATATTGACTTGGATGGAATAGATAAAGAATGGCTTTTACCAATGAAAACCATCAGATAGCATGGAAATGGAAAAGAACAGGCTAATGGGGAAAGATAAGTGGCACATTTGCAAATAATTTCATAAAATTTGAGTGAAAAATTACACATCAATATTCCTGCCACCAAATGTCTCTATATCCGCCTACAGCAACACAGAGTAAAATGAAATCTAAGACATCATCCATAGTTGTGTGATGGGACTGATTTTTAGACTGAAAAAGTAAAACCATGTAACATATACATTTTAATTTGGCAGCTATTTTCATGCTAGTGTAATAATTATTTTAGTCTCCTCAATCTTTACTCTTCACTCATTTATTAACATCGTAAATTTTATTTGGTCCCTTGCTATCTACTTGCCAATGACAGAGAAATAAAAACTAATCTTCGCAATTCCTGATGTCAACATGCTTAAAAGGTAGTGGAGAAGAGATACTATCAGGATCTGCTTTGAGGTGCCACAAGTGGGATAGGTATGCTCATGGGGCACAAAAATGTGACAGGGTCAAAAAAAGCTTTTCTGAGGTGACACTTACACTGATTGGAAAAATAAAGACAGCAACCGCAATAAGGTAGCTTATTTAATTGGCCAAGAAATGAAGTGTGTGTGTGCGTGTTTGTGTGTGTGTGTGGGTGTGTATGATGACTACTACCACAGTAGCCCACCCCCTTACCTTCAGGGAATACATTCCAAGAACCCCAGTGGATACATGAAACCGCAGATATTCTTGAACCTTATTTACACCATGCTTTTTCCTATACATACACACTTATGATAAAGTTTAACTTACAACTTTGTCACAATGACTGATTAACAAGAATACCTAACAATAAAATAGAACAATTATAACAATATACTATAATGAAAGTTAGACAAATATGAACCATCTTTCTCTTGCTCTCTTTCTTTCAAAATATCTTACTATATTGTACCCAACATTTTTTGGACAGTAGTTGACCTCTGAAACTGCAGAAAGCAAAATCATAGATAAGTCGGGACTCCTTTATTTCAGATAAAGAAAATAGCATTGAAGAATTCTATGCACTCCCCAATAATAGTGCTTTCCAGAGAAGGATGAAGAGTTTAGTGAAGATGAGGAAGCATCCGAGGGACTGGCAGAAGACAAGACTACAGGAGTTGGAGTTGGTGTTACTTGATGAAGCACCTTTTGCTCCATGTGAAAGGTTTACACATATGGGGTGTCAATGAAAAACTCTAGGCAGAAAAATAGCTATATGAGATTCATGGTTTGGAAAAATTGTTCTCCTTATTACATGGGGAATGGGTTTTAGAAAATAAAGAACACAGGTGAAATTCATAAAGTTGTTCCAGTGATTCAGCTATAAACTGATGAAGCTCGACCTAGGGTAATATGAGAGAGAAAGGAGAGAAAGAAATAGACACGAGACATTGATAATGTAGAATTTTAGCTCCGCGTGTCTGTCTGAATGTAGGAGGTAATGAAAGCATGACCTTGAGGAGTGATATGGGTGGGAAGGATGGTTTTACTTTCTGAAACATGGAAAACAGGAAGAAAAACAACCATGATTTGACCTTTAGATGTAGCGCTCAGGGAAGATGTCTTGTTTGGAATCTATTTATTTTCTCAAAGTATTACTTGAACATCTATGATGAGCTTTACATAAAAAGCAGAAAAAAATCTGTAAAAAATCTAATATTTGCTTATTCGTTGCTCTGGTATTTCTTTATTATTTTAATGATTTCACGGAAATTATTGCCATTACTAGCAGTTTAATTTGCACTTACTTCCAGTGACATGAAGTATAATTTTTCTCATGGAAAAAAGGAATTACTGAAAACTGGAATAATAAAGAGCTTCTAGGTGGTCCTTAGAATCACTCATCTCATGTTAGTGCTTACTATTTTCTTATGAATACCTCCTATATTATTTTCTGTCTGATGGTCTTTTGTCAGGACAGATGTGACTAAAGCAAATACAAAGCAGTGGGCTCTCTTTTTTCAGTACTCTTCCTCAATATTATGTCAGCCAAGCAAGCCTTAATTCTATCATTCTTTGTTCACCTATTTTGACTACATTTAACAAATCAATAATTGTAATTTTCAAAAATTATTTATGTTCATTAAATACAATCAATTGATTTGAAACTTTGGCTCTGATGATTTTATTTTTGATATCTGTAAACCAGGCACAAATACTATTTTTTCCCTTCTATGTCAATTGGTAATCAGAAATTCCTCATAAGGTCATAAGTGTGAATTGAGGGGAAAGTGGCAATGTAGAAGAAATTGTTGTAAAGGTCTAAGTAACTAGTCCATTAAACTAACTTGTGCCTTTTTGTCCTGCTCAAACGTAATGTATTATAAAGCATTTCCACTTAATGATATGTGTAAGACCCAATGTATGGCTTGGTAGAGTCCATTACATCTATGACATCAGGTCATCTGGTCATTTGGTATTTAGAATTAGGCATTCAATTTCCACCACAGCTTAAAAGAAAACCAGCAGTTGTTGCTTATAAGAATTATCTGAAAAGAAGGTGTTTTTTCTCAAACCTTAGCTGAATTATGGTACTAATATTGAGATATTTCAAAGCCACCAAAGAACATTTCTCTGTTCCACAGAAAATCTGAGTAAAACTGAATAAGTTTGATTGTAATGTTGAAGTGTGAGATATGCCTTATGGCACTCTGGAATTGCTGCAGAGCCTTTGTTGCTGCAGTCTCCACTCACAATTGCAAGTGCCATGGCTTACTTTGTAAATGGGTCAGAATTGTATACTCAAATGTCTCATGTTTTTTCCTTAAATATCCAATTGTTTTTACCAAGATTTTGTAACAGTTTGTCTTTCACCTTGGGAAAAGTGGGACATCATTCTCTATATATTGCTGGATCCCCAGAAACTTCATTGAGGTAACAGGTCCCTGAATTTTCTGGCATTTATCTTCTTTCTAGTCTATATGAGTCTTAACAAAGACTCTAAAATACGTGCTAGTTTTTGCTCATCAGGTCCAATCACCTTAATGCCAGCAGCATTACAGACAATAGTAACATTCTGTGGAATGCTAGTGTGATGTTCTGTGTAATGTCTGTCTTGATGGTAGTATCTTTGTAGTCTGTATTAGTTCATTTCCATGCTGCTGATAAAGACATACACAAGACTGGGCAATTTACAAAAGAAAAAGGTTTAATGGACTTAAAGTTTCATATGGCTGGAGAGGCCTCACAGTCATGGCAGGATGCAAGAAGGAGCAAGTCATGTCTTACATGGATGGCAGCAGGCAAAGAGAGAGCTTGTGCAGGGAAACTCCCATTGTAATATCATCAGATCTCATGAGACTTATTTGCTATCATGAGAATAGCATGGAAAAGACCTGCCTCCATGATTCAATTACCTCCCACCAGGTCCCTCCCACAACATGTGAGAATTCAAGATGAGATTTAGGTGGGGACACAGCCAAATCATTTAATTATGCCCCTGGCCCCTCCTAAATTTCATGTCCTCACATTTCAAAACCAATCATGCCTTCCCAACAGTCCCTCAATGTCTTGATTTGTTTCAGCATTATTTCAAAAGTCCACAGTCCAACATCTCATCTGAGACAAGGCAAGTCCCTTTTGCCTATGAGCCTATAAAATCAAAGCAGATTGATTGATTTATCCAATGCTTGTACCCCACATTGATAGATACAATACAATGTAGATTGTAGATAGATACAATACAATGTATCTATCATTGTGGGGTACAAGCATTGGGTAAATACAGCCATTCCAAAGGGGGAGAAATTGGCCAAAACAAAGGGGCTACGGTTGCATCCAAGTATGAAATCCAGTAGGGCAGTCAACTCTTAAATCTCCAAAATGATCTCTTTTGACTACTTTTCTTACATCCGGGTCACCCTAATGCAAGAAGTGGGATCCCCTGCTCTTGGGCAGCTCTGCCTATGTGGCTTTGCCGGGTATAGCCTCCTTCCCAGCTGCTTTCATGGGCTGGCATTAAGTGTCTGTCTATTTTCCAAGTGCATGGTGTAAGCTGTAAGTGTATCTACTTTCTGCGGTCTGGAGGATGGTGGCACTCTTCTCATAGCTCCACTAGGCAGTGCCCCAGTAGGGATTCTCTGTGGGGGCTCCAACATCCAGGAGTTTCTATACATCTTCTGAAATCTAAGCAGGGGTTTCCAAACCCCAATTCTTGACTTCTATACACTCACAGGCTCAACACCATGTGGAAGCTGCCAAGGCTTGGGGCTTACACCTTCTGAAGCCATGGCCCAAGCTCTATGTTGGCACCTTTCAGCCATGGCTGGAGTGTCTCGGATGCAAGGGACCAAGTTCCCACATTTTTGGGTATCTTTTCAGCAACACCGCATTCTACTGGTGCCAATTTACTGTATTAGTACATTTTCACCCTACTAATAAAAGCACACCAAAGATTGGACAATTTTGAAAAGAAAGAAGTTTAATGGACTTACAGTTCCACATGGCTGGGATGCTTCACAGTCATGGCAGAAGGCAAGGAGGAGCAAGCCACAACTTATATGGATGGCAGCAGTCAGGGAGAGCTTGTGCAGGGAAACTCCCCTTATAATACCATCAGATCTCATGAGACTTATTTGCTATCATGAGAACAGTATGGGAAAGAGCTGCCCCCATGATTCAATTACATCCCACTGGGTCCCTCCCACAACACATCGGAATTCAAGATGCAATTTGGGTGGAGACACAGTGAAACCATATCATAGTCTATTGTGGCATCGATCATAAGATTTGAATTAATCCAAAGGTAAAACTCTAAAGATGTACTGCTATATTTTCCATGTAAAAGTAAATGGTTTTTAGTTGTATCTGGCATAGAGAGAGTCTACTTACTAGTATTACAGCTAGATATCAGTAGGTAGGGTCTATGTTGAATTGTTCTCGAAACAGCAGCAGTAATTGGAATCAGAACATAAATAAACTATACTAACTAACTCAGAGCAATTTTTCAAGATCATTTTCCACACACAAGCCAAATAGGCAAGTTAAATAGAAATATGATAGGCATGACCACTCCAAAATCTTTCAAGTTATTGATGGAGAAATTAATCTCTGAAATACCATAAGGAATGACATATTCTACTATTTGAGAGGTAGTTGAGATAAACTCCATTTATTCCCTTTATCACTATAAGTCTTACTGTGACTGGTGGACTATAGGAGCATCCTGATTCTTCAGGCTTAATGTTATTTCAGAGATAGCGTCAAGTAATTCACAAAAAAATTGATTGTTTTACCTTCTTCATTGATAAGACACCCAGATAAATGGCATCAAGTACATTTAGAAAATGCTAGGAGAAAAATGTATAGTTTAAATTTTTGATTGAATAACAGAATATTTTCTCAAGAAGAAAGAGATCTTTCATTTGAGGGGCTCTGGGCCTCACTCTAGATAGTCAGTAAATTCATGGTTCCAGCACTACCTAACGTATTTTCCATACACCTTTCCTTAGTCTAGCATCATCAAAATATGTTTAAACATATATTACCTAAGGATCTTCATCAGGATAAATATGCAAAATCTTAAAGTCCTTTTCATTCCTAAGCCTTTTTCTCCTGGCTTGATTTTGTAAATGAGCCAATGTGACAAGTTAGATTCTGATTCCAATTGTTGGCAAAGAAGCAATGAGGGTTGGAAGGAATGCAGCATAAGGAAATTTACATTTCTTTACAAAACAACCACTTCTATCCGTGCCAGAACAAGATTCTCTTGAAAATATAACCTCATATCATCCCATATTATGACTTGGACATAAACAAGATTATACCACACATCGAGCATTGAGGTTGTAATTACTGCATGGTGTGTGTGTGTAGAAAATAAGTCATGACTTGATATAAAATATAAATTCTGTTTTAGCACATCCATACTTTCCAAGCAATATCAGAAGTACCATGACTTAAAGGAAATTTATATTTTAAGATGAACCAAAATAGTAAGCTCTCTAAACAAATGTCTTACAATATTTATATTTGATTACAATGCATATTCTTCTTTTCTTCAGGATATATGCAATCATAATGATAACACTAATAAACTCTTTAATGGATAGTAAGTAAACAGATTACTTATAATATGGCTTTGAGAAGCACTTTAGTATAGAAAGAAGTCATTAGGGGAGAAACTTAACCAGAAGACTGTTACGATTGAGCCTTACTTCTTAATGCCACATCATAAGAAGAGTCTCAACAAGTGTTATATTTTGAAGAAGAAAGGCAGAGTTTTTTTTAAAGAGTATTAAGAGTTTTAATTAGTACTTTCAGCAATAGTTAGTCAAAGATGGACTTCAGAATGAGAGCAATTATTCTTTCACTTCAGCAGCCCTTTGGCAAAAACGAACAGATAGGTCTACGGTGAGGGAAAATTTGGGGAAGGTGGCATTCTAAGGTCAGTGGCAATCTTTTAGTCCTTCAATTACCTTTCACCCTTATCTTTGAAGTAGAGTCAAAGTCTGTGCTTTTATGAAGGAGGAGAATTGGGTATCTGTGCACTTTCTTTAAGGTATGATTCTGTTCTTCCTAAGATAAGAACCACTCACTTGATACTAATAGCACTGATAACTTTTTTTGTGATGTGAAATAAGAGTAATAGGTTTACATTTTAAAATATTAACTTATGTAGATTTTAAATTTTGGGTAATTTCTGATTCTTTTGGGCTTTCCACCTGCGGCTCAATGAGGATGCAACTCAAGAAAAAAACAGGAGAGAGTAAATTAACTTTGTCTTTCAAGATAGCTTTTCCAAAACAGACTTAGGAAACTCCTAAGCAAGGATGATAGTCACAAATTGATTGCAAGAGCCATGCACTTAAGAGAAAAAAGAAATGTTCTGATCTGCCAAAGCTAAAGTCTTCAAACTCATTAGAAGTAGGGAATGCAATGGTTGTTGCTGTAGACTGAGGGGAAGGGGAAATGAGAGTTGCTGCTGTTCAATATGTATAAAGTTTTTGTTATGTGAGATAAAAAAGTTTTAGAGATCTGCTGTACAACATTGAGCTTATGGTTAACAATAATGTACTTGTAAAATTTCAAATTTGTTAAGAGGGTAGATATGTTATCTTTTATTAACTGCAATAAAAAATATGAGAAAATTTTGAAGGAAAAGGGGAGCAAGTTGAATCCTTATTAGATAAACAAATATTCTCTATTTATAATTTGGAAATACTTTTCTAAGACTCATCAAACAAGTACATTCCCATTCCCCTTAAGATTTCTTAGATAAGTTATAGATTATAGCAGAATGAAGTGTCTTCTTTGTCATTTTGGCTTACCAGAGAAAATTTAACGAGCCATGAGAGAGAGAGAGAGAGAGAGAGAGATGCCATTCTCCATGTCATATACCCTGAATGAACAAATTGAGATAAATTGGATAAGTTATAAAAAAGTGTGTTATTGTTACAAGAATGTGGGAAGTTCATATCTGGTGTATTCAAGCAGTATTTTTTAAGACAGAAGATAAGTCTCACTGATGAACTATTAAAAAATACTAATATTTTAAGATATTTTTCTTAACTTTCTCTATAACATTAATGAATTATTTCATATCTATAAAATAGAAGAATTTATAACTTTTAATAAAGAAACATTATTTTAAAATGTTAGTGTATGTCTTGTCTGCTTTGACCATGTTTTCTAATGTGCTGTCAGCAACCCCAAACTAGAATGATGCAAAGAATGCACAAAGAACATAATGGCAGCTTCTTATGCTGCATAGCTATCAGACAAAATAATCAAGAATCAGTGTGAAATAAACCTAATCAATTGTACCTGAACACATGATTAATTTTCAAGAAATTAATTTTAATTAATTAATTCTATCAGTTTAAGATGTCTTTAAAAGTATGTTACTCATACCTCATAAGTACTCATAAATAAAATTCTTTTTGTTTCATAGTCACATATCAAAAGTTGTCAAGTTATCTTACAAGTATTGAAATGTATTATCTTTCTTTATTATGGATATTGCTATGATTGTGACATTTCCAGACAAGCAGAATGATAGTTATTTGTGTTTTTGTTCAGGCAACACGGAGTTCATACAAACTGATTGAAATTACAAATATATTTCCAGTTACAGATTATTTTTCACATATTAATATTATTAATTTATTCACCTTGGAGATAGTTTTGCAATTTTTAAGCATTTTGCCTTCTTTACTGAGTTGTTGTATGGAATATTCAGTGAATTATGTTTATTCTAGATATTTTTGGAAATTTTTAGATCTTTCTGTCTTTCAGAGAATTGTCTGAAAGAAATTGATTGCCAACAGTTGTTCACAAATTGTTTCTCCAATATTAGTTTTCATCCACATAGGGACACTTAAGATTTTAAAAACTATTTAAAATGAATTTCAACTTTTAAAAATACTTCTATTTTAAAGATAAATTCTATCTTTCATCAATGATATTTATATTATCTATTTAAATGTGTTTCTAGCACTTGGTGTGCATTTTTTATTCTGCAATTAAGGAAGATTTTACAGTGGCATTTTAAATACAATTTCTACCACTCCATTTCATTATAGTGCTACAATTTAAAATGATTTTTGCTTTCAAGCTTGAATCTATAGAAAATAGCATGTGCAATCTCAGTTTATATTCAGTACATGTTTAGAAATAGGAAATGGATCCAAATGCTAAGAAACACATGCAAAATTTCAAAGCTCTCTCAGAGATTGCAAAAAACAAACCCAAATTCTATTAAAATAATGAAAAATGCTTACCTTGAAATGATATTTGTAATATCACGCCTGTGATATAAAAATTATAAATAATTGGAAACCTTGCTAGAAGTATTCACTTTAAGCAAAATTGTTATTCTGAACAATTTTTTATTTTGATAAATGTATAGAATGAACCAGATTCTTTAAAATTATTTCACCTATGTTTAGGTAAAATAATTCTACCTTTGCTAGTGTCAGTCCCGAATTTCAAAGTTATTAGGAGATAAAATACTGTTCAAGATAATTTCTCATAAAATCACTTTTTTCCCTCTAATCTTTATGTGGCATAGAAGGACCTCAGAACATATATAAACACAGTTTTCACTTTATCATTTCACTTTATACACTTTATCATTTACAAAAGTTTAATTTCCTGTGAATAGGGAAGGTAGAAAAAAATGAATATTTATTTCCCTTTGGTGGCAAAAGAAATAATTAAATCCAGATTTATTAAATTATTTCTTTATTTTAAAACATGTTCTTTCTTTTTACTATGGAACATTTAGAGATGATTTATCTTTCTGGAAATTGTTTGATCACTTCATCGTATAAAGCATAATCTATCGTGACACTTACAAAACTGTATGTCAGATAATAAATTTTAAAAGACATTATTACTAATGGAACAACCTGTCAATTTTTCTTTCCAACTTATATCACCTTGACAAACAGAGGTTCAGGTTAAGGGATATTTGCAATTGCATAATGCTGAACAAAAGTCAGTTGTATCCATCTATTAAAATCACTCCCTTTTTCTCTTTCTTTATTCTTTTTACCCCTTCCTTTTTCTCTTTCTACTCTTCTCTGCCTCTACCTTCTTCTCCTTCTCCTTCATAACATGAGTTGTAGTACTTGAATAATAAAAATTCATTTAGAAATGCTATATGCCCAAAGAAGAACACATATCTCTATAACAAAGCAAAATATTAGTATAAACAGATTTGTCTTAACTTCAATTAACTGACATTGCTCTCATTGGTCAAACAGCATCAACTTCAAATGAATGTCCTTCATAATCATTGAGTCACCGTTTTTCGATGTCATTTGGTGATGAAGACTGTAGTAAGTATCATGATGGAGTTGTGATATCAAAGTGTTAAAATGGAGAAAAATACATCATTTATAAAGTAAGAAACAAAATTTGGAAAGAAAGGAAAACTATTTGTAGAAACAATATTTACATATAAAGAAAACAAAATTATAGACAATTAAAACTAGGGAAAATACTTAGGTGCTCCTCTGGAGCTTACTCTTAAATTATTGATTTTATTTATCTAGGTATTTCATCTATTTAATAGATATTTCAGCCTACATTTATATCTAAAAGATTTCATAGCGCTTTAAAATTTAATACCATTGAGATTATATAAATATAACAAAGTAAAAATATATTAAAAGCTAGATAAAAGGGACTGACCAAAATTGTGAAGCCTCAGTGAGGAATGAATTCTGGCTTTTCTATCAAATGTGTTTTACAGTGTATAATCCATACTTGAACCCTTTGTTTAATATTTCAAATCCTATTATACTTTTTAAATTTTCCAATTATTTAAATTTAATGTTACATCACATTTTACCTTTAAAGTATTTCATAATTGTGCTATCTATTGCTCTCAAACATTTGTATATGTTGTCCTTGTCTGATATTTCTAACATTTTGAATAATAATTATATCTTAACTACAGATTAGTCTAAGAATGTCAAACCCATTTTCAATTTGAGCAAGTCAAGTTCTCCTAAGGTGAACTTTCATCTTCTCACCTCTGAAATCAATGTCACCTCAATGTCTCTTTGAAATCTCAAACTTGACTGTGTAAACAAATAACAGAAATACTACTACAAATACATATTTCTTAGAGAGGAGTTGTGGCAACCGCTATTTTTCAGCAGTTTGAATATGATATTTCTGAGTGCGTGTATGTATGCACGTGTGTGTGCCTGTGCCTGTGTGTGTGCCTGTGCCTGTGTGTGGTATTTTTTCTTTCTTTCTTTTTTTATTATACTTTAAGTTTTAGGGTACATGTGCACAACGCGCAGGTTTGTTACATATGTATACATGTGCCATGTTGGTGTGCTGCACCCATTAACTCTTCATTTAACATTAGGTGTGTCTCCTAATGCTATCCCTCCCCCCTCCCCCCACCCCACAACAGGCCCCAGTGTGTGATGTATCTTGATTTTCTCTAACCTCCTCAGATCTGAGGTTAGACGTCTGAAATTAATTTTGGAAAATTATTGGTTATTTTTCTTTAAAATTTGTCTTCTCTCCACTTATCTTTCACTTTGAGATTTTAATTACACATTTATTATATCATTTGATATTATTCCATGGCTCCCGGATTCTTTGTGAAGACTTTATTTCACCATTTTTATTATGTTTTATTTCTGTGATTTCTACTAACCTATCTTCAAATTTATTAATTCTTTTTATGGCTTTGTAAAATCTACTGATCAACCCATAGAATACATTTTTTTTTATTTTGGTTACTCTGTTTTGCACTTCTATCATTTACATGTGATTCTTTTTCAGTTTCCATATTTCTGCTTCATTACTGGTCTGATCTTGCATTTAGTTTATTTGATGACAACCTTTAAAATATTAATTATAGTTATTATGAATTCACCTCTGATAGTCCCAATATATATAAGTCTGCTTCTGTTCTGCTTTTTTTAATACATCATTTTGTAATGTTTCTTGCAATATTTTATGACTCATAATTGTTTTTGTCAGAAGACATCTTGTATAGCATAGCTGAAGCTTATTTAAATAGTATTTATGCCCTGAAATGGGCAAATTTTTCCCTTTGCTAGATCTTTAGTATGAGAGTTTGAGTCAGTAAGGTGAGCTTATTTATGTTACTGGGCTCAAATGCTTCTAAGATCACTATGTTTAAAATGGAGCCTGAGTTACCAGAGTGCAATTCTCACTCTTTGGTCTATCTGCAGTTTTAGATATCCCTTGTGTTGTGTCTCCACGTTTGCTGGTGTCTTTGGGACTATGTGTGCTGCTCTAATATTCTGATCCAACTTCTCTGTTGGACAATTATAATGTCCAACAGTGACAATGTTCTTGCAGGACATTGTCAGAGTTCTTGCTACTTCCCAGCTCACTTCTTGATCAAGCACGTATTCCTGCCCTGTCCTAGTGGTAGATTTTTCCTTTTTCCTTTCTTCAGCTGCAATGGGTTTTCACTGGTACCCAAAGGAGGCAACGTTTTCTGTTGTACCTACAGAAGCTTAAGGTTTTTGCTCAGTAAGAGAGATTTGAGGAAATGGATTTAGGCAGGATTCTGCGCCTTTACTGCAGCCACCAGTGTTTCCATCCCAGGGATTATAGTATTGTTACACTGAAGGTCTAATAAATGTTAAACAGGTGATTTCCTTCTGACAAAAGTCTCTACATAGTGAGAAGTTTCTGAATTTTTTCAGACATCATTTACTACCACACAAACCTCCAATTCACTTTTCCTTATAACCTATTAAGTGAATTAACGTGTCTTCTAGTATTTTCTTTTGCCTATTTACCCCAAACTATCTTTTCTTACTAGCATTCATTTGTACATGATGGCCTAATCTAGAATTCATGAGTAAAAAACTAAAATTATAATAATAAATTAAATGTCTTTAAAATCAGAAAAAAAATAGGAAGAGGGCTTTGAGAGTTGTTGTTTCCTGGGTTTTTAAGAGACAAACTACTAGGATCCGCTTATATCACAAGTGAAAATAAAATTCATTAAGCTTGCCCATCACATCATAAAGTGAGCACTGTTTTTTTCCCACTTACATTGAGCTTTTAATTTTTCTTTTAGTTAGAAAAATAAAAATATTTCTGTTTTACGTGAAATTTTTAAGTGATGAAGATCCACTTATTTTTCAGGTTATAACTGGTAAATATGAAATTATTTTAGCTGATAAATTTTAGTAGCTAAAAATTATTTTGAAATTAGAGAATTAGTAGTTAAGTTTTCAGTCATGAAGGACAATTTTCTATCAACAAACATAGATATATCTAAAGCGATATTAAAATGTATATGAGTTGTTTAAAACATCCAATGAATTACTTCTCAAAGCAGGAGTCATACTTTCTAACAGTATTGAAATAATCTGTCACAAATATATATAGATATTTTAAGAAGTGTCACATTATACCAGTGCTAATTTTCAAATCAGCCAGCACATGCCCATTATTGAACTCAACTGGGAGTCACAAAGAATATAGTCCTACAACTGTTCATAATAGAATTGCAAGAGCTGAGACAAATGAAGAATGAAATTTGTTCAACAAGAACTCTTTCAAGAAAAAAATTCTTTCCCCTTGATTTTATAAAATAAATCTTCTAAAAACCCTTGATTATTCTTTAATTACATCAGCGATCTAGGAGACCTGTGTCTAAATGGAAGAAAGGCCTTGGACTTCCCCAGGCATCCAATATATTGATCTCTGCATCAGAACATGAAGAAATGGATGAGGGTTATAGTACATTATGCCAGAATCAATGCCATTTGGCTCTTTCAGTTTCAGAAAATAAATTATATTTATTTTTTCAACTTAATTGCTAATAGGGAGGATACAATTATAAATACTTTCAATTATATATGCCATGCAATTCTATAAGTACTTATTTGTATTCTAATATAATAATTATACAACTCCAAAACCTGGGTGATTGAATATGCTAAAACAAACAAACAAAAACAACCAACAAAAACTAGTCTGCCAACACCAGTATATTCTATTTTTTTGTTCTTTGGGAAGTACTAAAAAAATTATTCTCTAGTTCCACAAAAAACTCTAACTAGCGCTACAGTAAAGACTCTTAAATTCTTTGGGCAATGACATCTGGAAACGTTCCAGAAAAAAACTTAACTAATATGCAATCCATATGGCATGTTCCTGGAAGCAAACCTTCAGAGAGAATCAGAATATAGTCCAGCTGCTCTTTAACAGAACATCCAATGAATCTTCTGCAAACTCAACTGCTATACCTGTGCTTGAGAGACAGTTTTATTCAGCTTGATATCTATTAGTATGTAATAACTTTCTTTTCTCTTTCTATTTTTAGGTATACCCTAATCATGGTATTTTAACTCTTGCTTTTCTTTAGTTTTAAATATTTGTGGGTACCTAGTAGGTGCATATATTTGGTATTTTAACTTTTAACTTCATCTTTTAATCTGCTAAATTTTAGCCTCTATTTCCCCATTAGAACCAAACGTGACTTCTTTCCATTAACCACAATAGGGAGAAAATAATTGAAAGAATGAGATGGTTGAGGCATGTTTTGTTTGTTTTTTAAAATTGTTTCCATCTCCTAAAACCTTGAGAGATGGATAGATAGATACTTAGATATACTTAGATATTAATAATATAATAGCTACATATACTATTTATTATATAAGTAATGTCTATTACTTATATAAATGTGGTACCTATTTCTTACATGAAAGTAATGCCTATTACTTATCTAATATGCTTATTTAATGGACATTTCCTAAATTCCTTTTATGGATTAATTCAACCAATTTTGAGGCTATATCTGTTATACCCAATCTACATATAATGAAACTGAAGCTCTAGAGGTTATGTAATCTGTTCAAATTCACTCAAATAATAAATAATGAAACACAGACACAATACTATGCACAGGCTATCTGAAAAGTGACTCTTCTAGTTAATTGAAGAGCCCCTAGAATGGAGGACAATACATTTATCCCCTAGTGTGTTCTGAAGACAAGAAATATGGAAGAGAAATACACACACACACACACACACACACACGCACACCCATATCACTGAGGAAAAAACAAACAAATCACATTTATACAGTTTACTTGACATAAATAATTGTCCATCATATAAACATATAAAGTTGTGTCATATGAAACCTTTGACCTAAAGTCTGACAGGACAATAACTGCTTAAAATAAAATCCAAGAATGATATCTTATGAGGTTTTACTAGTCACCAATTAAAAAAAATAATTTATATTAGCTATTATCCATGGTTACTATAAATAACATTTTTCTTTGTAATTAAAATAACTTATTGAGTACTTTAATAGGCATTTTCTAAATTCCTTGCATGGATTAACTCATTCAATTTTGAGGCTAATTCTTTTATACCCCATCTACAGATAATGAAACTGAAGCTCCAACAGTTATGTAATCTGTTCAAATTCACCCAAATAATAAATAATGAAATACAGACACAATACTATGAACGGGCTATCTGAAAGGAGAACAACACAGTAAGCCCATTGTGTATTTTAAAGATAAGAAATACGCTAGGGATATTTCAGAGAACATACTTACTGTAAGTCAAGCCCCTAGAGTTAATCTCGACAGTTTCAGACATTTTTGACAATAAAAGAATATCTAGACATTTTCTTCTGGGATACATAAGTGTCACTCATTATTATAGAAATCTATGATTTCTAGTAGGAGCTGCAAAGCAGTGGCTGAAGTGCTCTGCTTCTGGAATTGATCTCAGTGAAAAGAAGTAAAGATCAAGCAGTTTCCAACTAAAGTGAGATTCACTTGTAAATGTTTAAGAAGATAAGACATATTGAATAAGTGTGTAGAAAGACAGACTTTATGTGCACAATAAATACCATCATATCGAACCATATTATGCTGGTATATAGGAAAGAAATTGACTGTTGCATAATAACTTTGTATCCTGTGACCTTTCTATTTCACTTATTAGTTCCAGAAGGTTTTTTATTTGTTGTTATTGATTCTTTGGAATTTAATATACAGGTAATGTTGGTACCAGAGAACAAGGACACTTTTATTTTTTCCTCCCCAATCTGTATATTTTTCCTTTACTTTTTTCTTTATTTTTCCTTCTTTAACACAATGATGTACTATAGTACATTAATTGACTTTCAGATTTTGATGATTTCTCCATCTGTTTTTGTGAGTAATATTGGTCTGAAGAATTTATTTCTTATAATGTCTGTACATGGTTTAAGTATTAGAGTAATGTGGTCCTCATAAAATTGGCTAGGAAGTGTTCCCTCTGCTTCTATTTTCTGGGATAGATTTTATAAAATTGGTATTATTTTTTCTTCATACATTTGATAAGATTCACCAGTGAAATCATCTGGATCTGGTAATTTTTTTTGTTGGAAGGTTACTAATTATTGATTCAATTTTTATAGTCCTATTAAGATTGTAAGTTTCTCCTTCTGTAAATATTGGCATTTTGTGTCTTTTGAAAAATGTGTCCATTTTTTAAGCTATCAAACTTGTGGACATAGAGTTATTAACAATATTTCTTCATCATCCCTTTGAAGTCCATGGGATTAGTAGTAATGACCCTACTTTTATTCCTGATACAGATAATTTTCATCTTCTCTATTTTCTTCTTGGTTAGGGTGGCTAAAGGTTTATTAATTTTATTTATCTTTTCAAAATACCAGCTTTGGGGTTTGTTCATTTTCTATAGCATTTTTATGTTTTCAATTTTCCTGATTTCTGCCCTAATGATTATAATTTATTTTATTCTGTTTGCTTTCATAGTAAACTACTCTTTTTTCTCTAGTGTTTTAAGGTGGAAACAGATTATAGATATTAAACCTTTCTTCTTTTCCAATATATAAATATAATGCTATAATTTTTCTTCTAAGCAGTGCTTTTGCTGTTTTCTACAAATTTCAATGAACTGTATTTTCATTTTAATCTATTTAGAATAATTTTTATATGTCTTTTAAGGCTCATTTTTGACACATTCTTTAGTAGTGTTGATTAATATCCAAATATTTGGTGTTTTTCCTTTTTATATTATTGATTTCTAGTTTGATTTAACCTGCTCTGGGAATATACTTTGCATGATTTTTGCTTTTTTGAGTTTGCTCATTTTTATGATCTAGAAAATAGTCTCTCTTGGTACATGCCCCATATGAGGCTGAAAGCATGCATATTTTGCTACTGTGAGTGATGTGTTCCATTAATGTCTTTAATTGGTCTTTAGTCTTTGTCCCTATGCTGTGGCCTTCACAAGTAATTCTCAGCTTCTCTTTCTTATGTGAGATTGGAAGGTTAGAGGGGCTTGGAGTTTGTTAATTTTTATTTCCTCACATCTAATAAAATATTGATAAGACCTTTTCCCTTACTGAGTAAGCCTTTGTTTTGGAGAACACTCTGGGTGTATTTCAAAAGGATTAGCTTTCCCTTCATCTTGCCATTAAATACCATGGTATTTTCTTGGCTCTTTACCATGAGAATCTAGTGGGCTTCTTAAAAGTAGACCCATTAGAATGTGGGAGACCATTCTCATAAGACTGCAGCCTCAGGAGTTTCCCACTTTCAGGCTAGTCTACACTCAGCTTCCAGAAATTTGTAGTAATTACCATTTAGGTATTCCTACCAGTAAATAGCTGATAAGGCATTTCTTCTAGGCATGCAGGTATTGGCTGTGATTCTCTGTATTTGCCTCTTTCCAGATTTTAGGGCAGCATTTTACCCTGAAAACTCAATTTTATGATGAATCCAAAAAGATCCCATAATTTTCAGTTTGTTCCTTTTTTTTACTTATTAGAGGTGCAGGAATATTGACTTCCAAGTTTTTTAAAGAAGGTGGAGCTGCAGTCTAGAAGCAGAATTGCTTCTTGTCCTAGGAAACTTCAATTTTGCTAATAACTCAGAAGCTACATCTGCTTTCATTAAATCAACAATATTATATTAATCTTACTTACCGAAGAGTTACATAAAGATCATTCTGATTTTAGGGCTTATAATTTTATGACCTTAAAACATCTAGCAGATGCAACTATGATTCTGTCTAACCAATAAACCCAGAAAAAAATATATGCTGACATTTCTAAAGGCATTTTTATTTTTATTGTATCAAAAAAATTAAAACCAGCTTATTTATCAAAGATTGATCTCAGTTATATGAACTAAAAGACATTTGTGTTCATTACTATACATTTTAACTTCTTAATTTTGGGGATAACATCTGGCTATTGCCCAGGCTGGAGTGCAGTGACTGTTCACAGACATAATTATAGTGCACTGCTGCCTTGAGAATTCCTAGGCTCAAGTGATACCCTTGCCTCAACATCCTGAGTAGTGAATAGCTGGGCCTACAGGCACACACCACTGCACCTAGTCATTTTACCTTTTTTTTTTTTTTTTTTTTTTTTGACACGGATTCTTGCTCTGTTGCCCAGGCTGGAGTGCGGTGGCATGATCTCGGCTCACTACAAGCTCCACCTCCCGAGTTCAAGCAATTCTCCTGCGTCAGCCTCCCGAGTAGCTGGGACTACAGGCGCCCACCACCACACCTGGCTAATTTTATTATTATTATTATTATTATTATTATTATTATTATTATTATTATTTGTATTTTTAGTAGAGGCAGGGTTTCACCATGTTAGCCAGGATGGTCTCGATTTCCTGACCTCGTGATCCGCCCGCCTTGGCCTCCCAAAGTGCTGGGATTACAGGCATGAGCCACCGCGCCTGGCCCATTTTACCAATTCTAATGAGCATTCATTTATTGAAGCCAACTTGGATAGAATTCCATAAGCAATTTGTGGTCTACTATGCCAGCTTCTACCATGCAGACACAACGTATAACATAATACATGTACATCTGCATAAATACACCTAAACACATATACATACACAAAACAAAGATCTTATCACTTTGATTTTATAGTTTTAGTGATCAAAGAATAATAACATAATTTTACCAGTTTATAAGTAATATTTGAATCTAAATTATATTTTTGAAAACTAGGACATGTTCACATGGCTAAAATTTATTTGCCCCAAAAGGTAATCTTATACAGGCTGTAGAACAATTTTCTGGATAGATGTTTTGTATAGCAGTTTGATTAAAAAAAAAAAACAATTTTTATCTTTTTTTTCAGTATCAAATAATTTTAGGGTTACATATTTAAATGTTTACATTTTAGTTAGAACTGACTGAATTGTATAAGCAAAACAAAATGTCCAAGCACCCTTGAACTTCAGCAATAAATCTATCCCTTGTTTGCTGATTTGGTTTCCCTGACATGGGAAGCATTTTTTTTAAAACTGATTTTTTCTGGCTTTTTCTGGCTTTTTCTGGCACATGTTTCCTAAAAAAAGCATTTTTTTATTCTGGAAGGAATATCTTATATTATTGCTCTGAGCTCAAGATTTTGACTTGTTTGTTCTGAGAGCTTAACTGTAAAAAACATTTATCTGATTCTCTTTTTTTAAGATTACCAATCTTTTACTTAACTGTTCTATCATCCTAAGTGATAGCCAGACAAATCTAACTTTACATTTCCCAAAGCGATCACTCTTACGTATACAAGGATAGGTTGTTTGTTGCCATGGAACTGCTATAATTTGAAAGCCCTTTTTTCTCCTTATCTTGGATGAACTGCCCTAAGGGGGAGGGAAAACATTTCTAAGCGTGTTTTGAAATTAGCAACAATAGATCATCTTAATATAAGAAAAATATTACCATATTTAGAAGAAGCAATTTTTTTTTTAAAAAGACACATATGTCGATGTTTGTCAAACTCAAAAGTTATTTCCCCTTTTCAAGATAAAAAGATTCCGCCACGGTATGTGTGTGTGTGTATATATATATCCCATAGTGTGTGTGTGTGTGTGTGTCTGTGTGTGTGTGTGTATGTATATATATATGTGTGTATATATATGTGTATATATATATGTGTATATATGTGTATATATATGTGTATATGTATATATGAAAGTGAAAGGAGGCAAAAGTGAAAATTTAAAAGGAGTGGATATCTTGGAGAGGGCCAAGGTAGAAAGAAACAGATCATCATCATCATCAAGTTTGGTCTTCAGGTAGAGGTAGAGAATGTTGAGCGAAGATTGTATGGTCATCTTCCTTTTGCAAAACACTTTTTTCCAGTGACATGCTTTTTTGGTGTGTTAGTTTGTTTTGCTTTGTTTTGTTTTGTTTTACAATATTGGCAGAGACCAGGGAGTCTTCGTTTGGTGATTTATCTCGGAGCTTCCATCTACTACAATTGAAGCTTAAGAATTTTAATAATTTTCTTTTTTTTAGTGTTTTCAAGGGTGGAGGCAAGTTGTTTTGCTAAATTAATTAGATTAGGAGTGGGCATGGTTTTCCGTTCTGTGTGAGCTCTTTTAAAAGCTGGGAAAATTTTGACAGAAGGCTATTCACAAACATGGAATTAAAAGCTACTCTAGTGGGATCAACTTTTATAGGTCATCTGGCATTAGCTGGGGAAGTTTTAAGAGACACAAGTTTGGAGCATTTGAATGATTTATTTAGCGGACATAAATTATCCTTGATGTAATTTGTCCATTTATTTAAAATGTACATGAGAATGGACCATAAATTTTGAATGTATAGTCTGCTAGAATCCCAGAAAGCTTGCCATGTCTTAATATGCAAGTATTTTATTCCATTTCTTATTAATCTTTTGAGAGCAAAGAAAATCTTTTAAATCTAATCAGGGAAGGTCAACGGTTTGGGCTGACGTTTTAAATGATAGAGACCACCCTAGTGTCTTTTAATTGGCCATCTCATGCTCACTATTTAGAATGTCTTTTTTACCCTCAGAAAATGTTCAAAAACAAAAAAGGAAAATCCAAATTATTTACAAACATACGTAATCAAGCTGTAATGAAAGCAAAATCAGAGTACTCACAAAAATTTGAATCCGGGCATTCAGATCAAACAAATGTTAAACCAGATACATAAAACCAAAAGTGAATTCACCAGAAAACACATGGTCCTCACAGTCAGAATGTAAACTCTGTAGGAATAAGAGTATTTTCTAAAAGAACTATGTCTTTATAGTAAAAAGGGCTTGTCCAAAAAAAAAAAAAAAAGACATTGTTAATCCCAAGAAGAGTGCAAAGTCCTTTACATAAGTTAGACTTATTACAAAATCAGATTCTAAATAAAGTGAAAAAGAACTCACTAAAGGGAGGAAGCCTGAGAATCTGAGGGGAGATTCACCCAGACAGAAAAGGTGACTCGGAAGAAAAGAACACAAAGAGCTCAGTCTGTACCATAGTCGATTCCAGGGCCTGCAGATCCATCTGAGGTGAGCTCCCTTTGGTCCCACTTCTGAGACATCAATTTATGTCGACTCAAATAACGGACATAGGTAGGCTCTCTAAAATAAAATAATATTTATTCAATAATAGGCATTGAAGTTGAAATATACATGTCAATAAACTGTGCATATTCAGGGAGGTAAATAAAGACAAAAAGTCTTAAAGGAAAAATTAGGAGAATTACATATTTCTTTTGAGATCATTTTTTCTTGATTACAAGGATCAGCAAAAAGCATGGCACTGTCCAAAGCTGGACAGGCAGTTGCTGGGCAGATGGCCTTGAAGAAGTATTTTTTATGTGTGTGTGTGTGTGTGTAAGGTTGTGATGGTCTTTGTGCAAGGTAGCTGTTTTTGCAGAGTCTTTTGTGATAAGTTTTGTTATCAGGCATTCATGCATGAGAATCCTCCCCATATGGCCTTCCCTGGCCCTGTTTGTCAACGGTTTTAACACAGATGACTTTATTTTGATTCTGACAACTTTCCCATCATTGCTATCTTTGTACAAAAAGAAATGCACCTCCTTTCTTACTTTCTCAACTCTTAATTCTAACACTGTACATGAAAAACATACTGCTATTGACTACATATAAAATTATAATATTTTACTGCTATTCATTAGCCATTTTGAAGGCAGTAGAAAAGTGAAAATAAACACTGATTTTGATAGGGAAAGAGAATATAGTTTAGAAACCATCATTCTACCCAGTAGTTATTGTAAGTAATATTTTGGTGGTGTGTTAGATTTATATTGTTTCTATAATAAATTGCCACAAATTTAGTGGTTTAAAATAACACAGGTTTATTATGTTATAGTTCTAGAGGTGGAAAGTACTAAAGTCAAGGTGTTGGCTATGCCTTTCTGCAGGTATAAGCGGGGAGGGTCCATTCCCTTGTAAACACAAGAGTCTTCCCACATTCCTTGGCTCCTCATCCTTTCCTCCATCTTCAACTCCAGCAGGGGAATACATTTACTTCACTTTCACTTCTGCTTTCATGGTTACCTTTTCTTCTCTGACTCTGCTTCCATCATGGCAATATCTTCTCTCTCTTTCTGACCTTTCTGCCTTCTTATAACTCTCTAATGTAATCCCTGTTAGAGTACATTAGAATCTGGATAATTCAACATAATTTCCTCATCACAAGATCTTTAATTTAAGCACATCTGTAAAGCCCCATTTGCCATATAAAATAACATACTAATAGGCTCTGGAGATCAGAATATAGACATCTTTGAGAGGCTGTTATTCAGCCTAACCCACATGGTGTTGATATAGCTACCTACATGGACACACACATAAACACACATTTCAGCATGAATTTGGGGATTTTGACATTTCCTTCTCATTGATCCCAAATACAAATTGTTTCGTTCCTTGACTGGCTGGAATTTCTGTTTAAATTTCTGAATCAAGGCATTAGAGGAGTTTCTAGCTTCACTGCAGCAGATCATAAGATAAAGATCTTGAGTTTTCAGTTGAAAGTAAGTCTAAAATTCAGTAATAATGAGATATGGCTGTGGAAAAATATGTTTAAAGAATTTTAAGCTGCAATAATAAAATTATGTCATCTAGTACAGCTGGGATGATATGCAGACTGTCCAGAAAACCCTATATACTAGCTACATGTACTATACCCATATATATTTGTTCCAGCAGCTTTAAATAGCCCTGTTCCTAGCTAGACCTAATCAAGAAGACAATAAAAGATTTGGCAAAATTGTTTGAAGTTCTTGAGGCTGTTGACAGAGAGAATAAATAATTCATTTAGAAAGTGGGATTAGAAAGACATTTCTTTTCACAGTATTTTAAAAATTAGAAGGATTCAAAGGAGGTATCTTGCAAGGAAAAAGGGCTTTTTTTTTTTTTTTACATTGTCGTAACTTTCAGTATCAAAGTCAAAACTCAAATACTGACTTTCTTATTCTAAGTCCTGTCTTCTGTGCATAACATCACAATGGTCTATAATGGTTTATGAAATATTACTGAGAGAATCAAATGTGCAAAAGCCCATAGCAGAACCTGAGGAACAATGTTGTGGCCTGTGTAAATGCGTGGAATCTGGAGCCGGACTACCCCAGAACAAATACTAATTTGTACTGTACTACTTGTAATACAAGTACTAATTATTAGCAGGTTTCTTGTTTGTAAAATGCTGTTAATTTTGTCTAATTCACAGGGTTTTTTTTACCTATGAGAAATAAAAAAAGTTTATATATTTAAAATATTTTGCAATGGGTAAGAGCTCTTTCAGTATTAATTAATGCAATAATGAAAATTATTCTCTGGCACAAGAGAAGAACTCAGTAATTTTAGTTTCTATTTTCAACATGATAATGTTACTATGGAAATAAATTAACATATATTCTAACATTACAACAGAATTTCTAGAAATCCAGAGAGTGGAAAAAATAAATTTGAATAAGATATCATCTTGGATCTTTTTTATAATGTGAAATTTTCCTATTCACTTTTCAAGACAGAGCTCAATAGAAGTCAGTTCTCAGATCAGATATTTTCTTAACTTTTTATATAATCCTCAATTCCGGTTTCATCTAAATTACGTCTTAAATAAAAACATTTTCATTTTAATGTTAATAGGGATATTAATGCTAGCATATGTCAAAGGAGGAGAGAAATGGTGGCTGTAATTGTGTATTTTATGTGCCTTCTATAACAGATTCCTTTATATATAGCAAATGAGTAGAAATATCTTTTAAAGTCTTAATTGGTAGTTGTCTGAATAGTGCCAGAATAAAGAAAGAATTTTACCAAAATGTTCCATTTTGCTCATTATTGTTTGCAGGGGGAATAATGGTATTTTGGTGACTATCAGTTCCCCATATTTGCCTTATTCACAGGTACTACAGTCCCAGTAATATAACCCAATTAATATATTTGACTCATACCCTCAATCAGGCTAAAGTGCTATAAAAGATACATAATTTGATTAAAGTACACATATAAATTTCAAATTTGTTTCTAAAATTTTAATCTGTTAAGACATAACATAAAAAAATGTGGATGCACTATACATATATCACTCCCGTATTATTATCTTCTGCATATTCACATCTTTGAATTGAATACACTATAATGAATCTTGGCTTCATCTAAGCTACTAATGTATTTCTCTCAAAAATACCAGACAATAATTAGACTGGGAGAATGAAATGCATTCATTCATTGTAAGATAGCACTAAATATGCATTTCAATTTGAATTTGGTGCTTTGAAATTTATACATTTTTTACATTGGTTTAAGTATCTCAAGTTAATGTTCCTGTATTTTAAAATGGCTTTTTTTTTTTGTCAGAAAGATTTCTCTTCACTTTTTTCTTCATGGCTAATCAGGATAAATTGGATTAAAATGATCTATTTAAAAGTTTAACACTGATCTTGTACTGCTTAAGGAGGATCTTCAATTGATTAATAGATTTCATGTCAAGATATATTTACTGGCTTTGTGTAATAATAGAAGTGGTAGAAGGAAGGTGAAATTAAAACTTCACTAATACTATCATTATTCAAATGATTTATCTTCCACAAATTCTATCATAACTTACTTCCAATCCCTAAATTGTTTAATGTTATGAGTACATAGTGATGCCAGTAGTGTCAGTTAGATTCCATTTTTTCCAGAGTCATTCTATATTGTGCTTCACCTAGTTCCTTCTTTTAAAAACCAACCTATTGAAATAAATGAACAAATCCATCTTTCCTCTGGCTTCATGTTTGTTTCAGATAATGGGAAGACCCAATGAGAGAACAAAGGAGTCAGTGATTTTTGTAACAAGGTTAAGCGTGCTAGATTGAGTTAATACATATAAAATTCTCATTCACTGGATCATTGACTAGGAAGGTTGATTCTTAGTCCTGAGATAAGGAAGGTATTCAAAGAAGATGCTTTGGGATGTAATATAGGTGTCCAGGGTCACAAATATATCAAAAACAAAAACCGGTGCAACAAAGGGACAAGAGTGGGGTGCTGTTTTGGAGGACAGTGCTGTTAAATTATTAAAGATCATATTAGGCTTCTTCAAAATTTGGTGTGTGACTGATGTGTAGATTTTTGGCTTTCCATTGCAAAATTATTATTGGAATAAGTAGCAATCTTATTGCTGTAAATTGAATGTGTCCTCCCCTGACCCACAAATCCATATGTTGAAGTTCTATTCAGTGATGTGACTAGATTTGGAGATAGGGCCTTCAAGAAGGAGGCAGTTAAGGCTACATGAGGTCATAAGGTGGGACATGGATAAGATAGAATTATTGTATCTACAAGAAGGGACATCAGAGTGTTATCTCTTTCTCTGTCACATGAAGACAGAGCAAGAAGGCAACTGTTTGCAAGTCAGAAAGACAGATTTCATCAGAATTTCCACCATGCTGGCACCCTGATCTTTGATTTCCAGCCTCCAGAACTATTAGAAAATAAATTTCTCTTTAAGCCACCTACTTTATAGTATTTTGTCATGTGAATTATGTATTAGCCTAATACACCTGTATTGTATCAACTGTATTCTATTCCTTAATTTTAAACCATGATTCGCTTCAAATACTATGGTGTCAAAAGAAAATTTGATTGTATATCTAATGACTTATATATAAATTAATTTTGACATTTAAAACAATATAAAGGAAAGCTTCCTGTAAAAGAAGTTGATTCTCACAGGTTTTGCTTGATTTTTTGTTGATGCTGTGGAGAGACAAGCTCTTGGAGCTATCTACTCTGCCATTTTCACTAATGTCGTTGTTCTTTTTTAGATGCCCTAGTTATTCTTCAATTACTCTTGCAAGGAAACTATTTGGAATCAGAAGCAACACAAGTTAACATGTTTTTCACAACCATAAATGTAGTTTACATTTTTAGAATCTATATTGATTGAAATAGTGCCAGTAGCCCATTATTTTCACATTGTATTAAGAACCATACCAGTATTAAGAGAATCAGGAAAGAAATGAGAAACTACGTTGCTCATAGCACTTTGATTGTGAGAAAGCTAATCCCTTTGTGAGTTCTGCTATGAATGAGATAACAGAGCAATAACCTGTGGTAAGCATAAACATAAAGGGAATTAACCTTGTTAGTCCAATAACAGATAGACCATTGAAAAGGTATTCCTCTGATTAATCTACTATGGTTTTCTTAAAGGAAGCATTTATAATTAAATAAATGGGTTTTTCCTTTTCTCTGTAAATTATCATTGCTTTTCAAGCAATTCCCCTTTAAGGGTACTTTATATGAGTATCCTTTTAATGTGGTATTGACATTTTGCTGTGATTATCTATCTTGTCCTATTATTTTCCAATTCCCATTATTAAGACCTTGATGATGATTATAATGAGGATGATGATTAATTTTTATCAAAGCATTAGAGTAAAAAAACTGTCACTTCATTTTTGTCCCAAATTCTAAAATTGTCTGTAGTCTTCTTAGAAATTTCCTGAAAAAGGCAACTGTCTAATCTTATCTGGTGGATGCTTCTCCGAGGGACTTGATTTCCTGGGAATACGACCAGCCCCCAACGACCCCTTGTCCCCACTCCGGCTGTCCCTTGGCCTGGGTCCTAGGGAAGGAAGCCATGCTGGGGCACCGGGACTACAAGACCGCCATGCTGTCGGACATCAAAGCCCTCATTCGCAAGCACGAGGCCTTCGAGAGCTACCTGGCTGCGCACCAGCACCGCGTGGAGCAGATCGCAGCCATTGCCCAGAAGCTCAACGAGCTGGATTACTACGACTCCCACAATGTCAACACCCGGTGCCAGAAGATCTGGGACCAGTGGGACTCCCTCGGCTCTCTGACCAACAGTCGCAGGGAAGCCCTGGAGAAAACAGAGAAGCAGCTGGAGGCCATAGACCAGCTGCACCTGGAGTATGCCAAGCACGTGGCCCCCTTCAACAACTGGATGGACAGCGCCATGGAGGACCTCCAGGACATGTTCATCATCCACACCATCGAGGAGACTGAGGGCCTGATCTCAGCCCACGACCAGTTCAAATCCACCCTGCCGGAAGCCGACAGGGAGCACGAGGCCATCCTGGCCATCCACAAGGAGGCCCAGAGGATCGCTGAGCACAACCACATCAAGCTGTCAGGCAGCAACCCCTACACCACCGTCAACCCACAGATCAACTCCAAGTGGGGGAAGGTGCAGTAGCTGGTGCCAAAACGGGACCACGCCCTCCTGGAGGAGCAGAGCAACCAGCAGTCCAACGAGCACCTGCGCTGCCAGTTCGCCAGCCAGGCCAACGTCGTGGGGCCCTGGATCCAGACCAAGATGGAGGAGATCGGGCTCATCTCCACTGAGATGAACGGGACCCTGGAGGACCAGCTGAGCCACCTGAAGCAGTGTGAACGCAGCATCGTGGTCTACAAGCCTAACCTGGACCTGCTGGAGCAGCAGCACCAGCTCATCCAGGAGGCCCTCATCTTCGACAACAAGCACACCATGGAGCACATCCGCCTGGGCGGGGAGCAGCTGCTCACCACCACTGCCCCAACCATCAACGAGGTGGAGAACCAGATCCTCACCCGCGACGCCAAATGCATCAGCCAGGAGCAGATGCAGGAGTTCCGGGCTTCCTTCAACCACTTCGACAAGGATCGTGGTGGGGTGCTGGGGCCTGAGGGGTTCAAGGCCTGCCTCATCAACCTGGACTATGACATGGAGAACGACCGGCAGTGTGAGGCCGAGTTCAACCGCATCATGAGCCTGGTCAACCCCAACCATAGGGGCCTTGTGACCTTCCAAGCCTTCATCAACTTCATGTTGCAGGAGCCCACCGACACGGACATGGCCGACCAGGTCATCGCCTCCTTCAAGGTCCTGGCAGGGGACAAGAACTTCATCACAGCTGAGGAGCTGCGAGAGAACTGCTCCCCGACCAGGCCGAGTACTGTATCGCCCGCATGGTGCCCTACCAGGGCCCTGACGCCCTGCCCGGTGTCCTCAACTACAAGTCCTCCTCCACAGCCCTGTATGGCGAGAGCGACCTGTGAGACCCCAGAGAGACCCGGACCCAACACCCCCCACGGCCTCCAGGAGGGGCCGGGGCAGCCCCACAGTCCCGTTCCTCCACTCTGTATCTATGCAAAGCACTCTCTGCAGTCCTCCCGGGTGGCTGGGTGGGCAGGGAGGGGCTGGGGCAGGCTCTCTCCTCTCTCTTTTTGGGTGTTGGCCAGGAGGTTCCCCCGACCAGGTTGGGGTTGGGGAGACTTATGGCCAGCGCTTCTGGTCTGGTAAATATGTATGATGTGTTGTGTTTTTTAAACCATCTTGCAGGGGACAGTGGATTCCTACAGCACAACAGGTCCCTTCCATGCCCTGGGGATGCCTCACCATACCCAGGTCTCTTCCTTTGCCCCGAGGTCCCTTCAAGGCCTCCCCATCCAGGCCAAAGCCCCATGTGCCTTGTCCAGGAACCGCCTGGGCCATGCGAGGGGCCAGCAAAGGGCGCCACCACCACCCGACGGCTGGGGACCCACCCAGCCCCTCTCCCCTCCCTGCTCCAGACTCACTTCCCATTGCCAGGAGATGGGGGCCCCAACCAGCACCCCGCTTTCGCAGCAGAGAAGCTGAGTTGGCAGACTGGACCCCCCTGAACCCCACCCCATCCCACCAGCCCCGGCCTTGCTTTGTCTGGCCTCACATGTCTCAGATTTTCTAAGAACCAAAAAAAAAAGGAAAAAAAACACAAAACAACAAAAAACAAACAAAAAAATCACTAAAAACACAAAAAAACTATAAAAACTTTCAGAGAATTACTAAATAAACAAATAAATAAATAAATGAAGTTGTTTCTTACATCAAATCTGCATTGTTACAAATTATATAATTTTGCTGTGGATCACCGGAGAGATCAACAGCTAGTTGATATTATCTTTTAATGATAAGAGTAGAATGTTTTAGAAAGCCATTTAATAGTGACAGGAGAAGCAAAATATGAATAAAATGTATGTTGAAAATTCATTGATATTTTTCAGGTCAACGTTGAAATCACTTCAGAAAGGTTTTTATGTTTTTTGGAGTGATATTCTCCAAACTCTGTAACTTATTACAACATTCGTTGCTAGGAAATTATGTACAATTTACTATACTGAGTTTATTATAGGATACAGCTCTCTAGTAGTTTTAAGATTAGCATTTCAGTGCACTCATCAGTCACTCTTTAATATAGTAATCACTTCCTTACACAAAAGAAATCTGGGAAACAAATCATACAGAGTATTAGAGATTTTTACAGTTTTATCCTATAATTTTAATTCCCTATTTACAATTAAATATGTGGAGTTTTTAGAAATATTTGAAACTAGTTTTATTAACAAAATTATTTAATAAACATTAAATTATCATTTGCTAAGTTCTAAAAATAATTATAAAGTAAAATTAACTCATTTAATTCTCATGAAATAAGTATGTCATATGTTCTTATTTTATATTTAAAGGAACTGAGAAGGGAGAGTAATTTTCCCAAGGTTTTTCTCCCTGCAAATAAATACTGATAAAGTTGAAGATCTGAGGCATGAACCCACATAGACTGGCTACCACTCAGTAGTCTTAACCACTACACAATGTTGTTTTTCCAGGGTGCATATATAGTTGTACATTTAAGGATATATATATATATATATATATATATATATATATATATATATATATAGCTTAAGGTGGCCGGGCATGGTGGATCACACTTGTAAGCCCAGCACTTTGGAAGGCCAAGATGGGTGGATCAGGAGTTCAAGACGAGCCTGCCCTATATGGTGAAACCCCATCTCTACTAAAAATACAAAAATTAGGTGGTCGTAATGGTGTAAGCCTGTAGTCCCAGCTATTCAGGAGGCTGAAGCAGGATAATCTCTTGAACCCGGGAGGTGGAGGTTGCAGTGAGCTGAGATCACGCCACTGCACTCCAGCCTAGGTGACAAAACAAGGGCTCTGTCTCCAAAAAAAAAAGAAAAAAAAATGAAAGTCTTTACCTAGCCACAAGGATACATTGTATCTACTAACTGTATATTTCTCCCTGTATCCTGGATAGCACCATAATTCATCTCTATTCTAAGTTTGGTATCTGGGAACCACGTTAAATGCCACTTTCTTTTCAACCCAGATCTACTGAGTCTCCAAATTGTCTATTCTGCTTATTATGTTTATATACCTCCCCACTTCCAGTTTTGGCCAATCCATTACTTTTGCTTTGGTTTAGACCTTTATTTTTCTTCTACTGGTTGATAGGGGCAGCTTCCCAAGGCGTCACTCTGGCTCTAGCTTAGTCCTTCCCCAACACACTCTTTATACTAGCACCACCATGTTGTGTCAAGGACTAAAATTGAGATGTGATCATCTATAACTAGAAAGTCAAAGACAATTCAAGGTTGTCAGAATTAGGCACATATTTTGCTTTCCTTATACATGAATAGCATTTTCTCAACTGTCGAATCAGTAGCATTTCCAGCAAGTTTGAATCTATTTTTATATAAAGTAATGTGAATGGATTAGATTAAGATAGCAATTGGGGAGGGATTTCAGAACTCTGGGCAGTAACTGAATAAATATCATTTGGATCACAGAATGTTCCACCTTTGAAGATTGCCAATAGTATTTATTATCTTTGAAGCTGTCTACTCATCATGCTGAATGTCCTCAGAATTTTTAAGGACACTCAGAGAATGCTACCTCTATCCAGATAGTCAGAGGAATGCCGTATGAACTTCTCTGTTATTCCTCCAGATGTCCTTGGGAGTTACAAGGAAGAATGTGTATTTCTTAAAGGTCCATACCCATAATTTATCTAGGTTTGGGAAAAATTATCTGTTATTATCCTTTTGAATAAACTGTCTACCCCTATCTCTTTTCCTACCTCCATTTTAAGGCCAATAACTCTTAGATTTGCCATTTTGAGGCTATTTTCTATATCCTGTAAGTGTGCTTCATTGTTTTTCATTGTTTTCTCTTTTGTCTCCTCTAACTATTTTCAAATCACCTGTCTTCAAGCTCACTAATTCTTTTTTTCTACTTGATCAATTCTGTTAAGCGAGTGTTAAAAGACTATGATGCAGTCTTCAGTATGCCAATAGCATTTTTTAGCTTCAGAATTTCTGCTTCATTCTTGTAAATTATTTTAATCTTTTTGTTATATTTGTCTGATATAATTCTAAATTCCTTCTCTGTGTTGTCCTAAATTTCTTGAGTTTCTTCAAAACAGCTATTTTGAATTCTCTGTCTGAAAGGTCAGATATTTCTGTTTCTCCAGGATTGATTCCTGGTGCTTAAGTTAGTTCATTTATTGAGGTCATGTTTTCCTGGGTGGTCTTGATACTTATAAATATTTGTCTGTTTCTGGGCATTGTAGAGTTGGGTATTTCTTGTAGTCTTCTCAGTCTGGGCTTGTTTGTACCTATCCTTGTTGGGAAATCCTTCCATATATTCGAAGTACTTGAGTGTTGTGCTCTGAGCTGTATCTGCATTAGGGGTTACCCAACCGCAGTAACACTGTGGTTTTTGAAGATCCACAGGGGCATTTCCTTGATGGTCTTAGACAAAATCCAGGAGAATTCTCTGGATTCACAGGCAGAGATTCTTATTCTCTTTCTTCAGTTTCTACCAAACAAATGAAGTCTCTCTTTGTTATGAGACACTTAGAGCTGGTGGTGGAGTGACACAAGCACCTCTGTGACTACCACCACTAGGAATGTGCTAGATCATACCTGAAGCCAGTACAGCACTGGTTCTCACCCAAGACCTGCTGTAATCACTCAATGGCTACTCCTTATGTTTATTCTAGGCCCTGAAGCTCTACAGTCAGCCAATGGCGAAGCCAACCCAGCTTGTGTCCTTCCCTTCAAGGCGACGGGATTCCCCAGGTCCTTAGACATCTTCATGGGGTTCTATTGTACTGTGGCTGAGCTGACACTCAAACCATGAGACATAGTGCTTCACATTCATCCCTCTCCTTTCCAAAGGCAGAGGAGTCTCTGCCATCACAGCCCACAGACAGTACTGACAGATGACTGTCATTTTTCCTTTAAGGCCCCAGGTTTCTTCAGTCAATTTGTATTTAATGCTGCCTGTGCTGGTACTCACCATTCAGGGCAACAGACTCCACTGTGGTCCAGGGCAGGTCCGGAAATGCTGTCTAAGAGCCAACCCAAGAGCCTCCTTGGTGTTCTACTCCACTGTGGATGAGCTGGTAACTAAAAGATAAGATAAAAATCTTTACTCTTCCCTTTTCATTTCTAAAGTGGGAGGAGTCTCACCCTATAGCTACCATAGCTAGGACTCCTCTGAGTCCCACCTGAGGCCAGAAAGTCTCAGAAACTCACCCAAGGCCCTTGAAATAGAACCTTGCTATCATTGTTGGTTATTCATGGCCCAAAGTTTCTTCAGTTAGCCATTGACAAATCCTGCCAGGACTGGGTCTTTCTTTTCAAGGCCAAGGCTGCCTTTTTTGGATCAGGGTGTTTCTAGAAGAGTTATCTGGGAGCTAAGCCTTGGAAAAGGGGACTCACGACTCTGACCAGTGTCCTATCCTGCTGTGGCTGAGCTGGTATCCAAATCCAAGACAAAGTCCTCCCCATTCTTTCCACCCTTCTCCTTAAGTGGAAGGAAGGGGTCTCTTTTGGAGTCACAAGCTTTTTTTAATATGGGTTAGGAGACGGGTGATGCCAGTATTCCCTTAGTCATCCTGGCTGGTATCTTAGTAAGTTATGTGCCCCCCAGTTCTCTGGCTCTGGGCCTAGTCCAGCACTAGGTCTCACCTAGGAATTTCAGTTCTTGTGGCCAACGCTGACTTTCTATTTTATTTAGGTGCCCAAAGCCATGTTAGTTCACAGTGGTTAGGCTTGTGGGAATTCAAGTACAGACCACTGGGAAGGGTGATTCCCCTCTGGCTAGGACTGGCTTAAATACTTTCTCCGTCGGTGGGCGTCAGCTATGTTTGGTCCGGTTTTGTTTTCTGCTATAAAAGGGTAGCACTACATGTTCAATGCCTCACAATTGCTGCACTTTTCCTCTCACAGAACTGCTTTCTCTACCATACCGCCACCGCTGGGGACTGGAGGAAGGGTGTCATCAGTGACTCAAGACTATTTTTCCTACCACTTCAGTGCCTCTTTCATCAATATGAATGTAAAACCAGATACTTTGATTGCTCACTTGATTCTTGGTTTTTATAAAGTAGATTTGTGTGTGTGTGTAGGTTTGTAGATAGTTGTTAACTTTGTGTCCTGCAGGAGGGACAATCTGTGGAGACTTCTATTCTGCCATCTTGCTCCACCTCCTCCATCATCCACATTTTTCAACTCCTGCATATTTCACAACGATATGTTAAGTGGGTGTATTAGTTTGTTCTCGCATTGCTTTAATAAATACCTGAAACTGAATATAAAGAAAAGAGGATTAATTGACTCCCAGTTGTGCAGACTGTACAGGAAGCATGACAGCTTCTGCTTCTGAGGAAGCCTCAGGAAACTTACAATCATCATAAAAGATGAAGAAGAAGAAAGCCAGAACTTGACCAGAGCAGGAGGAAGAGAGGGTAGGTGTGACGCACTTTTAAACAACCAGATCTCATGATAACTCACTCATTCACTATCAAGAGAATAGCACCTCAGGGATGATGCTAACCCTTTCATGAGAACTCTGTGCCCATGATCCAATCAGCTCCCACCAAGCCCTACCTCCAACACGAGTGATTACAATTTGACATGAGATTTGGATGGGGAGACAAACTCAAACCATATCAGTGGGATTAAAATAATAACTTTTGTTTTCATTATCACTATTTTTATTTCTGAATGAATGCATGTATTTCACTCGTCTTAGACTGTTGTGACATATTACCATAGATGGGTGGCTTACACATAACACATTTGTTTCTCATAATTTTGGTCTCTGGAATTCCTAGATCAGGCGGCCAGCATGGTTGAGTTCTGGTGAGGGTCCTCTGCCAGGCTTCAGACTGCCGACTTCTCACTGTATCTTCACGTGGTAGAGAGAAGAGAGGGGAAACAAGTTCTCTTGTAATGACTTTTCTAAGGGCACTAATCTTCTTCATGAGGCTCTGCCCTCATGAAGTCATCAAATCTTAATTACCACCCAAAAGCACTACCTCCTAATACCATCACAGTGGGGATTAGGGTTTTAACATGAATTTGGAAGGACCATTCAGTCTATGACACCATGAACTTGTGAAACTAACCCTAAACATGGCAATGAGAAGGTTTGATCTGAAGTTCTAGAAAGAAATAAAGTGGTTTTCTAAATAGAATTATCATGAGACAATGAGGTTAACTGTAGAAAGATTAAAATGATTAAGATTTCAAATGGGGATTTGGGGGCAACAGGAATAGTTTTGGACTTTTGCAAGTATGTGGATCCTGTGTTTTGATTTAATTCCACCTGGAGTAGGAATACCTTTGTTTGAAATGTTTGTTCCTCGGTGCCATAAAGAAATAGCACTTGAACATAAATTTAATTTATTTATTAGGGCCATTTTTACTTCCTGCAGAAGGGGTACACTCACCAGCAGTTTTTCCACGAGAGTACACCAAACAAAGGTGACAGGGCCATGTTTAACCTGACGCGTCCACTGTACTGCTGTGTCCGGCTTCCACTGGCTGGAACGGAACCTCACATTCTCTATTTGTCCCGATTGGCTAGAAACTTAGAACTTTTTAGAAGAGGCAAAGGTAGAGGGAAACAAAGGAAGGAGGAAGCAACTTGTGGAATGCTGAGAAAGGTAAAAACACTTTTAAATAAGGAAGAGGAACAGACTATGACTTAATGCTTGCTTGGAGCAGTATAAGCATGCCAGGGCAAATATTTAGGCTAAATTGTGGGAGCTAAGAAGATAAAGTATATTGATTTCTTTACTAAAGCTAACAGATATTAAAGAATGTTAGCACAGGCCTTTGAATAAATTTTGCTTCTAAGAGAAGTTACTATTTATTAATTAGATGGGGAGGAAAGTCTTTGAAGAGGAACCTCTACTTTACTTTTTACACCTTTAAGATATAAAGTGGTTTATTGTTTGAAAAAAGTAAACTCATCATGATAATTCTCTATCCCACAATTTAGAATTTAGAATTGCATGATGGTAGAGAATAAATCTCAAGAATAATATGGTCATTGGTGATATTTAGAAGTCATGCATTCAGGTCTAGACAATGACACATTTCTAATCATTTTCTACATATCATTTGAGCAAAGACAAATTAAATAGTAAATTTCAA
Organism: Gorilla gorilla gorilla; assembly: GCF_029281585.2. Classification (NCBI taxonomy): domain Eukaryota; kingdom Metazoa; phylum Chordata; class Mammalia; order Primates; family Hominidae; genus Gorilla; species Gorilla gorilla. The sequence goes on from NC_073227.2 coordinate 137,027,473, forward strand.
AGCTTGTAAAGAAGGGCAACTCAGAATTTGCTAAGGTTACTGAAATTTTGTTTTACCAGTAAACTAGAAATTAAGGAGAGAAAATGTTCTGGTAAATAGTGTTATAAATGGACATGAGACCTGGGTGCCTTACTTGCTCCTCATGCAAGCCAAATCAATGTTCATTGGCTTTTTTGTCTTCAGTGAAGTAAACAGAAAATTAAACTATTTGGAGCAGCTCATGATATCCTCTTCATTTTATACCATTATAAGTTGGTGAAAAACAAGTGGATCAAGGTGAAAGAACAAAAAGGAGAGGAAAATAAGATTCCATTTCATTACAAAAAGGAATTCTTCTTGACCATCATTAGACCATCGTCACTTTTTTTGTGTTCACGCATCCATATATTCTACCATATTTTTTAAAGGGATGGTTTATAATAAAAAGTCCCACAAATGCCAGCTAATAAAAGCCTGTGTTTTTGTGTTCATAAATGGTAAATCCCAACACGAGATAGTTATGGTTGGTTGTTTTATGGGAAACACCATAAAATTTTTAATAAACTTTCTAAGCATGCTCCAGAAGGAAAGACATCTATCCAAACAGATGTAAATGTATTAGCGGTGTTTTGATATTCAGTCATTTGGCAAATGAGAAAATTGTAAAATAGTAGGGATAAATTTTAAATGTATGTCATTATATCTGGAAATGTAAATTTACTATGGAATATAAATACTAACAATATCATATTGTATTTATCCTTGGTGGTCTATTAAGAGACATAAATGTATTCATTGTGATTTATAGTAATGTGTCATTTGTCAAATCTCAATATGATGTACTTTCCTTTTGGATGAGGTGGTACTAAAACTTGGAAAGAAATGTGAGTTGGAGAACATACATTTATTTTGTTAGAAGAAATTGTGATGGTTAACAAAGCTAACCATTTAAGCAGGTATATTCTCAGATTGTTCAAGTCACTGCAATAATTAATTCCAAATGAATTTTATTTTGAAAATACTACTTATAAAATATTTTTAAAATTTAATCCAGTAATATGTTCTTTCTTATCTATTTCATGGATTAAAGATATGAAGTAAAAAACAAAAGAAACACTATTAAATCTATTTTATATATTTATTTGAAGAAAAATTATTTTTTTCTATGATAGAATGAACCTTGGACCATTGTTTATCATTTTGTGTCTTCAGGACTTACTTGCAGGTTTCTTGTGGTATTTTAAACTGAAAATGATTTGATGTTAGGGATTACTTGTTTAATACAGGAGTTGGCTATTGGTAGGATCTCCAAGAATGACTCCAATGTGCCATGACTCCAATGTCCTGCTGGAGGATCTGGTGTTTCTGACCCTGACGTGGATGAGGGGAGAAAAGGGACTTCCAAGGCTTGCATTACAACAGATTGTTGGCTCCTATCCCTCCTGCTCAGAACTAGACCCTGGGATGTTACTGAATAAAACCTTAGATCTTCTCAACTGTATTTTCTGACAGAAAATAATTAAATAGAAGGCCAGTCCACCATAAAAATATCACACAAGTGTATCTCTTCAATAAAAAGCAATTTGCTGATAAAAGCTATGAGATATGTAACTTTTAATGTTACTACTTCTTTAGGACAAGTAGGCACACAAAAAGACACAATGAAAAATGAGAGCACTAATCCCACATATTTGCCATAATTTACATTACTTTTATATTTCAAAGTATTACTGATTTTCTTGTTCCTCTAAAAATAAAATAAATGGAGAATAAGAATCAAATAATATTTGGATTTGTAATAAAACGTTTTTATGCATTTTATGTATGAAATGAGATATATGATTTACATAATTTGAAATATGATTGCTGATATTATATATAATCACATCTAAACTTTGCAATTGTTAGAGAGACTAAAACTTTTAATATGTTCTCCTCAACTTAGTTTTAATGGTGAGTTTTATTCTATGCTAGTAATTGAAAAAGAATAAATGTGAATGGCATGCTCTCTGCTTTTATTGTATTAAACTATGATCATATATAAAATGAAAGGCTTCCAGCACATATCGAGTTTTGAAAACTCTAGAAAACCATAGAGGTATGAAGGATAAAAAAGTGGAAAGAAGGACACAGTCACAAAAATGGTTTTCAGCCTGTAGTGACACAGGCTACAGGCCAGAGACATCAGCTAGCTGATGTGATGATGTTGGTTCACCTTACCCTGCCCAATTAATCTTGCTAGCAATTAAAAATTCTGAGACTTATTGGCTTACATACGCATGCCTTTTGAAAATTTCAGGATATAGTGAGGCAGTTTAAGATATCACCATGGAAAATATTATGAGACAAATGACAAACACTGGGGGGGAAATGATTAGATTTTCATCTTGCATTTGACTACTCACTAGCTGTGCTTCCTTGGGAAAATTTTTTATAATCCTCTGTGCCTCAGATTTTTTATCTATAAAGTGAGGAAAATAATAGAAGCTAATACAGGGTTGTTGTGAGTGCTAAATGTTATAGTCCACATAAAGTTATTAGAATAGTGAGTATTTAATAAATCATTTATATTTATCATAGGCATAGCAATGATAAACCATTCAGTAGACTTAGAGTAATTCAACAAGATATAATTCTCTTCATTTTTCTTTAAGAATTATGAATAAAACATCTATGATAAACCTTTAGTAAATTATATTAGATACTAATAAGCTTATACCCACACCCATATATACACACACACATATATATATACCATAAACTAAATGGAATAATTGTTAAATACTGCATGAACTGAATGTTTATGCCTTCCCCTAAATTTGTATGTTGAAAATCTAATCTCTAGTTTGGTGGTATTTGGAGGTAAGGTTTTTGGGAGATAATGAGGGTTAGGTTAGGAGCTGACTGTGGAGATACCATAATGGGATTAAATGTCTTCATCAGTAGAGGAAGAGATATGAAATTTCTTTTTCTGCATGAAGGTACCAAGGAAGGGCCATGTGAAGACAAAACCAGGGAAAAGGCACTCACCAAGAATTCCATCATGCTAGCACCCTGTTCTTGGACTTCCAGACTCCAGAATGGTGAGAAGTAAATTTCTGTTGTTTGAGCCACTCATTTATGCTAATTTGTTACAGCAGCCTGAGTTGACTAAAGTGAACACTAAGTTAATCTTAATTATAATTATAGTCAAGCACAATATTTAAGTGATGAATCATGAATATCTACAAATGTAACAATTTAGATATTTATTTTCATGTGGGACAGTGAGTGTTATAATTACCATATTTATAGATTATATTTGTATTTTTCCTCAGGTTCACTAAAAATAGAAATTCATCAAAATGTAGCAATTTTATGAAAAATCAGTGTATGAAAGTTTAATTCCATATCACCTTTGCTATACATATCATAAAATAGACACAGTGAGAAAGTTTTCATACAAAAACATATATAAATCTAGGTATTTGACCTTCACTATACCATATATTTTTACTCTTGTGAAAAAAGATTTAAAAGTTTTTAAAGCTTAAATGAATTTGGAAATTTTCATGATATTTGTAAATATATATAGGAGTGGTTCCTGAAATCCCAAAATGAATTAAAATTTAATTTCAAAGTCATAATTTAATCTATTCTTTTATTTAAAAATCTAGATGTTATAATTTATTTATTTTATATGTATTTATTTCATAATAAATAGGGATTAATGCCTTTAAGTAATACAGCTAATTGAGATTTTTTTATATTTGTTTTTAGTATTTGATTCAAACTCCTCTTTAAAATTTATCACTGTAGAATGTTGTGTTTGTCACCTTACACATGTATGTATATTTTCTAATCTCTTTGTTAACACTGCATTTCAGTGTATTTCTGTTGAGGTTTTTATTTATGTTTTGGTATAACTACATATTTTTAAGAAGTGACCTTTTGATTTGACTGTTTAGCTGACCTTAATGCTAATAAGATGGGGATGAGGTGTCTAATGAACTTGTGTATGGGAATAATGATAGATGGCTTATTTGGAATTCTACAGATGCAGCACTGCCAAGCCTGCTGAGTCTTTGGATCCTCATTTAGAGAACGGTTTTATTGATTACACAGAGAGAGGGAACTTTTTAATCATTTTTATGCACTGTATTGCCTGAGGTAACAAAAATCCATTAAACAAGGATTATAAACTTTGTTTTAAACTAGATCCTAAATTGTTTCTTGATACATAGTCAACATAGGCTCTATAAGATCAATCACAGTTACTAAGGCATATTAAAATCAACTTGTTTAATTTTAATTGCTCATATGCCTGACCCTCTGAGGTGTAAGTGCTCATGAGGCTAAATTACTTTTCTCCCAGACAGGAGTTTCATTTTAGGTTTGGGCTTTTTACCTGCTATATGGCATCTTAACTGCTCTAATATTTAGTTATTTTTAATTCTGATGTCTTTGTCTGCATAAAAGATAATTTACTAACAGTCAGAAATTTGTACTCAGCATTTTATGCAATTTTTAAAGGGTTAAGATTTTTCCAAACATTTATTTGAAGCGTTAAAACAACTTTGTGAGTGTGCATGTGAACACACATACACCAGTACACACAAGCTCATGTTCCACGTGGATGTATCTTTACAGAATCCTGACTGGTTTTAGCATTCAAATTAGCTTTATGATATGTTGTTGATTATATTTATATTCTTGTCAGGGCCTTACTATTTCTGAATAAGCTCCCAATTGAACCATTATTTCTAAGAGAATATAAGATGGGTTTTATCATAATTTTATTTATAATGAGCTTTTAGAAAATAAACTGTATCTTTCTATAAATTAGGAGCAATATCAGAAGTCATACCAAGAGTGTAGTTAATGTGAATACCACTGTGTCATACTGTAATTCTCTGTAGCTATATCTCTAACTTGCACTGTGTTTTAATTCTCAATTTATACCCACAGCACTCATTTGAGTCATTGACCTTTTTGCAGGTAATATATTTTATTTGCATTTAAGCCTCCAGAACTCAGCATAATTCCTGGCAAATGGTAGATGTTCGGTAGACTGATTGAATGGATGCATGGATACACATCATGAATATTTGGGACAGATTAATCTGGCATGTTGAAATAATTAAAATGTAAAAACAATTGTTGAGTTTTTTTATGGGAGACTGAGGCAAATTTCCAAACAAAAAATAATGTAAGATGGAAGGTGACCAACAAGAAGGTAGTCTAAATAGCAGTAGGATAAAGGGCAGATAAAGGGAGACATTATTGAAATAAATAATAAAAAGTCCATTTGTGGGACTTTGCTTATGCTTGTTTCTATATCTAGACAGGACAAAATCTTTTCATAGCCCTACCTAAAATATCCCTGTTCTATAAGGGAAACTAACAGCTCACTTATTCCATTAAGGTTTTCTGCATACTGGTGGCAAACCTGTTAAAATATTGATTTTATTGTTAGGTACATGTTCAATGCTAGAAGCCAACATTAAAATTTTAGTCATGAAAGGTTATTTTAATATGTCTAATGCATGCCAATTAACTAGTAAACCTCAGATCATTATTTTCTAATTTTTTTCACATAAATTGAAATAAATGGCACCATATATTAATGTCTTGCTTCTTGCACACTTCTTTTAACTTTGATTTAGCTGCTGATCTAAGTAACTCAACCAAAAATATTTAAACACTAAATCAAATGCTACCCACAGTAACTAACTTATTAGTGGTAATATTATGTATATATTTTTAACTTCTTATGATTTTAGTATTCCTATAAACTGGTACAATTCCATGTACTTACAATATTTCATATAAGATCAGAAATGCAAAACTATTATATAGTAAATGTGTTTATTTACTTCAAATTTTGAATTGTTTTCAGATATTTAAGTTTCTAGGCTTTCTTAGAGGCATGTATGAACATAATTAATTACTACTGATTTACTAAGAAAAGTCATGCCACCTATGTTTAAACAAAGGAAAATAAATTACTCACAAAGTTGTGAGAAATGAATATTGAATTTAATTTAGTTTTCTCATTTGTCTCCATATACTTATTCTAAGTCAACGCCATTCTATGATTCTTTTATGGAACATACACACACATACCCACACCCCCCCTCCCCCCCACACACACTTGCATGTCCACATGCACATGTGTGAGCTTTAGTGAGTTGGAACCTAATGTTTCCACCAAATTTTGGTCAAGTTGTTGCCTACTATGTGTATATAGGAAGTTTATGTTGACAGAGTACCTTTAAACAAGTTGATTATGATAATTGGAATTCATCAACTATAGTTATCTTTTCTTATAATTATCAGATTTTTATTCTATTTTACTCTATGTTATTGAACTATTATTAAGTAAGGGAAAAAAAGCACTTTGGGATGAGCTGTATGTTCCACGTAATTCAATATTTAGAATTTGTTAGAGGAGTCACCCAAGTGAATAACTTGCCTGCCTGTTACCGTCACATAACTTCCTTTTGTCTATTCACCCACATATCCTTCAGTTGAACAATGTGACATTTCTATATACATCTTTTATTCTTTCTTATTTTTTTAAGAGAGGGCTTCACTCTGTCACCCAGGCTGGAGCACAATCCCAGCTCACTGCAACCTCAGCCTTCCAGGCTCAAGCGATCCTCCCACCTCAGTCTGCTGAGTAGCTGGGACCATAGTTGCACCACATCCGGCTAATTTTTGTATTTTTTTGTGGAGACGGGGTTTTGCCGTGTTGCCCAGGCTGAACATTTCTATATATTTAATATCATATTTTCCTTAAATGTTAAGCTTTGCCTAAGTGTTGCATGGATTTGTAGAGAGAAAGTCCCTGAAAGGTCACACAGACTTTGACCAAAATGAAAAGTTGGCAGAAGGTCACATACTCCTTGGTGACCTGGGGACAGACTCATTTTCAAAGTCTGACAGATTCCAAAACTCAACCATTATCTTAAGTACAAAAGGACAGGTCACAATCCTCAAGCACTGAGTATTGGATATCCAGAAAAAATGTTACATGATTTAACCTGAAATTCAATTTATATATGTAAACTGTCTTAGTAAAAATAAAAAAAATCTTATCTTTGATGCATAAAAAAGCCAAAAACTACTGGAAGTACTAAATACTAAAATTATGTAATATGTGTTGTATTTTTAAAGCTCCCTTATTATATCTTAATTCATATAGAGAGGGAATATTTATAGACAATATTTATTAATGTTTAAAAGGATATTAAAAAGCACAAAACAGCCTTTTCAGTTTTTTTTAATATTTCCCAAATATTATTCAGTTTCTGGTGCCTTAAAAGTATTGTGATATATTTTGGGTGGTCAGCAGGGTAGGTACTCCCCTTGCCTTTCAGAACTTACATTACTATACAGACATTTAGAAATTATTACAGGAAAGAGGTTTGAATGTGATAGGAGTAGGAAAGAGGAGGCTAACAAATTTATTATTGCTTTGATTTTATAAAATTGACAATGAGAACATGTTTTTACTCAGAAGTTCAGAAAGAGCACACATAATCTTAAGTGAGAAAGACACACCAGACTGTTTAGGCAGATCATGCAAATAAACCCAGATTTCAAAAGTTGGAAATCGTTACAGCCAGTATATATAGAGGTATGTAGGAGAACCAGAAGATGAAGTCAGTTTGGCATGAAGAGAGAAAAGTTCAGTTTGATTATGAAGTAATCTTTTTTATGACATGAGCGAAGCAAATTTAAGTAAAAATATCTGTGATACGTTGATCAGTGTTAAGATAGTAGAGAATGGCTAAAGCAAAGAAAGAATGTCAGTATAGATGTGAATGTAAAAATCACTAATATATTTTGAACTCTCTTTGCACTTGCTGAATTAAAAAAGAAGAGAGATAAAAAGTAAAGGACAGAGCTTATATACAACATAAGATATAGGAAAGGAACATTTTTTCAACTTTATATTTAAGATGCTATAATGTTGGGCTAATATTTCATTAATTTATTAATATTACTGCATGCTATTTCATTAATTATAAAATTTCAAAATACATTAAGGAACAAGTTGAGTATGGAATTATTCTTTTTCATTAAAAAGATTACTAAAAATTCATTCTAAAATATTATCCCTTATTTTAAAAAGCAAGGTAATAAAACAAACCATATTTGTCAGATGTATGCAGAAAGTGGAACTTGAAAAATAAAGATATATGCACAGAAAAGAGACACACCAGGGTATTGACAACAATTCATTTGATTATATTTATTTCAGCAACCCAAATGAATAGTTGAAAATATTACTCATGAATAGGAACATATAAAAGATCAGTAACGTGCATGAAAGAAGAAAGAAAGAAAGAGAGAGAGAGAAAGGGGAGGGAGGGAAAGAAGGAAGGAAGGAATGAATCGAGAAAAAAAGAATAAATGGAAGGAAGGAAGGAACAAAGAAAGGAAGGAGGGAAAGAAGGAAGGAAGGAGGGAAAGAAGGAAGGAAGGAAGGAAAAAAGGAAGGAGGGAAGGAAGGAGAGAAGGAAGGAAAGGAGAGTGGGAGGGAAGAAAGGGAGGGAGGAAGAAATCGAGAAAGAGAGCAAGAGTATGGAAAGAAGGAAGGAAGGAGAAAAGAAAGAAAGAAAAGAAGAAAGAGAGAAAGAAAGAAAGAAAAGAAAGAAAAAGAAAGAGAGAAAGGAAGCCACAAGGAAAAAAAGATAAGAAAGTAGAGGTAATTATAAATGAATGCACTTTATGAGATTAGGGAATGTACTAGTAAACACAGAACAAGAGATATAATATTTTATAAATCATATATTAAACTTCATTATATGATTTTTTTTTTTTTTTTAGACGGAGTCTCGCTCTGTTCCCCAGGCTGGGGTGCACTGGCGCAATCTCAGATCTTGGCTCACTGCAACCTCCTCTTCCTGGGTTCAAGCGATTCTCCTGCCTCAGCCTACCTAGTAGCTGAGATTACAGGCACCCGCCACCACGCCCGACTAATTTTTTTTATTTTTAGTAGAGACGGAGTTTCACCATGTTGGCCAGGCTGGTCTCCAACTCCTGACCTCAAGTGATCCGCCTGCCTCAGCCTCTCAAACTGCTGGGATTACAGGCATGAGCCACCATGCCCTGCTTACTTAAACTTAACTATATGAATCTATATTCTGGCACCTGAAATTGAGAAATATGTGGAGAATGAGGGAAGATATAAAAGTAAGATAAGCACATCATCTTGCATGAAGATGTGCATAATGATATTTAATTCTAGTTATTGAATATTAAAGAAAATAAGGTTAAAAATATTCTACACTAACATTAATAATTTATTCCAAATAATAGAGGGTAAAATATCAAAGTGCATATAGCAGATGTTCAAAAATTTTTAAAACAGAAGTAGAAATATTAAAACTAAATGATGAAAGTAAGATTAACATGTTTGCCCTATCATACAACCTCATATGACTGACTGAAATATGTATAGAGACTTATAATATGCAAAAAACCCCAGAACATGTGGTCATATCAAAAATTCATGGAACATTTACAGAAGTTCAGAGAGTTAACCCCAAAAACATCTAAAACATGGACTACAGAGTAATATAATTAAGAAATACATAATTCAAGTTAAAAATGATTTATTTCCTTAGGAATTCAAACTTATTCTAAAAAAAAGACCAAACTGTCATAATCACTGATTTACCAAGTTTCTTACTATTATTTATGTATTTTTATTGACAATTGTGAATGACCAGAAATGACTCATCGTCAAATAAAAGTGAGAAAGTTTAGCCCATTACATTCTTCTCACACTTTTCTTCCTGTCACAGATCTCAAAGTAAAGTAAAATGCATTATTATTATCATGAAAGAAAATACGTATTTTAAAGCTTAGAAAGTACAAATAATGTAAGGAATTTAAAATTAATTTCTGGTTAAGTATGTAAAAGTAACAAACTTTTATTTAAAAAAGTAAAAAAAGGAGATTTTTGTCATTAGTATTTCTAAGCAGATTTTGACACTAACAGTAAATAATGTCCTCATTTTTATTTAAATAATGTTCCCTATAGTGGGATATTATGCATAATACTGTGTTAATAAATTTAGACAAAATAGTTTTTTACTGTTATACCATGACTATACTTTCTAATTTTTTCTAAGATAACTTCATTAGCAATGTTCGTGTAAATATTTTGTATAAATGCTAAAAATGAAGAGTTTATTCCCTAAAACAATTACATTACATTTATCCGAAATCTTGTGCACCAAAACTTCCACTGTAAGCTTAAAGCTAAAGTCAAATGACCTAGGAATCTATATTGACTGTACCACTTACAAGCTTTATGAGTTTGGGAATTTAATTGTGATTCTTCTTATATATGTGAAAAATGATTAATAATATATACATTTGTAGGGTTGACATCCATTCTTGTTTTAATGGGTTGGCAAAGTTCAGATTATTATTGCGTATTATCTGAATTGTTCATTGATTCGTTCGCTTATTCATTCATTTAATAACTATTTTCTAAAATCCTTCTATGTTTGAAACTGTTCTATGTGTTTTGGATACATTAAGAACAGAAAAAAACCTCTGGTCTCCAAGAGCTTACATTCTAGTGATTATCAGATCAAATATGTAAAATCATCTAAACATATTTATTGTCTCATAGAAAAAGCACAAAAAACATATGTTTATAGATTTTAAGTTTCTTAATTTTACATTATTATGACATTTCTTTAATAAATGAGAAATTCAACCCAGTAGATTTCAATAAAGTGAACATGTGTGTATAATTATTTAATATCCATTTATATTTATTAAATCTATCGTTTACAATATTGTGAATCTGTTTTAATTACTTCTCCTTTATTAAAAATTTTTTCTTTGATTCTGAGCCTTCCAGTTCTTTTCTGTGTACTAGATAAATGTCAACAATTTGAGTAATTAATAGGAGAGCTATTCTTTTAAGATTACAAGTATTTTTGGCAATCTGCATTGAATAATAGCTATTTTCATCTATTTGTGTTTTTCATCAAACTTACAATTTCTTGATTTGAAAAAAACTGAGAGGATGAAAATTAAATATTTGTTTAACCCCTACTATCTGCATGATGATTTAATGCCTTGAAATGCCCATAGCAACTGTGGGAAATACATATAACTAACATTCCATAGGTGAAAAAATAGAGACTAATTTGGTAAATGGAAGCATAAAGGATTGAATACTCGCCTGATTAACTCTATAGTTGATTTTTGTTTTTACACAAAGTTGAATATGAACAAGTTGTTAGAAAAAAAATCAGTGTTGTCTCTGTATACATAAGTAATACACACAAAAGAAAGGGAAATTTACACAAGAATACAACTGGTACGTTTTTAGGAGTAACTGAGAGTTATATGGATTTACACCTACTTCTCAGCCAATTATGGAGCACACAGATGGTAGAGTTAAACACTTGTCCTATGTAAGCGCTTGATTGTGTGATCTTTAAATATCTGTGGACTGAGTTTGTGAAAATGAGTCAACTACAACTTATCATCAAACAGTCAAGGTATCACCAATTTAGAAGTGAATGTTTTCTGCTAAAAGTACTTTGTTTAGTAATACATGCCTCTTGACCCATAAGAACATTGACAAATAACTTTCACAGAACTTTTCACTGTCTTTTTGTGCAAATACCCAGAAATCCATGTTTCTGAACGTTTCTAAGCATCAGCTTCATCAATCATTTTGACAGCCATTGGGCTGGATCAAACACCCATAAAAAGTTGCAACATGGATGAAAAAACAACTCAGTAGAAAGCAGTGGAAAATGAAAATTTTTCATCATTCTTATGCAGTCTAACTTCCTGAATTTTCATGCTTCAACAGAAAAGAGAGAATGAAATTAGCAAGTACAATGACCAGTAAGAATTGAAAATATAACCTTAAAAACAGATTTGTCTGTCTTTTCTCAAACATGTTTTTGGAACTCTTAATTTTTTCTCTTTATTACTTGGATGCATATATAATACGTATTTTAATTTCTTACTTGACTTCTTCTGCAATGGTGATCGATAAGGAATTCCTTCAAAACACTTTTGATTTCCTCCTGCTGAAACTTCTCATTGAAGTTACAAGCTTCATGGTTAAAAAGTAATTTTAACTTATATAAAATTCAGGAAAACTGTCTGGGTTGTATTGTTTTGCCTGTTTGGGGGTATGTGTGTTTGTGTGTATGTATGTTTTTGGTTGATTTGTTTTAGAAAATAAATACATTTTTCTAAGAAAAAAATGTAGGGTGTTTGAATTATTTTGCGTTCGAAAGGTTTGGCTTTTGTAATTGAACTACAACCTGAACTAAACTATTTTACAGTCTGTGAATTAATGTTGCCAAAGTATCCTGTAAGTAAAAATTAACTGATAGTAAGGGAGAAGACTACCCCTCATATTGTCTTATGCTCAATTTCTGCCTCTAAAGAAAGAAGAAGTAAAAACTAAAAGGCAGAAATGAAATCCACAGGCAGACAGCCTTGTGCCGTGCCCTAGGCCTGGTAGTTAAAGATCGACCCCGACCTAATCAGTTATGTTATCTATAGATCACAGACATTGTACAGAAAAGCACTGTGAAAATCCCTGTCCTGTTCTGTTCCAATCTGATTAACGGTGCATGCAGCCCCCAGTCATGTACCCCCTGCTTGCTCAAATGATCACGACCCTCTCACACGGACCCCCTTAGAGTTGTGAGCCCTTAAAAGGGACAGGAATTGCTCACTTGGGGAGCTCAGTTGTTGGAGACGTGAGTCTTGCCGAAGCTCCCAGCTGAATAAAGCCCTTCCCTCTTTAACTCGGTGTCTGAGGGGTTTTGTCTGCAGCTTGTGCTGCTACAATAATTTGAAATGACTTAAATTCAATAATATAGGAAAAGATACATTCATCTGTCCTAATAACGAAGAATAAAATCTGTCTTCGCTTTCCCATAAAACAGTCTCTTTTAAAAACTTACTGAATTATTTATTTATTATTCCAAATAAAAAAAATATTTTTTGTCTCTTTCCAACTATTTGGCTTAAACACTCTATTTCTGACAGAAAAATAACATTTAAAGTATTTTTTCCACATATTGTCTTTCAAATTACCTAAATTTATTTTCTAATAAGTGCCATTAGTTGTAAGAAGTTTTCTTAGAAATAAATCTACCTAAAATACTTGAAACACAGAGTTAGAGATCATTTTAAGATGACAAAACCTAGTGATGGCCCAAGATATTGAATTCATCTAGTTAATTTTCAACTAGATCTAACCATTAAGAATAATTTTACTAACAAAATTTTGGTGGAGAAATCCCTGAGTTTGCATGTTTGTGCAACATAATTTTAAAGGAAGTTGAAAATAATGATGCTTTCAAAAACTTATGAAAAATTTAAAAATGGTTGACGATAACATTTATTGAGTACTCTAATGTAGTGAAGCAAAAAGTTTAGTTTTAAAAGTGACAGTTTCCCAATATATACCAATTCAAGCAATTACAAAACTACAGAAAATAGAATAAAAAGGCCAGGCATGGTGGCTTATGCCTGTAATCCCAGCATTTTGGGAGGCTGAGGCAGGTGGATCGTCTGAGGTCGGGAGTTTGAGACCAGCCTGACCAACATGGAGAAACCCCATCTCTACTAAAAACACAAAAATAAGCTGGGCCTGGTGGCACAAGCCTGTAATCCCAGCTACTTGGGAGGCTGAGGCAGGAGAATCACTTGAACCCGGGAGGCGGAGAGGTTGCAGTGAGCCAAGATCACACCACTGCACTCCAGCCTAGGTGACAGAGCAAGACTCTGTCTCAAAAATAAAAAAAGAAGAATAAAATAATGTATTTAATATATTTAATAGTTGAAGATAGATAATTTTGGTGCTTATTTTCATTGTTATCCTTGATAGCTTTCAGAAATGATGCAACTGACATTTGTGGAAGAAATCTCCTTCCTTATTATCTTCACAGTCATTGCGTGTGGGCTTTATCTATTTATTAACAGAGTCACTTCCCAAGCTCTGACTCTGCTACAAATATCGATCTTAGAATAAACTGCTGAAGGACAATGGCCCCATAAATTGCTAAGTGTCCTTAAAACAATTAGACTCTTTTGCTCTTGAACAAATGAATAGTTGAGTTTGTGAGCCAGAACAGACATGGTTGTATTGCCTATGGACAAATTAGGCTCCTCAAATATGCCCTCCACGTTTGTCCTTTTTCTACTTCTTATAATAAACACACATAATGCCTTTTATTTCTATAGGCTTCTTTTCTACGAAATCTTCATTTGTGGGTATATATGAAAAAGAAGAACATTGCATCAGGACACTTCCTTGATGAGTGCTCAATGAGAATCCAGGCTTCCAGCAAAAATTTTAAAATTCAGGAGCATAAAAAAAAGCAATTCATAAATGAGTGAAAGGAGCACTGAAGTTATAAAACAAATAATTATTCCACAGTCACACTTGAAAGTCATTAGTGTGTCTAATTTCTGAATGAAAGATACTGAACTATTTTAAAACCGTGCCCACTCATGTGTTCCCAGCTCTGTGCAAAAACATAGCAATACACGTATGACCTTTAAATGAAACACACAAATATTTAAAGTCTGGGTAATTATAAAATGTTTTCATATCTTACAATATTTAAGTAATTCACATAAGTCCATTTTTATTGACTTAGTCAGTGCCAGCCCTTATACCCATCTTCTACTTATCGGTGACATGAGTTAAGACACCTGACAATATAAACAGAAATATGATCTCATTCGTGTGGATGATTTAAAATTTTATGTAAAGTTGTGATTTTTCAAGCCATCCTCAGTTTAGGGATATCTCCTTGAGCTTGAGTAGCTCATTTTTAAACAAAATATTAGAAACTGAATTATTACTACCTGTTTATATTCTGGATTTATTATTTGACTGCTTAATGTTCATTTTCTCTCATCGATGAAAGAATGAAAACACAAAAAAGATGTTTCTGTATATACATATACATGATAATGAATTATTTCAGTGAAGACTATTCAAAAACAGACACAAGGTTTGTGATTCATTCATTCACCAATTCAACAACATTTCACATCTATCTAAAATCAGGTACTGTGTTAGCTGATGTTTCTTGTTTCCTGTTGAGTTCACAGTAGTGGACCAAAAAATACAAACATACCTCACAGATCCACTTCAATGCAATAAATGCGCACTTGAAATGTATGTGTCCATCTGAAATTGATCTTTTGAAACAAGCATATGACAGGAGTGTGCAGCATGAAAGGAGCATGGGTCTGGGATTTGGAAAACTATTTAGGAAACATGTACTCTGGTTTTGATACTCATTAGTTGTTGGAACGTTAGAAATTCACTTACATTGTTTGTGTCTTTCTTGCAAAATACAGGTTTTTAACATCATATAGATAATTTTTTTAAGTAAATCTCTCACTTAAGGATGCTCCTTGATTGAAAGTTCTGATTTTGTTCGTGTCATCAAATGCTGGATATTTTAACAGCCATTATTATGTTTAAACTACAACCTTAGAAAAAAATCGTTGAAACATTATGAAAGGAAAGAATAAGACAAATTCCTCTTGTTAATTCTAGTTGCTCTGTAATATTTGTGATTATTTTTACTCAAAATGATAGGGTGATTCTCTATATGTTGTCAAACACCCAAACCATGAGAGGTTTATTATCACCATGTATTATAAACATATTACCCTGTGATCTCAGCTGGTGATTATAGAAATATTTTTTCCATTTTTGTAACTTTCTGAATATAGATAAAATATTTGAATTTATGCACACTTACTCTTGTTTTCCTATTTAGTCATGGCATCACTTTTTCTCACTTAAGGCAACAACTTTCAGTAGTCAAAAATTTACCATAAGCAAGGGCTAGTTTGTATGTTTAAGTTTTTCTTAAAGCCTCAGTTAAATAAAGTAAAAGTATGATTTTCTAGCTTCTAACATAACATTTTTTCTTTCTGAATTTATGGTATCAGGAAAGAGAGTTTATGGAGATCTCGGAGAAGAGGCCCAGATATGGCCACTCCGCAGTTACATTAAATCATTTAAACACAGAAGCCTCCATAGAGACTTGGGGAATGGTTTTTTCTCACTGATATTATTTTTCCATTTGAAAGTCATCCTTGAATTTTAGGCCCAGAATGTGTCTAAAACAAAAGGCACTATTAATTTTATTAATTGTCATATAATCAAAGTTTGCTTTGAAGATCTTAAAATATAACAGTAAATATAATATTTCCCTATAAATTTAGAAAGCAATTTAATGCAGAAAACCCAACAGGCTCCTCATTAAAGCAGGTAGTGTCCCAGGAAATTTTACGTACAAAACTCAGATGGTCAAGCTGCGGAAGTGGTGGGGATGAAGAGCACATGATGCCTCCTCATGGGATGAGCCAGATCAGTGAGAAATCTGCAGGGAAATATGAGCCAGAAAATGGGGCACAGTGATCTCATTAAGAAGAATTAACAAAACAATGACAATGAAAAGCCAGAATGTTTATTTTAAACATTCTGATAATGCACAAATTATCCATATATTTTTGGTTAATACTGAGGCACAAAGGATCTTTAGAAAATTAGACAGGTACTTCCTTTTCTATTTAATCTAACTTTAAAAAACCATAAAATTTACATTAGAAAATATATTCAAATAACTAGAAATAATGTTCATTAAAAATCCAAACTATGTAATTAACAACTGAATATTTACACCATATTTACACCTTTCCTTACTTCTGTGACTTGCCATGATGGATGACACATGTCCCACCTTCACCAGCATGTGATAGAGAAAGAAGAAATATTGATATGTAGCAAAGAATATGCCCCATGAAACTTATGCCAGTCTGAACATAAATGGAATGTAATTTCCAGAAAGTGTCATATTTGAGAATCAGCCAGAAGTATTTGAAGTGTAATCGTAATTTAATATAATTAATAGATTTTAATGGATTCGAATTCATGCATAAAACAAGAAGAGCTTAAGAAAAATGATTTTAGTGGTAGACAAAAATAAGTTGTCTTTGGGTAGATTACCTGGATGTAATTTTGCTTATCTTGTATAAAAATGGCAGCTTAAGAGAATGTATCTGGGCCTGGCACGGTGGCTGGCTCACGCCTGTAATCCCAGAACTTTGGGAGGTCAAGGCAGGTGGATCACCTGTGATCAGGAGTTCCAGACCATCCTGGCCAACATGGTGAAACCCCATCTCTACTAAAAATACAAAAATGAGCTGGGCGTGATGGCGGTCGGCTGTAATCCCAGCTACTCAGGAGACTGAGGCAGGAGAATTGCTTGAACCCAGCAGGCAGAGATTGCAGTGAGCCAAGATCCTGCCGCTGCACTCCGGCCTGGGCAACAGAATGAGACTCCATCTGAAAAAAATAAAAAAGAAGAGTATCTACCTGACTGTGTAAGTATTGTTGTGAGTGCTGATGTATTTTTTGTGGGTGTGTTTATGAGAACAAATTTATAGGTATTCTTGAACAAAAGGGTAACTCTTTTTGCTTTGTATTTTAAAAGGCAGTTGGGTCAACATTCCTCATTATCACATAAGAGTTCTCATTTAACACTGGTCACTTTCAAGCTAGCCCTGTTACTTCAGTAAAATTAAGAGCCACTTTACTGGGATCTTTTTGATCTGTGAACATGGGCTCCCACGCGTTATTGAGTGAGATTTGGAACCTAAAATTTTAGCACAGATTTAAACAATGAGAGTCACAGTAATTGGGTTTGTAATTCTCTACTTCTACAAAAGGAAGCATTGATTTCTCAATTTCAGGATAAAACAGATAATCATAAGAAAATGATTATAATTACTATCAACTAGATATCCCAAGAGATTTTAAATACATTTAGAGAAATAAGTTGTTTCACTCTCTAAACTACATCATTAGTGGTATTTCCAAAAAGTGCTTATTTTTGCAAAAGTTAGGCACAGATTTGGCAGTTTAAAAATACGAAAGAGGTCCTCTTTAATAGCTTTCATTTTTCCTAGTATTTCTAATGCCTCCCCTTTCTTACTTCTTTTATCTTCTTCCCATGATTAAGAATGCCTAATTTCCTAGTATTATTATTTGAATAATAATATTAATTTTCCACTCATGCAGTCCTGAATTTACTTGTGAACTAATTTAACAAATTGCTGTAAAAAACCAACAGAATTGGACATTTGAATCTTAGTTGTGACATCATTTGAGTGTATGTACACTTAAGAATGTGTGTATGTTTTGTCATTCTCCTGTATTATTCAACTGTTTATTTTCAATATCGTGTATTTCTCCCTTTAATTCCTTTTGTTCCAAGTAGACTATGTATTTTCCCCTTTACAAACACTCTTATCTGAAACAACATTTATACACAAATATTATTACTTATCTAGCTCAATTGTGGACCTTTACATTTTTTTAAATAATTGTAGTTTTACTTTTTTCACTACATTTTTAGATTTTTTTTCTAGCTTTATTTTTTAGATTACAAATTGGGTGCTCATCAATAATTGAGCCTTTAGCTTCCTTTTTTCTAATATTTAGCACTTTAAATTCTTTATTTTAACAAATACACTTTTTAAAAATTTCCAAGTATATTTATTTTTTCTAAGATTATTATTTATAGTAATTTGAGATACATGTATACACATATTATCTCCTTAACTTTATCTAAGGGCTACTAATTATTAGTTTAGTTTTCTTTTGTTTTGAGATGGGGTCTTACATTGTCTCCCAGGCTGGAGTGCAGTCGTGTGATCATGTCTCACTGTAGCCTTGATCTCCCAGGTACAAGCAATCCTCCCACCACAGCATTCCAAGTAGGTGAGACCACAGGCTTACATCACCATGCCCGGATTTTATAATTATTATTTTTTGTAGAGATAAGGTCTCACTATGTTGCCCAGGCTGGTCTCAAACTCCTGGACTCAAGTGATCCTCTTGCTTCAGCATCCCAAAGGCATGGCATTACAGGTGTGAGCCACCATGCCCTAATTTAGTTTTTAATTTGTCTTCATTTTCATTCACTTTCTCTGTCTCCAAATAATATGTATTCATCTACTGTGACATGGACATGTATTTAATTAACAAATTAATTAGATAGAACCCCTTCTTACTTTTATTTTCATGACTCCACAGTTAGAATTTCCCTCAGGGGTAGCTTTTATATCAATAGTTAATGTGCATGTAATACTATGTTCCAGGCCTCCCTTCCAAGGTTCAGTGTATTTTAGTATATTTAGCTATTGTGAGATGATAGATAACTTGCTCAGGGTCGTAATGCCAATAAATGATGGAGCCAAAATACAAACACTAGGGCTTCAGTTACAAACGCGTTGCTTGTAATCACTATATTGTACCGTCCTTCACAGAAACTGCTTTTGTTATTAGGAGAGTGTGTGATGACAAAAGCCATATCATATTACTAATCAAAAGGTATCTTTCTATTAGGATACATATCATCCCTCATGATGTGTATTTTGATTGTGCATGCAGTTTTTCAATGATCAAAATATCAGATTCATAAAATGATTATATAAAATTCAGGAGTTCAGAGTTTTTTTCCCAAAAGGATAATTGTTATATTTCTGATAAGCGTTATATTTCAGTTCAAAATCTGTATACACTTTGGTTAACTAGGACCTGTCAGTTCACAACCAACTAGTTAGTTCCATATAAAAATAGTAGCACTAGCTGTTTATACAGATTTTTTTTTTAATTCCACTTTCATTCTAGCTTCAGGAGGTACCTGTGCAGGTTTGTTACAAGGATATATTGTGTGATGCTGAGGTTTGCGGTATGATTGAACTCCTGGCACAGTTAGTGAGCATAGTACTCAATAGGTAGTTACTCAACTCTTGCCTCCTTTTCCACTTACCCATCTTGTATTCCCCAGCACCTATTGTTCCCATCTTTATGTCCATGTGTAACCAAAGTTTGACCCCCAGTTATAAGCAAGACATGCAGTATTTGGTTTTCTGTTTGTGTGTTAATTCATTTAGGATATTGGCCTCCAGCTGCATCCATGTTACTGCAAAGCACATGATTTCATTTTTTCTTATGGCTGGGTAGTATTCTGTGTTATATATATACCACATTTTAAAAATCTAATCCACTGTTGATAGGCACCTGAGTTGGTTCCATATCATTGCTATTGTGAACAGTGCCATGATGAACATATGGGTACACATGTCCTTTTGGTAGAAGGATTTATTTTCCTTTGGGTATATACTCAGTATTGGGATCGCTGAGATTAACAGTAGTTCTGTTTTAAGTTATTTGAGAAAACTTCAAACTGTTTTTCACAGTGGCTGAACTAATTTACATTCCCACCAACAGTGTGCAAGCATTCCCTTTTCCCTGCAGCCTCGCTAACATCTGTTATTTTTTGACTGTTCAGTAACAACCATTCTGACTGGTGAGATGGTGAGATGGTATCTCATTGTGGTTTTGATTTGCATTTCTCTGATGACTAGTGATGCTGAGCATTTTTTCATACTTGCTGTCCTCTTTTGTATCTTCTTTTGAGGAGTAGCTGTTTATAAGCTTTGCCCATTTTTTCATGGAGTTGTTTGTTTTCCTTAGTAATTTTTAATCTTAGCTTTCATTTGTAAGATAAACGATGTGCTGTGTATATTTTTGTATATGTGAATTATTGTTATTGTATTATGTAGTGCATTTACATGAGTGCATTATTATCAAGAAATAAAAAATTAAGATTATTTTCAAATTTTTGAGAAATTCAAATGTTGCACTTGTGATATGACTGCCAATTATATTATCAAACATAATGGAGTACATTTACAATATATTTAATCCAAGTTAATATAATCCTGAGAAGAACAGTTATTGCAAGCAAACAGTAATATACTTTGTGTAAAATTAAGTAAAAACAAAATCTCTTAAATAATACCTTCTCTCCTGCAGAAAGAATAAAAGGAATTCTTGAATAGAGAAGAAAGGGAATATGTGCTTTCTGTATCCTCCAACTGGACATAGATATTAAAGCTTAAATCTTGCAATTCTGTTATGTATTCTAAATATGTGTTAAAATACCTTGTTAAGATCTGTCATCAATTAAGTAAACAAACTTTAGGCTAATGAGAAAGCTGTAAACAATGACACAATCTTTTCAATTGCAAATAACTGTTAAGAACTCCACTTGAAATGCCTGTCTTCATTGATAAGAGAGATATGATGCTTCAACTTTTATCTTAATACATCTACCTTTTTCTATTCTAAGGTATTAAAACAATCTCAATATAATTACTCAGAGTAGATTTATGAAAAGTGTTCGGTAACTTCACTTTATTGGTAAGTGCAAAAGTGGAAAATACTTTTGTGATAAATTAAATATGACAAGATGGTTTGGGAATTTTGACAAGGAGTGATAAGATTTTATGGAAGTGTCATCGACTCACAGTCTGCTTTGACATGTTGGGAGTGAAAACCTAATATAGGGCAGGTCTATAAAGCTACTTGTGAAGAGAAATGACAGACATCTGCCAACACTCATGGATGAAATGAGATGGTTATTTCCTAGACAGAAAAGGAGAGAGAGCAGGAAAGAAAAGTCATTCAGGCAATATTTTTAAGTATGTTGGGTAAAGTACATTAGAAATGATTAGGAAAAGATACACAAACTAAAATTGACTTCTGACTAAGGAAGTTTACTTATCTAGATTGTAATCATTTACTTTTTATACTTTCAGTGTTTTGACTGAAATAAATTCAGGTTAGATTAAGCCAAACACAGCTACATTTTCCTTATGAAAAACTCTCCTAATAATTTATAGGAAAACATACTGTCTCTTGAGATTTCTATATTCCAGTAGGATCAAAGAGCTTTGAACAGAAAAAATAGTTCCCATTAAAATAACTAGAAAAGCATTCGTCTGTATCTATATCTCTATATAGGTGCACATACATATGTATATAGACAAACACATATATATGTACATGTATATTCATGTATTTGTGTAGATATAGAGATAGATTGGAAGATATTTAAGAAGTGATGAAGCAACCAGGACTTCAGAAGCCATAATCCTGAAGGAGAAAGGGTACAAAGAAATAAGTGAAAATGGCAAGACTCACACTTAAATTTATTCATATATTAAAAAAAAAACATATAAGAGGCAGAATTAGAGAAAGGCAGAAATGAATGGAGATTAAGGAAACATATCATCTTCTATCTCCATCCACCTCTTCCTCCTCCTGCATACCTTTAAATACTGATCACTACCATCCTCCACACCTGTGCACACTGTCTGTCTGCTTTACATCTTTTTACTTTAACTATTCTTGGCTTGTGAATTTTTATTCATTTTTTATCCAAGAACCAATAAAAAATTCACCATTTTTTTCTGAGTTTATTTTTCCATACTGATTTTGCTCACACCTTCTCTCCTTTTCAGAGACAATTAATTTCTCCATGTAAAATCCAACTGGAATGTGTCACAGAAGCTGTGAGGTGTACCAGAAAGATCACTAGCATATTGAAAGTCAAAGGGAAGTCATTTTCAATCCCATTCTTCTATTTTTCAGTATGTGACCTTGGAGAAGGCATTTATCACTTGAGAAATTGATAACTTTGGCTTTATACAGAAATATTATATATTTTAGGTTAGTACAAAGAGTAAAGCTAGCATAAAGCATAAAACATAAGTTAATATTTTATTTTATATATAAGTTAATATTTTGTTTTATTTACCTAACAAGCAAAATAGTTATTATAAAAACTAAAATACTTTTAGAACTTCTTAATATGCCATACCTTGTTAAAATGTATTGAAACCTTGGGAATGCGCCATGCATTATTCTAAAATCTTTTTCTAAGATGTGATATTTAATACCTTTTCTAATCCTCACAGCAGTTTATAAAGCTGATAAGACTTTTACTCCCATTTTACTTTTAGAAAATAAGTATTGGCTGGGCACGGTGGCTCATGCCTGTAATCCCAGCACTTTGGGAGGCCAGGGTAGGCGGATCACGAGGCCAGGAGATCCAGACCAACCTGGCTAACATGGTGAAACTCAGTCTCTACTAAAAATACAGAAAATTAGCCAGGCGTGGTGGCATACGCCTGTAGCTCCAGCTACTCAGGAGGCTGAGGCAGGAGAATCACTTGAACCTGGGAGGTGGAGGTTGCAGTGAGCCTAGATCGCTCCACTGCACTCCAGCCTGGGCGACAGAGCAAGACTAGGTCTCAAAAATAAAAAATAAAAATAAAAATAAAAAAGAAAAGAAATGTTATATAAGGGTTATCCTGCCTGATACCACAGAGCTGGCAAATACTAGAGTCAAAATTTAAACCTAGACGCTGTGACTACAGGACTCTATTTGGTTGTCAAACATGAACTTGAAACATCGTTGGTGTTTGCAATTTTCCTAAAAACTTCCTCCTCTTTTCTTTGCAATCTGCTTTGATTTTTGCTATTATGTTGGATGTTTTTTCCTGCTTTGACCCAGCTTTTGGAATTTAGATTTCATCTAAACCCTTCCATATTTCAATATCAAAATCACTACCAATTACTGAACTGTTACAACTACCACTTTCTATTCAAGTCTTGTGTTCCACTGTATTTCCACTGATTTCAACCTTCACTTAGCCAGTAGTCCTATGGATTCCTTCCATAGAAAAAGACATTTCCCTAGGTCTTCAAAGGAACAAGACAGGTAGGACTATTCCTGTTTTTAAATAAATAAACCTTAAGATATATCTGTTTAGTATTATTTAGCGCTTCAAAATACTATCAAGTGCCGTAATGAAAATGACCTTCACTTGCGTAAAGAGTTTCATCATTGGTTAACATAAAAACAATTTACATCTATGGACTTTCCCAAGTTAGTTTTTTCTTATTTTCTAAATATCACTCCCTTACTTGCCATATCCATGGAATATGCACTTTTATATTTATACAAACACTTTCTTCCAGAAAAAAAATCCAAAAAAACAATGTAGGGTGACAACCCTAGTCCTGTAGTAAGAGCTTTGAATCATTTGTGTAATTTTTATTTTTTAATTTATGATAGATTGATATGATAAATCTAAATGCAAAATTGAGTTTGAATTTTATTTTTACAAAATCAAGGTTTTCTGTTTACAAGTTTTTTCATCAAGATTCCTAGTAATTCATTGACAATATAAAAAGATGAAGATTAAATGAATGTGTGAAGCAGAATTCGTTTTGCTCTTTTTGTCTGAGAATAAGTTTTCAGTGTAAAGCATTAACTTTGTAATTCAAATAAAAAATTGAAGGGTTTTTAACTGAAGGTATGTAGTAAGCCTAAGGACACATAATAAAAAACAATCACTTTCTTTGATTTGTGTAGCAGAACTATTCAAAAATAATGTAAAGATGTTAATGCAAATATTCCTGCTAACTTTGCTTTTGGCACCTATAGTCCCAGTTGTAATATTCCAAAGATTAAACATCCTCAGTCAAAACAAACTAAAAAGAATAATTTTAGCAGAGGTATCTGTACTACTTGATATTCTGCTTCAATCCTCTAGTAACATAGAAAAAGTATGGAATTTTGTGACTCTGATTTAATACTGGTTCTGGATGTAAAATGATCATAAAGCCCAAGGACAGACATAGAGCCTGAAGGAAGCACAGTGTGCTGAGAATCAGCATTTATTGCTTTATGAGGTCTGAACTGTAGTAGAAAGATGCTAAACTCACTCTATGCATCTGTCATATGATAAAATACCCTTTTGGCTATACGTTATTAATCCTGGCAACGTTCTACCAAAAACAGGTTTCAGAGACTTTAACAGGACTTATTGTGAACTTCTTTACCTAGAAATATGTGAGCATGAAACAAGTAAACTCATATATATGGCCACTGTGCTGGTATCAAATGTTCATAGTAGCATATTTTTCATGAATTATTGTTGAAATCTGTATAACAGTAAGGTTGTCCACCTATAAAGGCAATTGATAGTTTATTCTCTAGTGGGGAGAAATAGATATTCATAACTAGTCCAAAATATTTACATAAACTCTTGGTCTAAAATTAATCACTTGCCAGCATAATAAAATCATCATCCTGTTTAGTTACTATCCTAGAGAGCAGAATGTGCATAATCTATTTTAGTTGGACTGAATTCAAGCTGCATTTTTTTAGAAAATCAGATTTTGATATTTTTTTCTGTAACAAGAAAGCCTTCCTCCAGTAATAAATCATCTTCCCAGAAGGCTCATTAAAGTAAAAGCTTCAAAGTAAACTGTGACTAGGCATTTCATAATAAGGACACTCCACTCTTGCCAGGTATATAATGAAAATATGAGTCCCCTCTATTCTTTATCCATTAGTGGGCCAAAATATTCATTTATTAGATAATAATTAGTGCTCCGAAAAGCACAAGGAGTGTGGCTCTGAGCAAATAAGCAACAGCTGATCATAGGTTTAAAGTAAAGATTGAGAAGTAAGGGGTTTGTGAGGAGGGGACGAATTAACTTGGGAGACTGAAAGCATCATGTGAGCAAGCTTTGGACCAAAGGTCGTGGGAATAGCTGCCAAAATGAGCAAAAATTAGGGAATGTGGGCAGAAATAAAAGAGGCCAAAGTGGAAAAATTCCGAGATTAGCATTTGCTAAACTTAGTTTGTAACCAGAAATACTAAAGGGGAGTTGTTTAAAAATACTAATTCTGAGGCACACCTTCATAACTTAGTGTTACTGTTATTATTTTTTTAACTCATAATTATGCTCATTTCTGGATTTGGAAGCCGTTGAATTAAGGAGTTCATGTGCTACTTTATCCACTATATACATATGGGAAGCTATTTACTGAAATGTAATGAAACTGACAACACATTTCTGCGCCATTTCTTTGGAAGAATATCCAGACATAAAGCATAGAAATAGGTGAAAAAGAACATTTGAAAGGATATCGATGTTATATTGAGGAAAAGGAGGAGATGTGGGACATGCTGGGTGTGCTAGGGTCAAACATACTGAGAACTTAAACTAAACATTAAATGCCTCTGTTTCTCAGAAAGTTTTACATCATTTATAATTCATATCTAGAGATAAAAACTTTTATAATTGTAAAATACTCAAAAAAGCAGGGGTTCAATATTTCATATACAAGCTCCATAGTTTGGTTGCTGTCTTAAGTGTTAAAAGAAAATAATTAATATGAAAGACTAGTTTCTATTTTGGTAGTGGAGCAGGACCGTGACTCATTCCACAGGAGAAATGGTTAGAAATAAAGAAATATAAGGCTCCAAGAACACTCTTCCTAGAGACAAATGCTCAGATATTGCTTCCTTTATACAGACAAGGTGACTATGATTTTCCACTGTGCAGAGAAAAGAGACCAGACAATCACTGTAGAGCAGAGTCTGAAGAAATTAGGAGAATCACAAAGACCCAGAGAAAGAGCAGAGGTAGAGTTGCTTAATGTAGAAATTGTGGTTAACAAAATATCCAAGAAAATCATGTGAATTGAGATTGTATAGGGAGACAGGTCCTTGCTAGACCAGGAAATCTAAGACTTATTCTTGAGTTAGATAAGTTGGAAAAACTCAACTTTGTAAAGAATATATGAAAAGTAATATAAAACGAAAATCACAAAATGGCATGTCAGTAATTAGTGGCACAAATAACAGTCTAAATAGAATATATCATTATTAAAGGACAGCAACATAAGTTTCCTGACCAGACCATTTAGTATTTTAATGCACTACACATGAGATGATGATCAGTAATCATTTAAAGTGTCAAAAAAGGCTAGAATCATCTACATTAGAAGAATCACTAACATTTTAAAATCTAAGGCTAAAGAAATGCCTTATTTAAATGGTATCATTTACTATTTTTACCCCTGTTTTAATGACAAGAAAATTGAGTCTTAGAAAAGTAAAGCCAGAAGGCCTTGCATTTTGCAAATTTCACAAGGCCATAGATTTGCTGCACAAAACAACACAAAAACTTTACAAAAATGAGCATGTAAACCAAAAATAAGACAACACAAGTAAAGGCACTGCTGACCAGTAACAAGGTTTGCTTCTTATGTCAAGATATCACAAAAGCATAGGTAAATATTGAATTTTATAAAGAAATATGTTTGTGCAGTACAAACTATAGTTTGTTATACTTGTTGCTAAATTAATTATATTTTAAAAATCTGTATAATTTTCTTATAAAGTCATTTGGATTTTCATTGAATTGTTCCCCTCCCCGGAATTTTTAATTAGAGACCTGAACAACCAGACCCACTTTATAATTGCTGGACAAGAACAACTCTCTAGAGTAACTTCCAAGTCACCACCTACAATGTCAAGAATGTCTTTGCAAGATAAAGAAGGCTCCTGATTTAAAACTTATCAAATAACCCTTACTTCATGATGACCTAATGTATAACTGGCAGGAAGGATTTAAAGTATATATTTGAATAACCCAAAAATTGTTTTTTAAATATCTTTATAAACATATTGACATTTCAACTATATTTTTACTTCAAGATTCTACCTCATGTTACATTCCTTAAATGCAATTGCATCAAATATATGGTAAACTTAAATTTATATATGAAATGTTATATTCCTTCAACAAAATTATAACTGATGACATATCTAGGGTTATCTTTCATCTAAGTAAACCGGTTTTCATTTTTGCAAGCACCTAGACTTTCACTTGTCACAAAAGCTTAAGATGCATAGCAGAGTAAGGAACTGAAAGATAGAAACATTTTAACTGCTTTTATTTCTTTTTAATTTCAAGAACTCAAAAGATTTTTTGCCTCAACATTTTTTAATATAGAAAAATAAAAAAGTTATTTTGCTTGCATGCTTAGCTTAATTAACAAAGTCATATTTACTTTGAATGCTAAAATGTACTTTTTACTCTATTACATTTTTTGAGAACTCTGCCAATTGACTCAGGAAATATTGTTCTCAGAGATATTGAAAGGTTTATTTCAAGCTAATATTTTTTATTTTGTCCTATAAGAAAGCATGTAAGTTGGTCATCAATTCTCCATAATGTGTGCTATAAGCAATTTTATAATGTTTTGTAATTTGTGTCATCAAAATGATATGAATTACTCAACTTCTTACTTTATATTTAAACATAAAATATATATTTAATAAATGACTAATTTACAGAGAAAGATAAGTTTAAACAAAGAATTCCCTTGCATTTATAAAGTACAAAAATATATTGAAGTGTATCTCCTTTAAAAATTACATACATCTTAAAATCTGTGTTTAAATTAATTTGTTGATGATAAAGTAATTTGAGTAGTTAAGAAGATATTCTTGTCAGTCTTGTTTTCTTGCAAATTGAGGATTTTTTCTATTGTGTGTCTAAATTTATATGTTTTATTAAATAAAATTAACGTTCCTTGTTGTCTAGAATGAAAGTCCATAGTAAGAAATTGCAATTAACTTGAATTTATATATAATCACTATGAGGAAATTGGAATGTAAAATGAGATCTTTTCTGTAATAACAAATTTATTCCCTCTTTACTCAATAATAACACTCTCAACCCCAATCCAAGCCAATTTCTAAACTATATCAAAGAAAATGTAAAAACATTTAAATACACAACAAAATAATAAACTTTTAAATGAAGATAATTAAAACCAAGAATCCAGATCAAGTACCAATAAGCAAATAAACACAAATATTAGTCAAGTAAGCCATATTCACAGATTGCAATTTTCGTTCAGTACAGGGAAATGCCAATGGCATGTACACAAGCAGGATCACGGAAAATTTTCAAGTGTGACTAAAGAGACCTAGTTATTTATTTCATATTATAAAGTATGATAAGCTCCTTAAAAGGGCAGGATTACAAATAATAATTTTAAAACTGTAGAGAATCTTTGTTACCCATTCATTGCTGGCTTTACAATAAACAAAACAAGAAGCTGAAGTTTAAATCCAGTTATAGAATTGTACTGTGACCTCATTACATTATACATGGAGTGTGACTTCTTAATGCTCTGTTGTCATACAGGTATGATCTCACAATTTTCAAGCCCTCAGAAAAATCTGCCCTGGTCCCTATTGCCCCTGCCCGTCTCACTCCCAAGATTCTTTTTAACCATTAAAATTTCATGTTGAATAACTTGATTTTATATTGTCTATGATAAAATCTTCTGTCAACATTCTGTTATATTACTAGTAGTTGATGGGCATTGAAATAGCTATAAGAACAATAGAAAGCCATTTTAGTGGACAAAGATACCCTAAGTGCAATACATTAAAGGTACTGAAAATGTTTTTTAGAAACCCTAAGCCCTCTAACAAGAATTTTAAATACCACAGTTTCTCTACATATGTATAATAGAAAAATACTCTTGATGGAAAAATAATTGTGATGCTTATTTATGATTATAGTTAAAGATGTGTTTAAGATAAGAATAGAAAGCTCAGACAGGCTAGCATTATCTGTCAGGATAAAGGCAACATCAGATGAGAATCTAAACTTTTGTCAGATGTGTCATTTCAAGCTGCCAGTTTGGGAGCAGGTGCACATAAATAAGGTACAATATAGAAATGGCCTCCAATCAAGTTCCTGAAGAACTTATATTAAAGCCATTTAACTTTTCCATAGTTCTATTTCAGAGGTTGTCAGGAAAAATAGATTGGTTTCTGTCCCTTGCAACTGAAGAGGAACATCTACAGAGCCAATAACCCAAAAAGTAAAGACATTATATTCACCTTCAATTTAAACAGGAAATCCAAGTAAAGCCAATATATAATAGGCATTCAAGGCAGAGAAAGGGGAAGTGAGAGTGAAACAGAGAGAGAATAATAGCTCTCATTCACCAAGTGTTTGCTATCTGCTGGGCTGCAACTCTGGACTCTGTTTTATAAATTAACTCAGTGAATCGTCAGAAAAAAAATGCTATGATGTAGAAAATATTATTATTTTCATCATCCTCATTATTAGTATGGAAAACCTAAGGTATAAGTAATTTAATAATTTGCCCAAGGTCATTTAGCTGATGAGTGACAGAGCCAGAAAATGACAAAAAGGCCATCTGACTCCAAATGTCATGCCTTTAGCAAAAGGCTGTATTGCATGTGTTTAATGACATTTACCCAAAATATTCCTTCTTATTTTTCCCATTATTAGCTTCAGAAGAAAAAAAAGTTACACAGTTATTCTCTATTGTCTTATTTCTTTGTTTCAAAAAGTGTTTGAGGTTCTCCTTCAAAGATATTGTCTTGAATAAAATTCTGTAGTCTTTAACTTTCATTCTTTTCATGTATAGCTAATGTGTAATACACATTACTTAGAGTTTATAATTATTAAGACAATTCATTTCTCTTGACCAAAGTCAAAATCTGATGAAAAGATTTAACCTTTAGTTGAAATTTTTCTCTATAGTAGTATTACTTGAAAGAAGTATTACTTAAAGCAGTAATACTTGAAAGTAGTATTTAAAAGATTATGACAATTATGACATAGAAAAGAAGATGCAGAGAATGAATTACACTTAATTAATGACTGGTCTCAATGTGGTTGAAAAATGAATCCCTTGTATCTCCCATTTGTAGATGAGTCTGGGGCAGAGATGAAATTTGTTATCTCTGTCTGTTAGTCAAGTAATTTCAATAATTTATTAATATTGTTGCACCCATATCATCTCCATTTGGAGTTTTAAAATTTCTGGATTTAGTTAATCCATCAAGCATATAATCTTTGTGCATTTGCAAGGTAGAAAGCCACACCCTAATTGTACAGGAGGAGAACAATGGAAAGACAAGCCCTCAAAGAGATTGCAGTTTGCATAAGAAAACAAGGAGAATTTAGTTAGTGAATATATGAACATAAGGAAACTTTTAGCAGAATGGTGCAGTCTTCTCAACACAACTAACATGCCAAATATATAGGGATCACAGACTCCATGGTCGCTACTTTTTAAGTTTGAAATACTTTTAATACTTTGAATCCTCATTTCCATGGAGACAGATTTCAGGTTGTTCAGATTTCAAGCACAATTGTGTAAAATGTCAGGGAGTTTAAAGAAAAATAAAAGACATTCATGCATATTAATCCAAATCTATTTATTAAAGGAATTGCATGTCTTCACCATATATTTTTGTGGTAAATTTAGCAGGTCCTTTTCCTCAGGAAGCAAGTTCTAAAGATTGGTGTAAAAGCTATTAATTATTAAATATTCTCAAAAGCAACCCCTGTGGTTAATTTTTTAAAAAAGCACAGTGGCCATCTATTAATTTTTATAGAGAAATATTATTGTGTAATATGAACTGTAAGTTATTATACTTGTCTCTTTATCAATTATATAATAAATCTATCATTTTCCAATAAAATCACCTGCTTTATCACTGAATTTATTTCTCCAAAAGTCCTGTGTTAAATATCTGCACATCCCATCTCCCTCCATACTTGTTAAGACCAGCCCTGCAGAGGAGCTGTTAGGTCCTTGTCTACACAGCCTAGGGCTCTGCAGGGGTTATGTTTTCCTGCGAGGCACAGTCAAACTGATTAGATGAGGCTGTCTGTCCCCAGACATATGAGACTTGAAGATTTAAAGCTTTGATGTCACAAATATTTCCAATCACTTATTTGCAATAACCCTTCCTAATGCTAACTATATTTAAAATGTTAATGTCCTTGTTAAGATTCTATCTAAAGGAAATTTTAGTAAAAATTTTATCAAGTTTTAAAACAAGCTTCATAAATTTGATTAGAGTGTTATGATAAGGAATTATACAAATTTCAAAAGAAACTAGAAAATTTTTGGCTGAAAATAATTTAAAAATACTTTTAGGATTCAAGAATGCAAAAAGGTACCATAGTCATTATCCTATTGTCCCAGCATCCTTTCCTCCCAGAGGAGGATGATTATTAGATCTAAGGGGCACACACATCCATTGTCTGGTCCACCCTTAGTAGAACTGTCTGATAGAAGAAACACACAAAATGTCTATCAGCAGCCAAAAATCATTTTCGTTTTCACTTGAAGCAGCGTCTGGATCATTTATGTTGAGAGCAAAATATTGTTTTTGACACCATTTTCTCTGTCAGCATCTGGTGTGCCTTAATTTCTTAGAGTGAAATCAGAGGGCAGCTATTATTAATAGCGGTCCACAAATTACATCAGAAAAAAAAACATAGAAACAGAGAAGGGTCATCTACCCTTATCTATGTTCCTATAACTACAAAATGAGCACTTTAATGAACTTGGTTTCATTTTCAGAATCATAATTTATGATGGGTGCATATGCATCTTATAAAATGAGTATATGTTAAGAAATTCAACTACTGCAATAATGATAATCATCTTTACTATTTTCATGGTTCAACAAATTATTTGGACTTTACAGCTAGTACATATCTGTTAAGCTTGCAGCAATCCTTTATTTTGGAAATATGCATCGTTCTCTATGGAATAATTATTGCCTAATGTTTACTTGTTATAATCTTGATTCTAGTCTGGCAGTAACCTTAGAAACTCAGTCTCATGATAATATGGTATTGCTTATCACACTTTTCCTGCTAACATTAGTCTAAGTTAATGAATACCATTCTCTTTTTCCTTTCAGCTATACACACATATTTTCAGATATTTTTATAAAATCTCTCTGTAGAAGTTTGAGCACCAAAAAAGGCCACATTTTTCACAAATTTATGTCTTCAAAATTCAAGGCCAATTGACTATGCCATATTCATATTGATGTTGCAGTAACAGGTATCTATGATGTCTCACCTCTATGAAAATGACATGTAATTTTATTTTATAGTACACTAAATTCCTTCATTTTGAAAGTCCTCAAATTATACATTTGCATTTCTACAGGCACCAAGAAAATAAATGCCTAACACAGTTTGTGGTATACGGCAACACAACCACTAGAGTTCTCCCCTATTTTCTTGGAAATGTTGGAAAAACTTTGATAACTATTGCAAATTTGTAATTTTATATATATGTAATTTTTTAAAAAATTGTATAACCTATTGTATATATAATAGTAATATTTTTAAAATAATACTTTTAGAGATAGAAAATAAAACTGCTTAATTAAGCAGTATTTTAAAATATTTTCCCAATTTTATTGTTTCTCTCTAGTCATCCATCTTGATTATAATAATAATAAAGGGTCTTACCCAAAATGCATTAAGATATAAAAATCTAAGGTTTAAACATGGCATTATTTTTTGTTCATTTGTTTACTCACATGTTATCTCTTTTCAAAAAAATTTTAAAATAGGTTAAAACAAATGAAAGCCACAATTAGATTATAAAGCTTATTAGAGATAAAAACAGTGCTCAAGATGAAAATACAATTATAGGGGTCAAAATATTTACTTTGTTTGATTTTAAATTTGTCTCTTATTGTTCCAGTAATTAAGACAAGAAAAGGTGGGAGAAACAAGATCAATCACAAAGACCTTGTGAATTTGAGAAGAATAACATTTCCCTGTGAGAAGCAAGGATTTTCTTACTATTTTACTTAAAAATATTTTATGACAGACCATGGAATAGCGTAATTGAAAATGCCTTTAAAAGCATTTTGACTTTGTTTTTACAGCAAACATAAAAGGATATTTTATTCTTCCTTGGAGATATAGTTAGACATGTCATTAAACACTATTCAGAAATTTATTTATAATTTGGATTCTTCACCAAGCTTGGTAGTGTGCGGAGTCTTCTGCCTCACTCTGAAATGCTTGTTGAAATGATTAGAACTCTAGAGACTGGCATCTCAAAGTTATCAGTGGAAAGGACCCCTGATAAAAGATGTTTTGACAGAAGAAAATAAAAGTAGATCCATTGGTTCATAAAAAAATCCTTTTTGATGTTTCCCTTTATTTGGATTCTGAGCATACTGTAGGTCACCCACCAGCACCATCTGAAATAAAAATAGCAGCCTGTGTCCTTCCTGCTCAGAGAACAGAATGTAAAATATGAGAACAGATAAAAATACATATTCATAATATTGCTACAATGCACGTACTTCATAAGTGATTTTTTTTATCCTAGGAGGAGCCAATCACTACTATACAACATTAATTTTATTTTAATATGTAAAGTTAACTTTTTAATGTGTGATAACCTATTGGTTAGCTCATGGGCTACAGTGAGAAGAAACCAGTAAGCTATACAGAAGGAGTTGGCCAATGTGGAGCTTGACCACAGTGAATACAAAGCTCATAGGGAATATGAATAACCAAGATATACTACATAAACATAATTTGAATGTGTGATTATTTGAATCAAATAAATTGCATTTAAAAATTTCTTTCAATGTGTCTGGGAAATATTCACTTTCCCACTTAATCTGTGGTAAAATGTGCCAATGATATTTTTACGTCAGAACAAGAAATTTTTTTTAAAAAACCAAACACACACAATATATTATAAATAGAAACAGCTAAGTGACCAAACTTGAATTCGATAATTTTTAAAAATCTGTCTTTATAGAATTGCTTTCTGAAACTTACCTCTGGTATTAAAGATGTTTCACTTCAAAACATAATTATTACTCAATTTATTTTACCTATATAAAATATTTCGATTTATAGGTTTCAGTGCTTATTATGGATATATTCAATTTGTTTTTAGCTAAGCTTTCATTACATTTTAAATGTATTTTAAAGTAATAATTTAATTAAAATATAATTACTTTATGGCAAGTAAACCATTTTTATTTGTATAAGGATTACATAACATGCATTATTCATTTTGTAGATATGTTAAATAAAGGAAAGAAAGAAAATAGCTAAGAAAAATGAAAATATAGATGCATAACATTGTTAGGAAACCTAGACTTTCAAAGTATAAAAACCCATGTGTAAATCCACACTTTGTATATCTAGCATATATAAAAGAAAATAAAGTTTGCCAAATATCCACTTTATTTTTCTGTAAAATTTTATAGTTTATTCCAGAATATTAGAAATATGACAATGATAACTGAATATTTATTAATGTAAGTGGAGAGTGTGTGTAATAAAACTGACATTGTCTCTGAAACTTTCATTTCCACTTAAAAACAAGTGCACCATCTGAAAGTGATGAAACAGAGTTGACATGAGAGATTATCCTCAAAATTTCTGAAACAGAAAAATAATGTTGACTACCAGATATTAAAATATTATTAATACATAAAACATACAGAGCCTAGGTGTTATCAATACATAAATACAATCCTTTGAGCATCAATATAATGCAATCCTTTGAGTGTCATGTCAGTGCTTAAAAAGTTTCAGATTTTGGATCCTTTCCAATTTTGAACTTTGAGATTTGAGAGTTCAATCTTTAATATAAAAACTGAAAATAAACTAATATTTAACATGAAGTGATTCATTAAATACAGTTGATTTATTTTATGAATAAATTTTACATATTTTATAATAAAAAGTAATGTTTCTTACAATATCAATATAAAATAAGGAACATTTTTAATATTTTAAATTGATACCCTAGTATGTATATACTATATTTAATATATATGCATATACTTTAGAAAGATATATATTAAAATCTTAATATAAATAATTTATAAGCAACAGAAATATGTCAAATTTTTATTTTTATGAGATTCTGATGTAGTTTAATTCTTACTAAGCATATATTACACTCATAGTAAAAATACATAAGTTAATAAAAATATTCTCCTCAAATTTCTAAAGTATTAGTTTATAGTGAAGCAATAGATCCAATCTATAACTATGAAGGTGTGTCAAATAAAATTACAAATAGATAATAATATTTATTTGTTATTATTAGTGAAACAAATAATAATATCTGTTTGTAGGCAGTGAAAGCCTGCAGACAAATCCTTACTACATATGGCCTAAATATTTTTCAAAATTGTAGTAACTAGCCAGGGTGGTTAAAATCCAGAAAACTAACAACAGCAAATGCTGATAAAGATGTGAGGCAACAGGAACTCTCATTCATTACTTACAAGTAAGCAGAATGATGCAGCCACTTTGCAAGATAATTTGGCAGTTACTTGCAAAATGAAATCACTTTTATCAATATGATCCAGCAATTGGTATCTACCCAGAGGAGCTGAAAACTTACGTCAACACAAAATCCTGCATATTGCTGTTCATAGCAGCTTTATTTGTAATTGCCAAAACTTGAAAGCAACCAAGAGATGTCCTCCAGTAGGCAAATGAGTAAATAAACTGTGGTACATCCAGAGAATGGAATATTATTTAGCACTAAAATATAATAAGCTATTTCATTATTTATTTTTATTCCAAATGAACTTTGAGAAATCAATATTCGTTTTATTCCAAATGAACATAGATAAATACATATCACTAAACAAAATAAGCCTATCTAAAAAGGCTACCTACCTACCATATGATTCCAACTATATGAAATTCTGGAAAAGGCAAAACTGTGGAGACAGTAAAAGGATCAGTGATTGCCAAGGATTGGAAGTGGAAAGGAATGAACAGGCAGAGTACAGAGGATTATGGGAGATGTAAAAATAGTTTGTAAGATACTCTAATGCTGGATGCATAACGTTATACATTGCACACAGAGTACACAACACCAAGAGTAAACCCTAATGTAAACTTTGGACTTTGAGTGATTATGATGTGTCAATAAAATTCATCAATTGTGACAAATGTACCACTGAGGTTGGGAATGTTGATGACGAAGGAGTCTATGCATGTGTGGAGGCAGGGATTGTTTGGGAAATCTCTGTACCCTCTCAATTTTTCTGCGAACCAAAAACGGCTATAAGAAAATAAAGTCTTTAAAATATTTTTTTAAAAACAAAAGTAAAAACTCAGAGATTTATACTTTTTTTGATAGAGCTACTTGGATTCAGGTATGTCAAAGTGGCCTGGTTTTGACACTATTCTGTCTCTCTTTGCCCTGAGATGCTCTATGCCCATGTTTTCCCTTCTCCTTTATTCTTCTATTTTCTTTACAGCCAAATCATGGCCCTACCTATCCCACCTCTCCCTGGCTTTCTACAAAATCCCCCACTGGTGTCTTCTTTCTCTGATTTGTCTTACACCTAATCATTCTACACCAGATAGTCCAAATATAGATAACATACTTGTGAGCTATATTCTATATATTTTAGGTTAAACTTCATAATGTTTATACCTATTTTAGTGTTGTTACATATCTTTGCTATTAGAGAGTGGTGATGGAAATTCCATTATCTTTTACTCTGGTTTACCCCTTGATATTTTGCCACTGTGGATTCAGTGCCCTTGAGAGTAAAAAATTATGAGTATTTGATGTTCACAGAGTTATACTGGCTATTAGATTTCTGAATTCCACAGTAGGCTTAAATAGATAAATTACAAAATTGAAAAAAAAAAAACACTTTTGATCAACATGGTTATAATTGATCATTTTATACCAACCAGTTACTGATTCCTTCTGGCACACTGTAGAAAACTCATTAAAAATTAGTTCTATTTTCCAAGAGATGTGGATCATACCTGTAATCCCTGTCTGTCAAGAAGCCAAGGTTGGAAGAATAACTTGAGCCCAGGAGTTTGAGACCAGCCTTGGCAATATAGCAAGACCCCTTCTGATGTGGTTTGGCTGTGTCCCCACCCAAGTCTCATATTGAATTGTAGTTCCCGTAATTCCAACATGTCATGGGAGGGACTGGTGGGGGATAATTGAATCATGGAGCCAGTTACCTACATGCTGTTATCATAATAGTGAGTGAGTTCTTACGAGATCTAATGGTTTTATAAGGGGCTTTTAACCTTTGGCTTGGCACTTCTCCTCACTGACACCCTGTGAAGAAGGACCTGTTTACTTCCCTTTCCACAAGGATTTTAAGTTTCCTGAGTCTTCCCAAGCCATACTGAACTGTGATTCAATTAAACCTCTTTTCTATATAAATCACCCAGTCTCAGGTATGTCTTTATGAGCAGTGTGAGAACAGACTAATACAGTAAATTGGTACTGCAGAGAGTGGGGTACTGCTATAAGGATACCAGAAAATGTGGAAGCTATTTTGCAACTGGGTAACAGGCAGAGGTTGGAACAGTTAGAAGACAGGAAAATGTGGGAAAGTTTGGAACCTCCTAGAGACTTGGAGTGCTCAGAAGACAGGAAGATGTTGGAAAGTTTGAAACTTCCTAGAGACTTGTTGAATGGTTTTGACCAAAATGCTGATAGTGATATGGACAATGAAGTGCAGGCTGAAGTGGTCTCAGATGGAGATAAGGAACATCTTGTGAACTACACTAAAAGTTATGCTTGCTATGCAAAGAGGTTCACAGCATTTTGACTCTACCCTAGAGATCTGGGGAGCTTTGATATTGAGAGAGATGATTAAACATGATATTGGAGCAACACAGCTTAACTACAAAGAAAAACATAAAGGAAAAAAGGAATTACAAAGAAACCAGAAAGCAAACAACAAAATAACAGTATTAAGTGCTATTTATCAATAATAACACTGAATGTACATGGACTCAATTTTCCAATTAAAAGATATAAAGTGGTCAAATTGATAATAAAGAAATATGACCCAACTATTCACTGCCTACAAGAAACCCTCTTCACCTACAAAGATGTACATAGACTAAAAGTGAAAGGATGGAAAAAGATATTTCATGCGAGTGGAAATGAGAAAACAACAGGAGTAACTATACTTATAATTGATGAAAGTCAAAGACTAAAAATAGACAAAAAAGGTCACCATATAATGATACAGGGGTCAATTCAGCAAGAAGGTATGACAATTATGAATATTGATGCACCCAATACTGGAGCACCTGAGTATATAAAGCAAACATTAATAGAAATAGACTGTAATACAAGACTAGTAGGGGACTTCAACACTCTACTCTCAGTAATGGACAGATCATCCAGACAGAAAAATCAATAAAGAACCATCAAGGTTAAACTACACACTAGACCATATAAATCTAACTAACATTGACAGAACATTTTACCAAATTGCTGAAGAATATTCATTCTTTTTATCAGCACATGAAACATTTTCACAAATAGATTATATCTTAGGTCTTAAAACAAGTCAAAAAAATTAAAAAAAATCATATCAAGTATATTTTCTAACCACAATGGAATAAACAGAACTCAATAAGAACGGGAACCTTGGAAACTACACAAACACACAGAAATTAAACAACATGCTCCTAAATGAACAACGGGTACATAAAGAAATTTAAAAGGAAATTTTGAAAATTTATTAAAACAAATGAAAACAGAAAAACAACATACCAAAATTTCTAGGATATAGCAAAAACAGTATTAGGAGGGAAGTTTATAGTTATTAGCACTTATATTTTTAAAAATCCTAGAAAGACTTCAAGTAAACAACCTAACAATATACCTCAAAGACCTAGAAAATAAAGAATAAACCAAATTCAAAATTAGAATAAAGAAAGAAATAATAAAGACGAGAGAAATTGAAGTGACATAGCACAATTGATAGCAAACAGTGAGAGGTCAATAAATACTTATCAAAACAAACAATTTGGGAATTCATTTGTAGTGCAGGCTATGGTGTCAGGTTTATAACGTCAACATGTGTAAAACTAGTACTTCACTCTGCAGATGAAATTTATATTTGCAATTCTAAGGTAGCCAAAAGTACTTGATTTGCACTAGCTATTATAATAAGCAGAATAACAACCCCTATTAGTGTTTAAGTCCTAATATCAGAACCTGTGACAATTATTTTACCTTAATTGTCAAAAGGGACTTTGCAGGTTTGATTAAGATTTTGGATCTTGAGATAAGTTTTATCTTGGATTTTTCCACTGTTCCTGAGGTAATCAAATTGAAGGAGGCCAGGGACAAAGGAGGTGTGACAACGTACCCACAGGAATGAGTGATGTGACTGAGCCAAGAAATGCTGGCAGCCTCTTGAAGCTGGAAACTTCTAGTACAGATTATGTTTTTAGAGCCTCTAACATGAATGCACCTCTGAAGACACCTTGATTTTAGTCCTTTAAGACTCATTTAAGCCTTCTAATTCTGATAACTGTATGATAACAATTTTATTTTGTTTTAAACCACTAATGTTGTGTTATTTTTTCCAGCAAGAACATTAGGAAATATTAGAAACATTAGGAACATTGGGAAACTGATGTAGTTGTGAACCAGTAAACATGCATTATGACTACATAAGTGCAGATGTATCAATAGACAATGTGCGTGGCTCCAGTGGCGCAATTGGTTAGCGCGCGGTACTTCTAAGACAATGTGCACGTGATATATATATATTTTTTAGTGGCACAAACCTGAAAATTTAACAGTGATGGGTAATTAAAATATTTAGAAAGAAGAATTACATATTATGTTAGCATTAACAAAACTATAAGTGTTGAGGTATACATTGTTTTCTAGATTTTAATTTGGGTAGAATTTGATTAAAAGTATTACATACAAAATTTTATTAATATAAAAAAATTTAAGTCAAAACTTTTTCTAAAAAATATTTAATTGGATATCTCAGATATTGATACCTCTGGCCAAAAAATGCAACGATAAATCAGTCTTGTGAAGTATTTCTAAACCAAACTCTCAATATCATTTTAAGTGGCTGTCTATCAATTCTTCCACCCTTTCATTCTGTATACCTCTTTCTCTCTCTCTCTATCTCTCTCTCTCTTTTCTTTTATTTTTCCAAATTTAATAGTAGATGCCAAAAACTAGACATATTAATTTAGATCTGCTTTTATTGCAAACACAAATTGAAAATAAATGCCTAAGTAGTGTGTGTGTGTATGTGTCTGTGTGTGCATATGTGTTTAAACAAGTGATCCCTTAAACATTATACCCTGCATAGATATATAGCTAAAGATGAGGTGGAAAGGTATGTGACATAAGAGAAACAGACTTGCTTCAAAGGTGGTGATGGACATATTTTCCTTTGAAGGACTATGTTTATCTCATGACATGCTAATTCTTCTCAACCCTTTTGATTTGAATTAGAATCACCTCTGCCCACTGCACATCACAAAATGACCACGTGGCTCAAATCGGGGCACGTGGTTATCTTACAACTATCATATAATTAAAACAGCCAGTCAAATTCCTCCCTAGAAATTTTGGGAGTGCTCTTTAGAGGGATAATCTGTACTGCCCTAGAATCATAGCCACCTTGCTACCACAAAAAGAGAGGATATCCTTTTATAAAATGTGGTATAGGTAAGAAAGCAAATAAAGGGAAAGAAAAAAAATAGAGAGAGGGAGAAAATAAAAGTGAACACAGCAGTATACAAAAGTCTGATGTCATCATTCAAAACTCTGTATCTAGCTTTGCCTAAGTCCCCCAACTCAATTTACCAGGTGATATACCAGCTTGAGCTGGGTTTCTGTTATCTGCTGTGATAATAGTCTTGACTAATGCAGAAATGGTTACTTTGTTACCATAACACATCTGTTTTAAAGGTTATAAAAAGAAAAAACGAGTTCTGCCATTATAAAATAAAATTACGAATGGAATTCAGAATGAACTGCACTTTATAAACAGAGGTAGATATAAACATTTGGTGAAGATATAAGAAAATGAACATTTTCTTGTATATTTATCTTGAGTTTAATGAAATTAAAATTCAAATGCTAATAACTAAGACTAATTTTATGCAAAATCATAGAGAGTCACAATTTTACACAAACAACGAGCAAAAATAATAACTAAAATTATTTTAGTGAAATTCAGTTTAGAGTCATAAAAATTGAGAATCAGTTCTAAAGGCGACTCTGTAATTAAAGTATCTTAAAAATTACTGTTAATCCTCTTGACTTATTTTTGAATAACTTTTAATGTAATTTTCTAGAAGGCAAATAAATAGAAATTTTTAGTGTAGGAGAATTTTCATGTAAGATCAAAGTGACAAATTAGTCACTTTTAGTGCTCAGCAGGCAGAGAAATGTGTAAAGAGAGACTGGCCTAGTCTCCCAGTCTACATGTTTCTCCCGTGCTGGATGCTTCCTGCCCTCAAAAATCGGACTCCAAGTTCTTCAGTTTTGGAACTCGGACTGGCTCTCTTTGCTGCTCAGCCTGCAGACAGCCTGTTGGGGGACCTTGTGATCATGTGAGTTAATGCTTGATTAATAAACTCATATATATATGTATTCCATTAGTTCTGTCCCTCTAGAGAACCCTGATTAATACAGATGTTGGTACCAGAGTGGTTCTAGAGAAACAGAATATTAAGGATGGCATTCTTTTGTTGGTTTGGGGATCTCTGGAGTTGGCTGCTTAATATAATCAGACCTCAAAAATGCTAAGGACTCTATTTCTAATAGTGTGGAGAATACTGATAGTCCTTGGCATGAAGTATTTAAAGATACATGCAAAATAAATACAATTGGTACTCCCGATTCATCACTCGTGAGAGACAAGGAGTTTATTAACTCTATACATAATACCTTTGACCATATGTGGAGAACCAAAGGAAAATAATAGGAGAAACACACACAAACGTACACACACACACACACATACACCCCTGCCATAGTCATTGTGTTCTGTTTTTAATTTGCCAATG
Source organism: Gorilla gorilla gorilla (assembly GCF_029281585.2). Lineage (NCBI taxonomy): Eukaryota > Metazoa > Chordata > Mammalia > Primates > Hominidae > Gorilla > Gorilla gorilla. The sequence goes on from NC_073227.2 coordinate 137,069,906, forward strand.
AATGCAGCATTTTCTTACTACTTGCAAAACAAGACATCTGGAAATTATTTTAGAACGTTTCCTCACTGAACAATCTGGTCAGTTAATCCTAGAAAATTCTGTCTTCCTTAATCCATTGCCCCCACTCTATGTTTGCTCGCACTGCCGTTTTTCAGGTTGGGCTATGGAAACAGTTCAAGCTGGCCTTTCTAAATGTAGTCTCATTGCATTCCAATACACTCCAGCTTGGGAGGAGGAGATTGCAGTGAGCCAAGATGGTGCCAATGCACTCCAGCCTGGGCGACAGAGTGAGACTTCATCTCAAAAAAAAAATAAAATAAAAAGAACATACCCTCCAGAACAATAACTTAATATCAGCTAATATCAGTGCTGACCCTGACAATGTTAGGTTGTTATTAATCATCGCTGGGATAAAATCCAAACGATTTGTGATGGCATAAATGGACTTTTATATTCTAATCTTTTCCTATCTCTTAAATTTTTATCTCTCACATCACTCTTACATGTGGTCAATGGTATAATAATATTAATCCACTTGTAGTTACAAAAAGTATCCTGTTATTTACACATGTACAACCAACCTTTGTATAATGCTTTCCTCTTGTATCCAGTCACTCTAATTCTGTTTCATTTGGTAATTTATTTCTCTACTCTTTGAACTGAGGCCCAGATGTCACTCTTATTGAGTTAACTGGAATACAATTTAAGTAAATCCTCCTGGATATACATGCATAATGCTAACACTTACCACACAATATTGTATCTTTGTATTGTTTGCCTTCTTCATTAGACTATGGCCCCTTGAAGGCAATGCCATATTTTTATCTACCATAACTAAGTACGTAGAATAATGTAGCAATTTAAGAAATATTTGTGAACAACTAGGAGAATGAAGGAGAATGAAAGAAATGTATACAAAAAGAAAAAAGAGAGACTAAAGCAGTAACTTAGTGAATGCCAATCCATAAAGAGTGTATCCCAGCAGGAAAGTTGACTGAAAAGTGGCATTTGATGACTTAGGTACAGAAGTAGGAAAGAATAATAGACTAGTATGATATCACAGGGTTTCCAAAGAAAATAATTAATGTCACCAAATGTTACAGAGAGAAAGAGAGAGGGAGGGAATGAGGGAGGGGGAGAGAGAGAGAGAGTCCCTGCATATCTCAGCTAGAAGTCACTGGTGACCTTGGTGAGAACAGGTCTGCAGAAGTTGTGGAGTCACCTGTCAGACCACAGAATGTGGAAAATCATCAGGAATAGGGCATAAAGGACTTGCTACTATTTCTGAAAGCTGAGAGAGGAATCATGAGATGAAGAGGTGGCAGCTCTGATATCTTGGGGCCTGGGGGCCAATTAAAAGAAGCTTCAGAGATGACATTTCAGGGACAGGGATGGACAGTTGGACTCCAGAGTAAGAAGATAAGGAGCTGAAATGGAGACTGAAAAAGAAAAGAAATGAAAAGTAATGGCCAGCCAGAGATTTCTTCTTTTCTTTTCTCCTTCATGGATAATAGGTATGTGAACAGGCTTTGACATCGATCTATCTACCATGACATCTAAACACACTCCATATAAAAAAGCTTTTCTGTTTCAAAAAATGCATTTTATCCATAACAAGTATCAAACCATAAACTAAACCATGATTCGTGTATTAGAAATATAACAAATTGCAGGCCTTCTATGAAGGCTGTGATAGTAATATTTCCAAGGAGCTTACATAAATATGAATTTGTCTAAAACACTTATTTTATTTGTTCACATGGTAAAAAAATGTACCTCTATAGTTACAAAATGTTCTTGTACTTGATGTGACTTAAATGGACAGAAAGAGATATTTCTGCATTTTTCTTATCTCTTTGCAGGTAATATAACCCCACCAGCAAGAGAAGACAATCCAACACAGACACTATTTCTCTGGTCAAATAAATCCGTTCTGAAAACAAAATGCCAAATCATTCTCTCTAATAATCAAGTTGTATGTTACAGCTTATATCAAATGCATCCACATAATGAGTGTAGTTCTGTAACTACCTTTAAAAATCTGACGTATGTTTACATTTACAACAAATTCTAAAAACAGTCACACGATAAAAAACACTGCATTATTATTTAAATAACCATAGCTTAGTCGTACATTTTTTACTTTTACAGAAAAAAAGCAATTACCAGTTAGTATTATGAACTTATAACACCATCATACGTTTTCTGTGAAACACATTATTCTATGTACTGTTCAGGTTAGGTATGATGTAGTTATTTAAAATATATAAGTAGAAGTCTTAAATGTCTTAAATGCACGTTGTATCTGTAATTTAACATCTGTCAAATATTGCATATTTCAGATGATATAAGAATAAATTAATTGAAATAGACATATTTATAAAAGGTTTTTTATGTTTTAAACATGTATTTACCAAAAATTGTCAGACAAATACACAATTTTACAGACATAGCAAAGCAATTTTGATTCAAAAGTTGGTTTATGTTTCTTAGGTTAATTTAGCTTGTTTTACGTCCACTCTCCACAGATATTTAAATTTACTAACAATGACAATAATTGAGAGAATGAAAATTTTGAGGGAAATATCACCAAACATTTTTTTTTCTGAAGCAGTAGACAGAGTTGTCTAGGTATTCAAATTTTTTGTTATTTCCTAATTCACATTTTATAGTTATTATGTTATTCTTGTGATATTGTAATGGCCTGGAATTTCTTCTTTCTACCTCAGGACAGTTTCAAAGTTTTGCTCTCATTAAAGAAAATGGGTTGATTTATTCTTTTCTAATCCAGAAGTATGAATGTTACTGAATTGGAAAATTGTCTCACTGTCAGAAACATTACAAATGACGTAGAGTTATTTTGGAATCATAGAAATGAGATAACTATAGAAAGGATTATTATAAAGTTTATCTTTAAATTTTATCAACTAGAACCCAAGGAACAGTGCATATAGATCAATAATTATCTCTCCTTGGAGGATTGGGCTGGTTTTAAAGAGTAGCAATGCCAAACCCTCATGGAGATTTAATAATACAGCATAGATACATTGTGATTACAAATATGCTAAAGTCTTTCTATTCCTGCCCTGTCAACAAATTTAACATGTAATTGGAGAGAAGCAGATTTTTGAGAAAAACATAGAGAATACCACCATGAAAACCAAGGGGTGGGGGGAAGACTTTCAGGAAATAAATGAAAATTTGGCAAATATAATTAATTTGAGGAGAAACAAGCTTAAATGAGATCATTAGACTTGGTCATCAATAGGCTTTGTGTGAGACAGCAAAGGGAGATTTCATGAAGACAATGGTCAAGAATTGAGGGGAATCATTAAGCATGAAAATCGGAACATGTACTTTTCTCTGATTCTTCTCATAATTTGAAATGACAGTGATAAAATATAAATGTATAAACCTAAAACTACATAGAATACTAAAGAGGAGATGACAGTGGGTGAGAAGTGTAACAAGTTTTCCAGAGACAGAAAGAAAGATGAGGGGTAATTACCTATAGCATAGAGAAAGCTGAGAGTTAAGTGCCTGCATAGGAGGATGACATGAAGAAGCAAGATGTCTGTGCAACAGAAACCCACTGGATGTTTCCTGGAATAGAAATGCCAAGTACCTCAAGAAGATAGGCTTAAGATTTAGTTGTTAACATTTTACTGAAGGAGGAGTTATTATCCAAATACCCTTTCCAAACCATATAGATATATGAATATCCCTTCTTGGAAAGGTGATTGAGGAATGTTGTTCTCAGGAAAAATTGAGTTAAAGTAATCCTAGTTTCAAGAACACTGGAGATAGCAGTGTTGAGTGCTGAGGGCGAGAGTGAGGGCAAAAACTGTTGTGACCATCAGAAAGGACATAAAACTACACGTTATATATTACAGCTCTGACTCTTTTTCTCCAAAAATCAGTAATAATGCATACAGATATATAGAACCAGGCCAGAGATTTGAAAATTCATCTCTGTAGAAACTGGCTGGCTTAAAAAGATTAAAAACAAACAAACAAAGTGAAAAAACAAAAAATAAAAAATAACCGTAACAAAAACTACACTAATAAACAATTTGGTGTTCCACAATAGAACTTCATCATGAAAGAAGTCCATCATTCAACAAGCCCTTTCATCCATCTATACACATAAATAAACATAGAGTCCCATTAAGCTTTTAATGTTTCACTCTAAATTGTGAATCAACAGCCAAGGATTAATAGACATTTTATGAAAGCCTACAACATAATGATGTTGAGATATCTCCTAGGAAGTAAAAAGGGGAAAGGAAGAAATAGAAAATAGAAAAGAAAAATAAACTGTTATAGTAGGAAATCCAATTTCCAACTATATGTATTTTATAAAGTGTGAGCATATCCAGGCGCGGTGGCTCATGCCTGTAATCCCAGCACTTTGGGAGACTGAGGCAGGTGGATCACTTGAGGTCAGGAGTTCGAGATCAGTCTGGCCAACATGGTGAAAACCCTTCTCTTCTAAAAATAAAAAAATAAAAAAAATAGCAGGATATGGTGGCACACGCTTGTAATTCTAGCTTCTCAGGAGGCTAAAGCAGTAGAATCACTTGAACCTGGGAGGCGGAGGCTGCAGTGAGCTGAGATTGTGCCACTGTACTCTAACCTGGGTGACAGAGCAAGACTCTGTCTCAAAAAAAAAAAAAAAAAAGGAAAAAAAGAAAAGAAAGTGTGAAAGTGTGAGCAGATAAAATACATAGGAGAATATTATTTTTTAAAATCCCAAATCATTAATATTTGTGTCCAAATTAAAAGATTCCACCAAGTCTCTATTATCGCAAATAAAAAGGTGATTCATTCAAAGACTATAATTCTAAAATTTTAGAAACAATGGGAATAAAGAAAATAATTGTAAAAGCAGCAAAGAGAAAAAACAAAAACCAGATTTCATGCAATGGAATGGAATATTTCCAGACTACTTAAGATTAATACTGAGACATAACATCATGAGTTTATGCCTTCAGAATGCTGATAACAATCAATTATCAATTTAGAACTCCATAACGAAGAGACGACCACGATTGAGACAACAATTATTTTTCTCTTTGCAGGGCTTTACAAAAACCTTACTTTCCATGTAGCCTTCTCAAGAAACTACTGCAGGCTAAGCATCCTACAAAAGGGAAAGTAAGTTTAAATTACAAAGACATAAAATACAGAAAACTAGGAACCCAACACCAGAGGATGAAGAATAGAAGATGGATGTTGGTGAGGAAATGCCTCCGTCTCGGGATGTGCAGCCTGTTAGAGTTCACCCAGGACAGATGGAAGCAGCTTCAAAAGGAGATAAAGCAGATAGATTATTTGTTTTTGTTTCTGTTTTTTAACTGGGATGAAAAGGCTTTTTCAGTGTCTTTTAATATATTGAGAAAATGAAGGAAGGTAAAAATGACTGTGCATGGGGTAGAATTAGACAACAGTATACTCATAAAACAGTATGAAATAAATAGATAATTATTTATGAGACATAATCAATAATAGCATTATATTATTTGGCAAAATGGCAGTAAATACCAGAATAAATCAGTAAATAATTTAAATGAGTTTACCTGTGTGGCACAGACCTCCACTGGCTGGAGCTTGGAGTGGGCTGGCTGAAGATTTTTGTTTTAATCAATATTAGTATTGATCTTATGCTCTTAGTATCATTTAAGTTTAACACATGTATTATTTTGATAACTGCAATGCACTTCTTCAGTGAATGGGTAGTGAGAAAGTGTTATCTGTTATTGTAAATTACTTTGGTAAGATACCCTAATAATTTAGTAGTTAAGAAAAAGTGGAATAACTTGAGGAGCAATATTCAGGGTTGCTTTGAGAATACATATTTTTTTGTTTTACTATAAAGTAGATGAAAATAAATTTGTAAAATAGAAATTCCAGTGGATAGACCAAATTTGCTGATTTAAATGAAAGGTGACAGAAATAATAGAGCCAGGTTCTGATGATGGAAGAAAATAAGTTCAAAATCATGGATAGAAGGTTTATACTCTATAATAAAAACAACCCTTTATTAAATGTTTATCCTTCACCAGTCACAAAATATATTTTATCATTGCAATGACTTTATGACACAGTCATTATGATTTCCATTTTGCAACATAAAACTTGTGTCCAGAGGTTGAATGGTAGATTAAGCATCTGAACTGTCTCAATTCTAAATCTACGAAGCCTGACTTTTCAAACCTCCGTTTCATCTGTAAAATTTGTCAAATAATAACGCCTCTTTATCTAGTCATTTTAAATAATATTTAATATATGTAAATAGCATAGTGACACAGATGACCAAGAGTGAACGTTCAGAATTGTTTATCTGTCATTGTCATTTCTATTATCACTACCAATATTTCAATTTCTCATTTGCAAAAGGACAGTTACAAAGAGAAGCTAAGACTGGTGAATTAGAAGTGAACCTGTAGCTCATTCACATTATTATCTATGCCTAAAATATCATTTTCAAGAGAGGAAACTACTTTAAAATCAAACCCAAAATAGACAGCAGCTAAGCTATTTTTCTGTAAAAACAAAAAAAGGAAAAAAAAAGCACATGCAAACTTTTTCAAATAAGATATTTGAGCAGATTTCAGCAATTACAACTAAGTTCACACATTTGCCAAAGAACACTAAGTTTTGTATAAAATTCATTAATATCTGAGAAAATAGATTTACAAAATATTAACCCACATTACAATTGAAAATGAGCATCTACATTTAACATTAATATTCAAATGATGTCAGTATACATGAGTGAATTTATGTATATGACACATAACTGTAGAGAAAACCATGTAGCAATGCATATCAATATTGTTTTTATATGCTAATGGGCCTGTGACTAGTTGCCCATGAAGCAAGAAGACAATGAAAAACGTTGGGCTGCCGTGTCATACAAACTTCAAAATTATTTCATTATAGTTTTTTCAGTTATGAGTTGTTGGCTATTTTTCCGTTTCCCATTTCTGAAAATCAATTTTGAGAGAAAAAAAAACATTCAATATCAAAGGAGTCTTATTTCTTTCAACTGAATTTCAAGTTAAATAAGCCAGCACAATAGTAAAATTCACTCTTTTAAATGGAGAAATAAATGTTGAAATGAATTCTAGAAAATGTGTGAGAGCATAGTTCTGCATCAGTGCTAGAAACCAGATGATACCTACATGTATCTCCACCTCCCAGAATTAATGTCATACCTTCACCAATACCTCTGAAATCATACTATTGCTACTCTAATTCCATCACATGCAATTAACTTCCCTTCACTTATTAACAAGTTACATAATGTGTGTTATACAATCAGCTGCTTCTTTGCCTCCAATTCATTTGTTACATATATTGTGTCCACTTTCTATTAATGAATTAACTTAAAAGTGCATGGATAGACAAAAAGTGCTAAATAAGGGCTACTGGACTACAAAAAAAAGTAAAGCTGGTGATCTAAAACTTTTTGTGCAGTAGATGAAATTCTCTTTAATTGCACAAAACAAATTAAATTAGTTGCACTAACATAACACAATATTTGTTGTTGGCTTGTCAGTGATTTAAATATTTAAAAGATTCTTTCTAAATTTTCTCTCTCACCAAGAAAATATGCCTCATTAGTTAGTCAATTAAAGAGCAACCTGTCAGCTTCACTTTCAATAAGATTTTACTTTCTTTGATACATAGTAACCTATACCAGTGGATCTCCCAGCAGAAATCCTACAAGTCAGAAGAGAATGGAGACCAATATTCAACATTCTTAAATAAAGTAATTTTTAAACCGAATTTTATATCCAGCCAAACAATGCTTCATAAATGAAGGAGATATAAAATCCTTTCCAGTCAGGCAAATGCTGAGGGATCTTGTCACCACCAGGCGTGCCTTACAAGAGCTCCTAAAGGAAGCATTAAATATGGAAAGGAAAAACCAGTACCAGCCACTGCAAAAACACACCAAAATATAAAGACCAACGACACTATGAAGAAACTGCATCAACTAATGTGCAAAATAACCAGCTAGTATCATGAGGACAGAATCGAATTCACACATAACAATGTTAACCTTAATGTAAATGGGCTAAATGCCCCAGTTAAAAGACACAGCCTGGAAAATTGGACAGAGTCAAGACCTATCGATGTGCTGAATTGAGGAGACCTATCTCACGTGTAAAGACTCCTGGGTAATAATAGCATTAAGACAGAAATCAAGAAGTTCTTTGAAACCAATGAGAACAAATAGACAACGTACCAGAATCTCTGGGACACAGCTAAAGTAGTGTTAGAGGGAAATTTATAGCACTAATTGGGCACATCTGAAAGCTGGAAAGATCTCAAATCAACACCCTAACATAACAATTAAAAGAACTAGAGAAGCAAGAGCAAACACATGCAAAAGCTAGCAGAAGACAAGAAATAACTAAGATCAGAGCAAAACTGAAGGAGATAGAGACATGAAAAATCTTTAAAAAAATCAATGAATCCAGGGGCTGGTTCTTTGAAAAAAAAAGTAAAAAATAGATAGATCACTAGCTAGACTAATAAAGAAGAAAGACAGAAAAATCAAAAAGACACAATAAAGAAAGACAGAAAAATCAAAAAGACACAATAAAGAAAGACAGAAAAATCAAAAAGACACAATAAAAAGTAATAAAGGGTATATCACCACTGATCCCACAGAAATACAAAATACCATCAGAGAATACTATAAACACCTCTATGCAAATAAACTAGAAAACCTGAAGAAATGGATAAATTCCTGGACATATATACCATCCAAAGACTAAACCAGGAAGAAGTCAAATCCCTGAATAGACCAATAGCAAGTTCTGAAATTAAGACAGTAATTATTAGCCTACCAACAAAAAAATTCCCAGGACCAGAGAGATTCACAGCCAAATTCTAGAGGTACCATTCCTTCTGAAACTATTCCAAAAAATTCATAGAGACTTTTCCCTAACTCATTTTATGAGGCCAGCATCTTCTTGATACCAAAACCTGGCAGAGACACAACAAAAAGAGAAAACTTTAGACCAATACCTCTGATGAATATCAATGTGAAAATCCTCAAAAAATACTAGTAAATTGAATCCAGCAGCACATCAAAAAGTTTATCCACCATGATCAAGTAGGCTTCATCTCTGGGATGCAAGGTTGGTTCTACATATGCAAATCAATAAAGCTAACCCATCACTTAAACAAAACCAATGACAAAAAACACATAATTATCTTAATAGACACATAAAAAGCCTTTGATTAAATTCAACATCCCTTCCTGCTAAAAACTCTCAATAAACAAGGTATTGATGGAACATATCTCAAAAAAATAAAGCTATTTATGACAAACCCATAGTCAATATCATACTGATTGGGCAAAAGCTGGAAGCATTCCCTTTGAAAACTGGCACAAGATAAAGATTCTCTCTCTCACCACTCCTATTCAACAATGTTTGGGAATTTCTGGCCAGGACAATCAGGCAAGAGAAAGAAATAAATGGTATTCAAATAGGAAGAGATGAGATCAAATTGTCTCTGTTTGCATTTGATGTGATTCTGTATTTAGAAAACCACAGCATCTGAGCCCAAAAACTCCTTAAGCTTATAAGCAACTTCAGTAAAGTCTCAGGATACAAAATCAACGTGCAAAAGTCACAAGAATTTCTATACACCAACAATAGACAAGCAGAGAGCCATATCATGAGTGAACTTCCTTTCACAACTGCTGCAAAGAGAATAAAATATCTAGGAACAAAGCATACAAGGGATGTGAAGGACCTCTTCAAGGAGAACTACAAGCTACTGATTAAGGAAATAAGGGAGGACACAAACAAATGGAAAAACATTCCATGCTCATGGATAGGGAGAATCAGTATCATGAAAATGACCATACTGCCAAATGTAATACATAGATTCAATGCTATTCCCATCAAACCACCACTGACTTTCTTCACAGAATTAGAAGATCACTACTTTAAATTTCATATCAAACCAAAAATGAGCCCATGTAGCCAAGACAATCCAAAGCAAAAAGAACAAAGCTAGAGGAGTCACACTACCTGACCTCAAACTATAGTACAAGGCTACAGTAATCAAAACAGCATGGTACTGCTACCAAAACAGACATATAGACCAATGGAACAAACACAGACCTCAGAAATAACACCACTTCATCTACAACAATCTGATCTTCCCTACAAACCTGAAAAAAACAAGCAATGGGGAAAGGATTCCCTATTTGATAAGTGGCACTGGGAAAACTGGGTTGCCATATGCAGAAAACTGAAACTGGACCCCTTCCTTACACCTTATATAAAAATTAACTCAAGATGAATTAAAGACTTAAATGTAAAACCCAAAACCATAAAAACCCTAGAAGAAAACCTAGGCAATACCATTCAGGTTATAGGCATGGGCAAAGACTTCATGACTAAAACACCAAAAGCAATTGCAACAAAAGCCAAAATTGACCCATTGGCATCTAATTAAATGAAAGAGCTCCTGTACAGCAAATGAAACTGACATTAAAGTGAACAGGCAACCTACAGAATAGGAGGAAATTTTTTTCAATCTATTCATCTGACAAAGGTCTAATATCCAGAATTTATAAGGAACTTAAACAAACTTACAAGAAAAAAAAAACAACCTCATCAAAAAGTTATGCAAAGGATATGAACAGACACTTCTCAAAAGAAAACATTCACATGGCCAACAAACATATTGAAAAAAAAAGCTCATCATAACTGATCATTAGAGAAAGGCAGATAAAAGCCACAATGAGATACCATCTCACACCAATAAGAATAGTGATTATTAAAAATTATGGGAACAATAGATGCTGGTGATGCTGTGGAGAAATAGGAAAGCTTTTATGCTTTTGATGGGATTGTAAATTAGTTCAACTATTGTGGAAGATGGTGTGGTGATTCCTCAAGGATCTAGGACCAGAAATGCCATTTGACCCAGCAATCTCATTACTGGGTATATACCCAAAGGAATATAAATCATTCCACTATAAAGACATGCACAATTTTGTTTATTGCAGCACTATTAGCAAAGTCATGGAATCAACCCAAATGCTCGTCAGTGATAGACTGGTTCAAGAAAATGTGGTACATGTACACCATGGAATACTATGCAGTCATAAAAAAGAATGGGATCATGTCCTTTGCAGGGACATGGATGAAGCTGGAAGCCATCATCCTCAGCAAACTAACACAGGAACAGAAAACCAAACACTGCATGTTCTCAATCATAAGTGGGAGTAGAACTATGAGAACGCACGAGCACAGGGAGGGGAACAATACACACCGGGGCTTTTCATGGGGTGGGAGGCAATGGGCGGGAGAGAATTAGGACAAATACCTAATCCATGCAAGGCTGAAAACCTAGATGATGGGTTTTTAGGTGCAGCAAACCACCATGGCACATGTATACCTATGTAACAAACCTGCACACTCTGCACATGTATCCTGGAACTTAAAGTAAAATTGAAAAAAAAAGTTAATACCAAAGAGTTATGGGCATGTGAAGTTGAGTTTCTTTGGAACCAAATCGTGATATTTATTAGACAATAATGCTCAGCATAAGATTTTTATCCTCACATTAAAACTAGGTATGTATATAAACCACTTGGCAGAACAGTAGTTGTACTTGGATACTAGTTTTAATTTTAGCTGTACAGGAAAAACAATAAAACAAAAAAACAAAAACCTCTCTTACAGCACTGAGCTCACCTGTCTGGCTAGTAACATAAAATCAGTAACCTCATGGAGAAGTTAGAACCAATGCAATACTGTGATTCTTACGTAAAAGAGGCTGACCTGCAATATCTGCTTGTTGCATTAGAAATTGACACATTATCATCTCTCGCTTCATATTGTGAAAGAAATGAGAGATGTGGAGCTATCAGAGAATTGGGAATTAGACATTCATTAGGTAAGAAATAGTATATCAAATCAATGATTTTGCTCACCTGAAATGACCAATGACCTCCCGCTTTAGCAATCACCTAGGGTCATATCATCCATTGCTTCTATATACAGTTGAACATGAAAGTCAGGTTTCATCATAATGACTAACATTTTTATTCAGGACTTTCCACTCTGAGTGTGTGTGTAAGTGTGTGTGTGTGTGTGTGTGCGCGTGCACGCATGGGCATTTCCATTCACTGTCTTTAAAATTTACCGAGTGTTTTTGTGTGTGTGTGTGTAATTCCATTCACTGTCTTTAAAATTTACTTCAAAACTTTGTAAGAAAAGAGTTTTATGTTTTAGCAAGTGGAAAATATTTGAGGTAATTCATATAGCAAAGCAGAGAATGGTATTTAGCAGGGAAACCATTGCTGTACAATTATTTTTAACTAATCATTAATAATGTACTTGGTCTCAACATAGTATTTCTGGCAAAAAAAAAACAGCAGTCTTTTGACTTGCAGGAATAAATGGGATGGATATCTGGCACATCAGATATTTCCATATTTTCTCTCATTCAATTATTCTCCTACAGGAAATAATTCGATTTTTGTTAAGAGTATAATATGAGTATTTGCAAGTTGAATGTGTATTTGTTCTTTGATAAATGAAAAGGATAGAAAAATAAATCAAGTTAAATTATATACTACTTTTCCTCCTATCTTGATTTCCTTCAGTGTTATTTCTTTCAGGATGAGCCACCCTGGAATTATAAAGAACTAAGGTTTCTCTTAGTCATATTAACACGTTTCAAGAGAGGAAAGCAAAAATGATGTCCTATTTACACAAACGTCCTTTTCTTTTCATTAGTTTTCATTTTTATTATTTTTAAGAGAGGTGCGTAGTCAGAGAAGCACTGCACATTTCTACCCAGTGGTTCTGTTAGGCCACATCCGTTACATTTTTCCACCAGCGATTCATGTGGAGTTATAAAAATCACCATCTATTATCTATATTGGCCTGATTTTTCCCAAACACAAGAGTTACAGGCAAAGAAATTTTGCTTCTGTCTTCTATGAAAACACCAATATTCAACATATAGAAAAACAAGAATGCCTTATTCAATTTTGTTTTATTTACTTATCAAACATTAATTGAAGACCTATGACATACAAAAACATTCTCAGCAGTTGGGAGAAAAAATAATTTATTTTTTCTTCATTTTTAGAACAGTTTTAGGTTCACAGCAAATTGAGTGAATGGTACAGAGATTTCCCATTATACCGTACCCCCACACATGCACAGCCTTCCCCATTATTAACATACCCCATCAGAATGGTACATTTGTTACAACTGATGAACCTACATTAATTCATCATGATCATCCAAACTCCATAGTTTATTAAGGGTTAATTCTTGGTGTACATCCTATGGGTTTCACCAAACATGTAATGATGTACATTCACCATTAGTATCATCCAGAGTAGTTTCAAAGCCATAAAAATCTTCTGTACTCTGCCTATTTATCTCTTCCTTTGCACTAAACCCTTGCTATCACTGATCTTTTTAATGTCTCCATAGCACTGGTTTTTCCAGAATGCTATACAGTTGGAATCATACATACTGCGTGATTCCAGACAAACTTTGAGATAAGCTTATTTAGATTAGTGATATGCATTTATGTTTCATCCATTTTTTAAATACGATGATAGCTCATTTCTTTAGCACTGAATAGCCTTCCACTGTCTGGACATACCATATTTTATTTATCTGTTTAACTACTGAAGGACATTTTGGTTGCTTCCAAGTTTAGCAATTACGAATGAACCCACTATAAACATCCATGTGTAAGAGTCTGTATGAACCTAAGTTTTCAGCTCACTTGGATAAATATCAAAGACTGTGGTTGCTTAATTATATGATAAGAGTATGCTTATTTTTGTAAGAAACCAACAAATTTTCCGGGGGTGGGGGCAGTCGCTGTGCTGTGCCATTTAGCCTTGCTACTTGCAATGAATGAGAGCTCCTGTTGCTCCACATTCTTGCCACTATTCAATGCTGTCAGGATTCTAGAATTTTACCATTCTAATAGGTGTGTAATTGAGACAGCTAACTATAAATGGGTCCCCAGAGAACCTCCAATTGGCCTGCACACTGGGAGAACAGGGTGGAGCCATGGAAGTTTGCATCATTACCTGGGGAAAGGAGCCTGGACCCTCCTGTTCCTGAGTGGTAATCAGGGATTTAATCTATGAGATGGGAAGCCAGCTAGCAGGACTCTTGCTTTGATGAGTGTCCCTGTTTCCTTTTTTTTTTCCTTTTCATCAAATAAAACCTGCCCTTCTCATCCTTCAAAGTGTCTACAAGCCTAATCTTTCATGGTAGTGTGACAAGAATCTCATCTTTAGCTGAACTAAGGAGAAAGTCCTACAACATTTTTTGGAGTCCAGACATGGGGCTTGAGAGAAGGTAAGCGAGATGCAAAAAAAAAAAAAAAAGAAAAAAAAAAAAAGAAAACCTTTTTACTTTTGCTTCTAAGCCTTTTTCTCCTCAGACATCTGAAGGTAGAAAAAACTGTGCCCCAAGGGCTGCAGCTGCGCCTGGGACAGACTGGGAAATGGCAGCTCCTTGCTCCCCTCCTGGCCAGGGCTATAATGCATGGCTCAAGGGTGCCCAACAGCAGGCTGGGTGGCATTCCCTGCCATGCACTTATACGCATTCCCCTCCTTGTACCCCACCACCCCTGCCAGGGAATCCAACTTTGTCCCACAGCAACTAAGCTTCTCTCCAGGTTAGAGAAATCATTTGGGTAAGAATAAGAGGTTCTTCCCCAGGCAGCATTTTTAAACTGTGTTGGTTTTTTTTTTAATAGATTTTTTTTTCCTTCCTTTCTTTTACTGGATCAGGAGTCGACTTTTAAATGATCTTTTTTTTTTTTTTTTCCAGAAGATGTTTTACTGGGCTAGGAATGATAAGAATCACTGTTTATATTCTCCGTAGAGTTTTGTGAAAAAGGATTTGTGAGGCTAGTCTTAAGCTGTAGCCACTCTGGTGTGCTTTGCATGTCTTTTTGTATAGTCCCCAGAAAACTTTGCTTCAGGCCTCCATCTTGTTTTATGTCCTAGGGGCATGGCCTGTAACCCTGTGGCAAGGGTTTGTTTAGCTTCCACATGGCCTGGATTCAATCCTGGCTTAGGAAATGAGTCCTCTCTGGTTTGATATCTGCATGTTTTCCTAGCCCTGTTCCTTAAAGGGCTCCACCCAGTGACTGGGCTTTCTTCTGCTTGTCTGTATCATTATGTGTTTGTTGTATGTGATGTCTATAAAAGAGCGCTGATTAATTGGCCTAAAGGAAGATAAGCACTTGGATCAGGTACTTTTTAAAAGGGAAGATAAAGCTGTGGTACCTTTCAGTTCACATGACTTTAATCTTTGGGAAATAAAAAACAGCCTTAAAGGTTATTGGTAAAATGCAGATGTTATCAAAATGTAAATAGGTGAACTAAATTATGCAGGTCAGATGCAAGGTTTGCTAAATGTTTTGAGGTTATAAATTGCTTTTTGCTTTTTGAGAACGGTTCAACTTAGTAAGGCCTGGGGAACATATGGAACTAACCACACCCTTACCAATGCTGGAAGGAGTCAAACCTTGGCTGCACCTAACATACAATCAAAACAACTTACCAGGTTTTACATTAAAGTTAAAAATTGCTAAAAGTTACCCTTATGACAGATAATTGAGACTACTAGAAATAGATTTACATGCAAGGTGTGTAAGAACAGTAAAATGTTTTTCTTAGTAAAAGGTTATAAGAAGTGCATTAGTTCATTTTCAAGCTACTGATTAAGACATACCTGAGACTGGGCAATTTACCAAAGCAAGAAATTTATTAGACTTACAGTTCCACCTGGCTGGGGAAGCCTCACAATCATGGTGGAAGGCAAAAAGGAGCAAGTCATGTCTTACATGGGTGGCAGCAGACAAAGCAAAAGCAAAAGCAAAAGACAAAGACAAAGCAAAAGACAAAAAAAGGGCAGGGAAACTGCCCTTTTTTAAAACCCTCAGATCTCATGAGATTTACTCATTGTCATGAGAATGACATGAGAAAGACTTGCTCCCATGACTCAATTACCTCCCACTGGGTCCCTCCCATGCCACAAGGGAATTCAAGATGAGATTTTGGTAGGCACACAGCCAAACCATGTCAGAAGGCATAAAAATGTAAATTCTTGCCAAAGGTTAAAGAATTGTCTTAAATTAGATAAGATAAAGCTAAAAGTTCAAACTAGTGGTGGAAGAATTGTAAAAATTAGCCTTGCAAAAATTCCATGTATAAACATGTTGACTAAATGCAAAAGGGTATTATATGGTTTTTACGTAAATTGAGCATTGAAATAAAAACACAACAAGGTACTCTTAAGATACTAATATGCTCTTTGGCAAAATTTATAAATGGTTATAAATGATTTTTTGCTTTTTAAGTTTTTGAGTCATCACTTTGGCAAAATAAATAAATTATGGCAATCTGGAATTCTATTTCATAACGTCAATTATTTTAAATATTTAACATATTTAACAGGCTTCCCCAAATCAAACTTCAGTTTCAAAATTGTCTTTCCTGATGCCTGGCTTTTTGGATGGTTCGGAAAGCCCTTGGAACATGCAGAAAAGAGGTAAACAGAATTATTTGACATATTTAGTTACATGAGGTTGCCAAAATGATATTCAATCTTTTTTAGTTTATATTTTGTTGAATAGTACTAATTTGTTCCAAAATTGCATGGGATTTCTAAAATTTGAATGTCTAAGCATATACTATCAATGATAATTAAGGTTTTGTTACGTTATTGTAAACCACAGGGATAACCAAATGTCTTTGTTAATTGTGTTTCTAACTGTAACTGTCCTGGACATTTTGTTATTCACAGAGAACTGTTGTCTTGTTTTAATCCTTCTCAAAAGATAATTTATAATAAGCTATGGAGCATTGAAGGTGCTCTCAAATACAGGTTTCTGATAACTTTGGAGTTTGTAATATTGGAATAAAGGAAAAATGTACAGGACTCATGAAGAGCTGAAAGGTTCACAAATATAAAGCAAAACAAGAGCTAATTGAATGAACTCAGGAAACTGAAGTAAACTTTTTGACTTTTGGTTGGAATATTGCTAATCCTTGTTTTGTTTTTCAGAATCAAGGAAATTTATTTTGAACTATTTACAGTCTTTGACAATTGAGTATAGTAAATGCCTTTGAATAAAATCTGGAGCATTTTTGTTTCTCTCTGCCTGTTTCCCATAGAATTTGAAAACTATGAGTTTTCTTAACTTACAGCAATATAGTTGTTTGCATCAGTGCAATAAGAATCCATTTTGCTTTGCAACAGGACATAATTGGAGAAATCGGTTGTTTTACCAAAGCTTATAAACAAGACTAGAAGGGTGTTCTTCCCTTTAAGGAATTGAGCTTGACTTGCAGAGCTGACAAAAGCCCCTTGGGAAAAATCTGGCCTAATACCCTTGCCTATGCAGTCCCTGCACAGGATTTCTGACCCGTGGTCAGTAAAGAATGCCACTTTCTAACAGGCCCAGGAGCTCCAAGTTTGTCTTGGGATCTTAAGAGGAAAGGATCACCCAACTCACAGATATCTGAGGATAAAAACCCATGGCTGGGCTCAGCTTTAATAGGATTTATCTGAGATTCCTTGTGGAACAGGGTTCTATCTGTTCCACAAAGCCAATCTAAAAGAACTATGTAGAAATATTCTTTCTGCACTTTATGCAAATAATCAGGCCAAATATAAGACTAAAGTCTATTTTGCAAACAACTCAGTCCTGTTATGATATTTTTTTTTTAAAATGAGTACTGGACAGAGATAAATTATGTTTCAAAACTTGTCATACATTTTTCATTAAATTCTAAATTCATTAGTTGTTTTTAAGTTTTTGCCTAGATTTCAGATTAACCATGCTTGTTCCTGTGAATGAACCAGAGATCTCTGACTGCAGCTTAGAAAGAACAAAAGGGGATGGGTAATATCAAAATCTGGATCTAGTTCTAATAATTATCTTGCAAATCCTGCCAAGTGATGGGAATGAATAGGATGCCCATCACTAACAATTTTGGGAAAATAAGTTCAAGGGAGCTAACCAAATCCAAGACCCATGCACCCAAATCTTAGCAAGCATAACTATAGCCACCAGTTATGTGGGCATGTCACTAGACATCCTTTTCTCTTTCTTGTTGGAGGAGGACTCAAGTCCACAACTTCACCTTAATATTTGGCTTATGATAAGGAGTCCATGCAACCACCCCCGACACAAGACACATTTTTATCCTAAACTCAATTTCAAACTTCCAGTCAAAGCCCTAGGAAGAAAAACTGAATTTAAGGGATCCAGAGGAAGATGATAACAGAGGTTAAAAGGCATGGCACAGGTGAGCATGGCTAATTTCTGCTGATTAAACCAAGCCTCTTGTTTCATGGCTAAAGGTCATACTAGTATCCATGGCATAAATGACGTCTAGGGAACTTCAAAACTACTGAACGTAGGGGGTATTCCCTACTTGAATAGGTGAGAGTAGATCATTCTTATTCTCTAAGTGCTCCCTGTTTCATGGATGCAAGCCACTTTGACACCAGTGGCTGGCACCTGCCAAGGTCACTGGTGCTCAGGGATCCAAGGACAGAAGAGGGAAAGAGGATGCTCTTCCTTCTCTCCCTCACATATCCTGGGTATTTGTTAGGAAGTGAAGGAACCAAGGATGCTTGTTCCCCTTTTTCTAGATGAATAACCATTCATCCCTGTATCCCTTTCAAATGCGTCCTGAACTACTAGGACTCCTTTGAAAAAATGTCTTCTTTTTTTGTTTCTCCTCCTCTGTCCTCTCTTTGTTGGTAGGTAATTGTGTCTCTGTACTATAGCATACTATCCTCAGGTGCATCGTCCAGACAGGGAAGAGTTAATTTCCCAAACCTTAAACTGGTTGGCTTACGATTGGGCACAGGGAAAGGGAACTCAGAAGCCCAACATGCCAGCAAAAGATTAAAGTTTTTGACAAGTCAGGATTTCGGCCTCCCTCTCCCTGTGCAAACCGGTAAAAGGCCTCAGGATTTTTGAGCTGTCTTTACCCCTCCTTTTCTTGTTTTGAGACATGTTTTCTAATAACTAGTTTGATCTCTTCTTGCCTTCAGGCCATCAAACTCCAAACAGTCATGCAACCAAAGTCTTGGACAGAGGGCATTTTCTGCTGGGGACCCTTAGATAGTTCTCTGAGGGAGATCTGACTGACTTTTCCCTAAAACAGCACCCCCTGTCAGCAGGAAGGAGTTAAGATTGGTCTTCATCCTCCTCCTCCTCCCCCTCCTCCTCCTCCTCCTTCTCTCTCTCCTGCTGCTCCCACTCCTGCTCCTTATTGTCATATTTATCCTTATCCTTATCCTTATCCTTATCTTCATCCTTATCCTTATCCTAATGGCAGTTAGATGTACTTCTTTAGAGGTGGGAATGAGACAACCAAGGGAAGAGAATAGAGAGCCCAGACGCAGAGCCATGTAACTGTCTTCAATTGATCTTTGACAAAGGCAATATAATGGAGAAAATATAGTCTTTTCAACAAATGGTAGAAGAACAACTGGACATACATGTGCAAAAAAAGAACCTATACACAGACCTTAAACCCTTCATACAAATTATTTCTAAATATATAATAGAGTTAAATGTAAAATGCAAAACACTAAAAGTCCTAGAAGATAACAGAAGGGCAAACTTGGTAACTGAGGTATAGTGATGACTTTTTAGACACAACACCAATGGCACAATACATGAAGGAAAAAATTGATAAGCTTGGCTTAATTAAAATTTAAAAACTTTGCTCTGTATAAGACAATGTCAAGGTAATGAAAATACAAGACACAGGTTGGGGGGACACTATGTTCAAGGGACACATCTGATAAAGAACTGTTACCAAAAATATACAAAGAACTCTTTAAATTCAGCAATAGGAAAATGAAAGGCCAGATTAAAATATGACTCAAATACTTCTTTAACATATCCTTGACCAAAGAAGATATGCATATGGCAAGTAAGTACATGCAAAGTTGTTTTTTTTAACATCATATGTCATTAAGGAATTGCAAATTAAGGCAACAATGAGATACCATCCACATCTATTAGAATGGCCAAGATAAAAAACACTGACAACACCAAATGCTAACAAGTATGCAGAGCAATAGGATTTCTCACACATTGTAGGTAGAAATGCAAAATGGTACATCTACCCTAAAAAAAACTCTTGGTTTCTTACAAAATAATTATAGTCTTACCATGTGATCCAGAAACCACAGTCCTTGATATTTATCCAAATGCACTGAAGAATTATGTCCATACGAAAACTTGCACATGGATGTTTACAACAGATTTATTCATAATTGCCAAACTTGGGAGCAACAAACACGTCTTTCTTAACGTGAATGGATAAACAGTGGTATGTGCAGACAATGGAATATTACTCATTACTAAAAAGAAATGAGCTTTCATGATAAGACATGGAGGAAATTTAAATGCATATTCCTAATCTAAAGAAGCCTAATGAAAACCTATCTGGAAGCATGCAGTATGTCCCCGGCTACATAGTGTATGATTATATGACATTCTGGAAAAAGCAATATGATGGAAACAGTAAAATGTCAGTGGTTGCTAGAGTTTAGTGGAGGAAGAGATGAATAGCCAGAGCACAAAAGATTTTCATGGCAGTGAAACTTGTCTATATGATACTGTAATGTTGAGTATATGCAATATTCAATAAGACTCATTAATTGTAATGAATATACAACTGTGGTGTGGAACAGGCATAGTTGGGAAAGCAGTCTGTGTGTAGGGACAGTTGCTATAGAGAAACTCTCTGTAATTTCTACTCAGTTTTCTATGAACCTAAATTGCTCTAAAATATAAAGCTTATTTTTGTAAATGGTTACTAACAGTATTAATTACAGAATCTTTAGCATATTTATTGTCCTTTAAATTGATTGTTCCTGTTGCTTCTATGTGCAAATAAGAATATTTTTTACTTACATCAGATGTTTTAATTACCAAGCACATGCATTACTTCATTTATTCCTTAGAAAAGCGTTTTTGGGTTTTTACTGTAAATCAGGTATTGTTTTTTCTTTATCCAGATAGAGAAACCATAGCTGAAAAGTTAAAACCAGGATAACACATTTAAGGTCCTACATTACCTACATTTAGAATCTTAAAATGATTAACCAAGCTTCTCTTGTTATTCTTGTACACAACAAAAGGGTAAAACATTAGTTCAGTTTCAGAAACTCTAAATTTTATTTGAGGTGTTCTAATGGTAACTGAAAAAAATAGTTTTGGAGGGCAGGTAATTTATCAGGTTTAAAAATGTAGATTTTGTTCTTTGTTAGCCCTTCTGTTGATGTGATTCTTCCTGTTCACTCTTATAATAAGTGAAAT
This sequence comes from Gorilla gorilla gorilla, assembly GCF_029281585.2. Classification (NCBI taxonomy): domain Eukaryota; kingdom Metazoa; phylum Chordata; class Mammalia; order Primates; family Hominidae; genus Gorilla; species Gorilla gorilla. Next base: position 137,091,299 of record NC_073227.2, read on the forward strand.
CTGCCAAGAAAAAAAAAATGCATACTTTTTTTTTTTTTTATGGAGCAGCAGAGAGATGAAATGGCTTGGGTTTTAATTCACTTTTGAAACTCAAATTAAATGACTTGGGGAAAAATATCTGAAGAAAAGAATCTTAATCTTCTCCCACTAGAAAAAAAAAAAGCTGGAGGAACAGTAAAATGTGGAACATGAAGAAGGAGGAAGAATGTAAATGATGCACATATTTCCTGCTTATCTAGGGGAGGATGTGTTTTAAAATTTGAATTGTATGAATGCTCTGAATATCAGAGACAATCATTTTTGGCATAAGGACATAATTATAATACACTTTTAATGTTCATTTTTTGCCTTTATCATTTTTACTATCTATTGCTATAAATAAAATCAGAAGTTAATTACATTTTTAATGTAAAAATAATATTTCATTATTCATTTTTCAAGCTTCTTATTATTTCTTATTTAATTATTCCAGTAACAGTCAATGAAAAATCATATATTTAGTACCTTCCTCTCATCAGGACCCACCCCAAAACTGAATCTCAGATAAAATCAGCCAGCTAATTATCTTTAAGGTCCATGGAAGACAAGATGCTTTCACTAGGTAAGTTAGATATATATTATTTATTGTCTAATTAAAATAAATATTGGCTAGTTTTCTAAGATAATAATGGTTACTGTGGAGAAGCTGGCATGATTAAGAGAGATGACTCTTCAGCCAGTAATTTCTCATCTGCCGGACCAGGGTTATCATCCTGGGATTGAGATGATCTTGCTCATCTCTGGATTGTCAGTACCTAAAATTACATATTACACATGTTAAAATTCTCTACATGCTTTTTAAGTCAAATGAAATTAGAAGATGCGGTGTGGTATACAAGAAAAGCCTGATTTTCTGTTTCACTAATGCAATTTTAGGAAAAATAGTGCCCTAGTCAGAAGATTTGCTTTAGACCTCACAATTCCTAACAAGTCAAAGACAAAAAAGAATGAGGCACGAAGATGAAACTCATCATTTTCAGTAAAAGTAGTGTGTGTTAAGATAACATTATAATGCCCATAAAAATGTGAGACTGTAAGGTGAGATGTTTTGTTTTCCATGCCTGTCCCAAAGGAACAGCTATAAGGAAGATGTAGAAAAAACTGCAGTATCTGAATGTAACATATTCATGTCAAGAAAATGAAGAAATCAGCCAGGAAGTCAGCTGTGACAAATCACAAGATCTGGAGTATAAATAGGCATTTAATTGTAGAAATCAAATGTGTTCATATAGAAAGTTGCTAGAATGGTCAAAATTCACCCAGTATGCCTTGAGGTAATCAAGAAACAAGTCACTGTGACCAAGCTTGTCCTTATGATTTATTAAGATATCTGTAGCATAGTAAGGTTTATTTAAGTAACTTTAAACCATGAGTGGTGTATTGAAGAGGAGTAATTACCCTTATCAAGAGTTGTCTGTTATAACAATTAGTAAATATTACAAAAACAGAAAAAATACACTTTCGGTCAGATGGTTTAGCTGTATGAGTTTAACAGAAAAGCTGTAACAGTCTTTTATAGGAAGCTTATAACTGAATATATAAGCAAATGAGTTTTTAAATTAATCATAGATATGATACTACTTGGGAAAAGTTGGTAAACAATTTAAATGTTTCCAGCCTAGTAAAAACACAAAGAAGAGAAAATCAAATTGTTGATCTTTATGACATTTTTTAAAAATTAAAATATCAGCAAATCCTTAACATTTTTATTATTATTATTATTTTTTTATTGAGACATAGTTTCGCTCTTTTTGCCCAGGCTGGAGTGCAACGGCGTGATCTCAGCTCACTGCAATGTCTGCCTCCCAGGTTAAAGCGATTCTCCTGCCTCAGCCTCCCAAGTAGCTGGGATAACAGGCGCCTGCCACCATGCCCGGTTAATTTCTTGTATTTTTAGTAGAGACGGGGTTTCACCATGTTGGCCAGGATGATCTCGATCTCTTGACCTCGAGATCTGCCCGCCTCGGCCTCCTAAAGTGTTGGGATTACAGGTGTGAGCCATCGCGCCCGGCCAATCCTTAACATTTTTATTGTTTTCAAGTTGACACCTATTTTCCTTAAGGTAAAGTATACGGGTAGAAATCCTGTTAGAGGTGTTGACGTTTTCCACTGCCATAAACTGTCTTCTTTTCTGTTTAAACACTTGAATAGTTTTTCAAAATCTGTATTCTGGAATGTCAAGGAAGCAATATCCTTGAGATTGTCTTAGGAATGATGTAAGATAATATTTAAAATGGAAAAGTCAATGGATTATCAACTTATAATTTTGAGATGAAAATAACATTTATTATCTATTGATGGGTAGTATGAAAATAACTTAGCCCTATCCTGAAAAGCTCACAGTGTTTAAACAGGACTTCCTGTTCCAGTGGATAACTTAGTGAAAACTGTTCGAAAGTAAATTAGAATCTAAATATATAGCTCAAACACAGATTATTTGTTATTGTGAAAGTGAGCATCAACTACTATGCAGGGTATACATAGACCTCCTCTGCAGGCAATGATGTTTTACTGAAGTAAGATAAGAGGCACTTGCTCCCTTAGTTATAAAATAACAAAAATAAATTCTATCAGAAATCTCTAGGTTAGAAGTGGATTAAACCTGGGCTAGATGTGAATTAAAGAAACTCTGTTCAAAGACTCTTCATCACTCCTCAAAGGTCTTATGATACTTAGCAAAATGAAGCACAACTTCTACCCTTACAGGAAAGGTCTTGGAATTCTACCCAATCATTACTCTCCTTGCTTAAAGCTTTATGGACTGTCCAACAGAGATGCTGTGTTTCTTCTTCTTCTTCTTCTTCTTTTTTTTTTTTTTTGAGATGGAGTCTCGCTCTGTTGCCCAGGCTGGAGTGCAGTGGCGCGATCTCAGCTCACTGCAAGCTCCTCCTCCCGGGTTCACGCCATTCTCCTGCCTCAGCCTCCCAAGTAGCTGGGACTACAGGTGCCCGCCACCTTGCCTGGCTAATTTTTTTGTATTTTTAGTAGAGATGGGGTTTCACCATGTTAGCCAGGATGGTCTCGATCTCCTGACCTCGTGATCCGCCCGTCATGGCCTCCCAAAGTGCTTGGATTACAGGCGTGAGCCACCGTGCCCAGCCGTTTCTTCTTTTTATGCTGCTCTTTTCCACTTAAATTTGTTAGCCTCTTCACTTAGTTTTCTTACATTATCAGGGATACTTCAGGGGGAAGAGGGTAGGAAAAAAAAACATGTTGATGAAATTACTTTGTCAAGTTTAACATGCTTTATAAGGCAACAATGTTAATTCTTAGACAAGAATCTTAAAATGAGTACACAAATAAGTCAATACTTTAAAATAACTACCCAACAATGTAACACCACAGACATCAGTTAAAATTTATTAGAGCTTAAAGCTTTTACTTTCAACAAATCATATGTTTTTTTTTTTTTTTTTGGAAAGCCTATGTTAAAAGATATTCCCATTGGCTTTCCTAGTGTCGTATTGTGAAATTTACAGCAGGTCTACTTAATCTCTCATTTTTACGTAAGTAAATGGAGAACCTTATTTAAACACAGATGTACTAATTATTTGATGCAAAATGATGTTTGTTGAAGTAACGACTTGCTGAAATAAATATTTTAATAGATATTTTAAATGAATCTCCAAATAGTTGCAGAGAACACTAAATCTAAAAGAGAATTGTAGAATGCTCATATTTTTAAAGTTAGTACTATTTTTAAAACTGAAATCCTGTATGTTATGCTAAAAGTCAACAGAGACATATCATGTTGAATAAATCACATTCTGCAAATGGGTAGAATTCAGCCTGACTTGTTAAACAAAGCTATATCTATCTTCTTGTCTGTTTTCTGTCTTAAATAAGATGAACAAGAATGAAATAAAAACTCTGTAATACATTTAACATAGTGCTAAAATACAGAATATAATGCTCATTGCCAGGTTATTTTATCTCACACTTTCTCAACATTTTTCTCCCTCTATTTCTCTTCTGCGTGAAAATATAATTATTTCTGAGCCTAGTACCACAGTTACCTGTAGGAAAACTCTTCATTGTGACGCACCTTCGCAATGCCTCAAGCATTATGCAGTTCATATTCTGTTACCAACTATTACCTTCTGTAGTATACCTTTATCTATTTATCTATATATGTGTCCACATGTCTATATGTCTGTTAATATAGATATACAGATACGTGTGTATACATATGCATTGCATATATATATTTACTCTCTTTTATATATACATATGTATATATTTTACTTTCCAAACAAACTCATGAAGCCCTATATTATATCTTATAGCCCTAGTCCAGAATTTTATATGCACAAATGGGCAATACATAGACACACATGCACACACACATACACACACACAATGTAATCAATTAAATTCACTATTTGTTTAAGTAACTATGTATTCTTCCTCTATGCCAAAGTGACAGAAGTGTTTAAAAAGAACAGATAGAAATAATCTGTTTATATTAACGTAAATTTTATAGTTTATTACACATAAAGACGTCACCAAACTGGAAATCAAACAAGAGAAAATTGGTTGAAGCCACACAAAGAGTGCTTTGCTCGGTAATTATAACACAATCTCTTAGAATAAAGCCATATTTGTAGGAAAAGTCTATCCCATACATGATTGGTTTAGTAATTTCCTTCATCGTTGTAATTAATTTACAACATAATACAGCCTGCAAAAACTATACAATTTGAAAATGAAAATATCTATATAAAGAGTAATATGCTTCCTCTAATATCTTTTATTGAAACAGTCAATACTGCAATGAGGAATTTCATCTCGATTTGGATTTGTAGAATATGTGCTCACTGGAATATACAGATGTAAATGTCACTACATATTAAGTGTCAAGTGTAAAACAGGAATATTAATTATCTTACAAGTTACACAATAACCTTCAGTACACAAATATTTGCTGTAGGCTACACAACTTGATGTCCATGTTAAATTCAAGCAGTAGGAGAAAACACTAGCAGGAAACAAGTTTCCAAAATGTTAAAAAAAAAAAAAAAAAAGTCGCAGAGGTTCAGCTAAAAACAATGCAGTTCAAGTGAAATTAACAATATGTTTTTCCTTTACAACATTCCTTCACAGATGGAGTCTGTCTCCTCATCTGTTTTTCCAGCACTGGAGAATCAGGGAAGAATAGTTGGTATCATTATGGTTTTATACTTTTTACAGACCTGCACTTTTAAAGCTTTTATATAACTGACCGTTTCTACTCATTCAGAAGAGATTATTTGGTGGCTACATGCACTGGTGCCCAAATTCATGTCTGAAATGATTAAGAGAGGAAGGGTGATACTGATGGCTTTATTTTCCTGTCATTTCAACCACAATAAAATTTCACATTTTCTTATTGTTGGAGCTAAATTGCTTTTCCTTTCAAGTGAGAAATACTGACTTTGGATCTGTAGAACAGAGGAAAAATTTGTGAAGGATACAGTATTACTTCATAGAAAAGAAGATATAATTAAACCACAGACTTGAGAATGCCACCAATCTTAGAACTTCCAGAGTCCTTAGGAGGAAAAAAGCTTACCTATGTTTCTCTAGGACATTACCATTAATCTACCTCAATGCAAGGCATTTTATTATAGTTTAAGTCACAAATTTCTGAAAGAGCAAATTTGATTGCCCTACTGTGGATCCGGCAAAACACTCATACATAGACAGCATGCCTTTGAATATACTTTTTGGGTGCCCATATCTACATACTTATTGATTGATTGGAATCATTACAAGAGAGGAGGAAATCATGCTAAATCAAGTAGAGAGCCTTAGTGCTTAAATTGAATGACATCTTTTGCACACTCACTTTTTGGTAACTAAGAGGTACCTAGATAAATAAATAGTTAGAAATTTAAAAACAACAATTAAACTGGCAGGAAATTTTAATACTGGATGTCATCTAAAGCATTTGTAGCTCTAAAGTGAACATATTAAAAAATGATATTGGGCATTTTTAATGCTATATTATCAAAGAAAAACAAAACCCAACAAAACAAGAGATCTAATATATATTTTTGTAAACGTATGAGCATATTGTGTATGTAAGTATCTTACTGTGTGCCTATCAGTATCCATTCTTTCTCCTTTCTACCTGGAAGTCTGTTTTGTCCAGGTGTTCACACTTTCCCTCACGTAACCTATATGCATCAAGAGAAGATAAAATGACCCCCTACATGGAGCAAGAAGGGGTGACAAGCCTGAGGCCATTTCCATTTCCAGTGATCATTGGTCAGCTCAGAATAGGGAGAAATTGCCCTTTTGCTATGTTTGTGTATTTACTATGATAACTTTTTTTTACAATATATTAATAATTTTGCTATTAATTTAAATGTTATAATTCAACATCCCCATATATTCTATCTTGCTCTTCAAGAAGGAATAGAGATGTAATTAGAGTGTGCCCCGAAGCATTCAAAACATTCATCATTCAAATCTCAGTAAGTAAACAAAATGCCTGTTTGCTCTTGCAATGCATTTAAACAAGATGTACTGCTTATTAGTTTATAGAAGTTGCACGTGTTTATGTGTTCAGTGCTGGCAGAACCTCTGATACTATCTTATTTTCCTCCCTGTTTGAAGGCAGAACCAGTGCTAGCACATCTCAAAAAACAAAACGTATCTGTGATTTTGTATGTAGGTGTGTTTGTAGTTGGCTATATCATAATAAACTTATTCCTTTAAATATATGAAATATTTTTAAATTCTGCAATTATGAAAAAACACATTTAAGCCAATAGTAAACATACAGACTCTAGAAAAAGAACCAGAACTTCAGAAAATATTTAACGTTAAGTTATAGAAAACAATTGCATCATATTATTTAGTTCAATATCTTAAGTTACAGAAGACTTTCAGTAAATTTGGGATGTATCCCAGAGGGTTCTTAGGATACAAGGTCCCTTTGGAACTTGATATAAGATAACAGCAACAATGACGTCATCTAATATTTATTAAACAATGAATGTGACAAATATGTGCTAAACACTTTACACATATAATCATATTTAATAACTCCGAATACATAGATAAATGCTATATTCAGTCTACACACATGAGGAAACAGATATTGTCCAGATCATTAACTTATTTGAAGTCTCAAAACTAACAAGGCTAGAGTTCACTAAGAACAGAAACGCCGTTCTCTACTTCCTCTCTACAGTGGTCTTAACTCTCATATGCAAACAGCAGCAGAACTGGGCAGGTGAGTTTTCTAGGCTGGATGTATTGTTTAGCCAATTAATTCCTTACATTGAGAGAATTTACGATCTTCCCATATCAGTGCCTCAGGGAAAAAGCAAGACTGGGTGAGGAATCAGTTAGCTGTGAAAGAATAGTGACATTCTGTAATGATAAGAGTGAAAAAAAGAACCATTAACTTTAAGGATAACAGTTAAACAGAATTTAACAAAAGCATCACTCTGAGGAATAAGGGGGTGTTAAATTTTTAATTGAGCTATGTAGATACATATTTCCTGGCAGAGAAGGCACTCTATGACTTAGAAAAAAAGAAAAATTATTTCAGAACCTCAGCTGCCTTTATGAAAAATTTATCATAGATTGTTCAAGTTAATGCTAGAACCAAAAATTAATGGTCAAGTTTAACACAGAACTTCTAGTCTGTCCATAGTGACATCTTATCATTATATATGACGGTATAGAAATGACTATGGAGGAATTATTATATGTTCTTCAAAAAATTATTATCATTTGTTATGTACTTTGATTTTTAAAGCCATTTTTTAAAGAATTAATCCTGAAGATTAAGGCATAGATCAGAAATAATGATGCCTTACAACTATTATGTACCCATAAAAATTAAAAAGAAATAATGATGCTATTTTTTGTCATAAAAGGAAGATAAAATTAAGAACAGTATAATGCTGTTTAAGACCACTCAATAATGTCGACAGGTGGCTCCATTTTTGGTTTAACTCTACAATACAAATACAAAACCCATTCATAGATAGATACTATGAAATTTGTTTTATTTACTTATAGTAACATGTAACTTTGCATGTATTCTACTTCTCCTATTCCATGATCATCTTTTAAAATGTTGTTTCCTTACACGAATCTCCAATAGTAAAAATAAATCACAGGTACCACATAGTTGCATTTTAGTATCCACACACAAACAACAACAAAAACAAACATCCTGTTCTCTTACAGGATGCAATTTGCAGGGCATGCCACTCAGGTTAGGGACAGTGCCAAAATTGCCATGACATCATATCATCTTCTCATTTTCAAGGATGCATCTAGATAATTTTCAACTCTCTGTCAGGTGATGTCAGTGAGAGTCGGGTTCTATCAGTGACGAAAAAAAAAATACATCACTGGTATTTTCATAAAAAATACTGTCAGATACCTATCTCCATAATCAAGAAAAGTACTCAGGCAAGTACTCAGAAATCTAGGCTCTGCCTCTTTCTGTTTTCTCCATTTTACTATTCAACAGAAATAATAACAGGAAAAACCTATAAAACATTGTAGAGGAGAACAATGTTACAAGAGCAACCAGTTTTTAATTTCTTTGGTGTGCTGCTCATACTTAATCTGCCAAAGGTTGGAATTGTGCTTCATATGTGATCTAGTATGAATTCATGGAAGGGACCTTTGCCTTTGAATTTGAATGGGTCCGAGTTTAAATTCTACTTAAACAACTTTTAAATTATGAGACTTTGGGACAGTTACATGCTCTCTGTAAATTTATTTATATCTCCTGTAAAATTGACATATACACTTTATGGCAGATTTACTTTGTAAGAATGAGAGGTAAAATACGTTAATTAAATATTAAAGTAAGGGCTTAAAAATTGCATATATTATTATTATGGTTACTTTATTGATTCTTAAAAGTAATTAATCATTTGAAAATAATTCTCTCAAATAAAGATGATTGAAAACAGTGAGATCATTTCCCAGAGAGCATACCTTCCTGGAGATGCTTTCTAAAAGATAAAAAAGGACAATATACATTTTATTTTAAGTTACTTTTGAGCATGTGAATATTTTAAATGGAAAAATATGAATAAAATTAACAGTCCTGAAATTCAGAAAATCCTTAAAAATCACAAAATCAAATGCTTTAACCACAATGAATTCCTTCTGGATTGCTACTTAAAAAAATAAGATTTTCAGAACAATATGTAGTGGACAGTAACAAACACTATAGTCCCATAAATACAGATTAGTCCCCTGTAATGCTTAGAATCACAAAACATCTGCTCTAAACTTAAACAGAATCACATCCTGTGGTTGTGAAAAAAAAAATCTCTTGAGTAATATGCTTCAACTTCAATATCACCTTTGAATAGAAGGTGGACTTTTAATTGAACTTTTATAACTTGCATGCATCTATTGTGTTTATCTGTATTTTGTGTGAGGATTTAATCAGAGATGTCTGAATAAAAGAACAGATAGATGCTTTATTTAAATTCAGAGAGAATGAATACTACATGCAGAGCTCAATAAAGCAATTTAAATAAGCTTTCCATCTTGTATACATTTTATTTAGTGATATATTCAATTTAGGAATTCTAATATAGTGAAAACTGTAACTATGAAACAACTAATCCTACCTATGTTTCTCACAGCTATATAAGCATAAAAGTATGTTCTAAGAATATAGTAATTTTCAAGGTGCTGTTAAAGACTTAAATATTAAACCAAAAGGTGTTAGAACCCTAGAAGACAACCTACGTAATAACATCCTGGACATAGGAAACAGGCAAATATTTCATAAAAAGACACCAAAAGCAATCGCAACCAAAGCAAAAATTGACAAATGGAATATAATTAAACTAAAAAGCTTTTGCACAGAACAAGAAACTATCAACATAGTACACAGACAACCTACAGAATGGGGAAAAATTATTGCAAACTATGCACCTAACAAAGGTCTGTTATCCAGCATCTATCAGGAACTTAACCAAATTTATAAGAGAAAACCAAACAACCCCATTAAAAAGTGGACAAAGGGCATGAACAGATACTTCTCAAAAGAAGACATAAATGTGGTCAACAAGCATATGAAATAAAAGTTCAATATCACTGATCACTAGAGAAATGCAAATCAAAACCACAATGAGACACTATCTCACACCAGTCAGAATGGCTATTATTAAAAAGTCAAAAAATAACAGATGCTAGTGAGGTTGCAGAGGAAACAGAACACTTGTACACTGTTGATGAGAGTGTAAATTATTTCAACCATTGTGGAAAGCAGTATGGCGATTCCTCAAAGAGTTAATGGCATTTGCAGCAACCTGGATGGAATTGGAGACTATTATTCTAAGTGAAGTAACTCAGTCCCACTCACAAGTGGGAGCTAAGCTATCAGGAAGCAAAGGCATAAGAATACATTGGACTTTGGGGACTTAGAGGAAAGGACGTGTGGGGATGAGGGATAAAAGACTATGCATTGGGCATATTGGGTACAGTGTACACTGCTTAGGTGATGGGTGCACCAAAATCTCACAAATCCCCAATAAGAAGTTATTAATGTAACCAAACACCACCTGCTCCCTAAAAATCGATTGAAATAAAAAACAAGTTTAAAAAACTGCTTATTTAGTAAAAAATAATTTTTTAAAAAAAGCAGAACTATCATTTGACTAAGCAATCCCATTATTGGGTTTATACCCAGAGGAATATAAATCATTATACCATAAAGACACAGGCATGCAAATGTTTATTGCAGCACTATTCACAATAGAAAAGACATGGAATCAACCTAAATGACAATCAGTGATAGACTGGATAAATAAAATGTGGTACATATACACCATGGAATACTATGCAACCATAAAAAAGAGTAAGATCATGTCTTTTGCAGGAACATAGATGGATTTGGAGGCCATTATACCTAGCAAACTAATGCAAGAACAGAAAACCAAATACCACATGTTCTTTTATTTTTGAGAGATAGTAACTAACATTTATTGGACAGGTCCTATTTATTACATGTTACGTATCACACTTAATGCTCAAAGTGGCCCTGCAAGGTAAATAATAACAATCCTCATTATATAAACCCAGAAAGACAGAAAACAGACCCAGACTGGCTAAGTGACTTTCCGAGGGCAACAACAAAAAAATATATTGGTGCTGGTCGGGCACGGTGGCTCACGCCTGTAATCCCAGCACTTTGGGAGGCCGAGGCAGGCAGATCGCGAGGTCAGGAGATCGAGACCATCCTGGCTAACACGGTGAAACCCCGTCTCTACTAAAAATACAAAAAATTAGCCGGGTGTGGTGGTGGGCGTCTGTAGTCCCAGGTATTCGGGAGGATGGGGCAGGAGAATGACGTGAACCCGGGAGGCGGAGCTTGCAGTGAGCTGAGATGTCGCCACTGCACTCTAGCCTGGGCGACAGGGTGAGACTCTGTCTCAAAAAAAAAAAAAAAAAAAAAAAAAAAAAAAAAAAATTATTGGTGCTGAGATTCAAACACAGGTGTTTTTTGCCCAAGCCCTGGGTGTTTTTAATACATTAGTGGTTCCCATACCTGTACTTCCACATGCTCTCATGTATAAGTAGGAGTTAAACGATAAGAACTTACGAACACGAAGAGGAAAATAATAGACACTGGGAGCTGCTTGAGGGGGAGGATGGTAGTGAGGGGAAGGAGAAAAAAGATAACCATTGGTTACTGAGCCTAATACCTGGGTGATGAAATAATATGTACAACAAACCCCCATGACACGTGTTTATCTACGTAACAAACCTTCACATGTACCTCAGAACCTAAAAGAAAAGTTGAAAAACTTAAACTTCCATTATTGATTCGAATCATTTTTTGAAATTTTCAACCTTCCCAAGAAAGAAAAGTAAACAAATCATTCATGATTCCAGGTAGGAAGAAGAATTACATTTGAAAGTGAAGATGAAAATATATTTTAAAGAAGTTCCCATTGGAGTTGTCACAGACTTCAGTAGGCTCATAATGAGGTTTATGATTTCTCTTCAATTCCTAGAGTGGGGTTTTTTTGGGGAGAAGGGGATCATTCTATATTATTGCTTTTGTGTATCCTCTTCCCTGGTTTAATTTTAGGATTTAAAGAAAAATCATTTTCGCTTTCCTCCTCTGTTTTACACCATAATGAAAAAGAATACAAAAAAGGTTTTCAAAATCTTTCAATTATTTTCTTTATTGGTTCTGTACATATCTCCATGTAACAACAGAGGTGAAAGAAGCTAAAATATTTATAGAACTGAATATAGATAAAATACAATAGTTATCAGGCATTATTACTAGAAAATGACAACAAAAAGACAGAAACTTGAGGTTATATGCCCCTTGACACAAGGGGCTACAGTGAGTGAGAGTTACTGTTAATACGACTTGTCCTCTATGGGAACTCTACATTCCAAGTTGCTTAGTGCCCATAACTAAAGTAGAAAGCCTCAGACAATGGCTTGAAGTATCAGAAGATGGAGTTAGAAAGCAACCGGAATGGCTGGGTTTTGAGATAAGAAATCCCATAGAGAAAGGAGCTCTAGCTGAAGGATCCCCAAAGTATACATGTAAGCTCTGCACAAATCCTTAGATTACACCTAAACTGTCCATGCCTATGAAAAATTCTAAGGTTCTCAGTAAAATGCCACAGCACAAGACTGCAGGAGCTGAACAGTTATAGCTGTTGCAAAATGCATATTTTTGTTTCGGAGTTCAAAAATTATTCGGCTACTGGAACAAAGATCAACACAGTTAAGAAGAAGATAAAGGAAGCCAGAAAATCAATCATTTTCTTATATGCAAAGGAATGGGGAAAAGTTCCTTATTTGAAAGAAATAGCAGCTGAGAGAATATAAATTTGATGTGATCTTCATAAATATTTAGTGTCCTAATAGGAAATGAGGCCATAGTTGTTGACTAAAAGGTAGTTATCTATAAAAATAGGAAGTAAAAAAAAAAAGTAAAGTAAAAATGGAAAGTCTAGAATGAAAAAATGCAATAAACACAATGAAAAAATAAAGAGATGGGCTTACCACAAATGAGAGAGAGCAGAAAAAGCTTGAAATGAGAGACAGATCTATTGAAATGAAACTATGTAAAGAATATGAAAGAAAACAAGTAGTTCACACACACAAAAATCTTACTTTTTCTTAATATCAAGCAGTCTGACTTACATACCATTGGATTCAATATAAAATAAAGAGAAAGGCAATGGTGCAGATAAATAAATAATGTTAATTATTTTTCCAATTTTGGTGGAAAAAAATCAAATTTTACGTTCTGCCTATATGCCATTACAAGTCCAATAAGCTCAACAAAACTCCAGGTACATTAAGAAATCCTGCTACATCATAATCAAAATACCTACAATCAAAGATAAACAGAACTCACTGAAAGAAGAAAGAGAAAAAATGAGCATTGCCCATAGAGTCACAGTAATATGAATTGTGACTGACTTTGTATTAGAAACAATGGAGACAGATAATGATGCAATGCCAACTTTAAAGGTCCAGAGAATAATGGTAAAACAATAATCAACCTGAAGAAAAATGCTTACAGATATAAGCTTGCATATACAGAAATGAACAACAGTAAGAATTGGTAAATGTTTGGGTAAATAAACAAGACTTTAAGTTTTATTTGATTGAAATAATTAAAATGTATTTGCCAGATTATCTTGTTATTCTTTCTCATTCTACTCATCTTTCCTTTTTTTTTTTTTTTTTGCTATTTTCCTCCAGTCCTGAAAAATTATATTCAACAACGTTTAGGTAAGTATAACAATAGTGAGCATCTGTGCCTAAGTGAGGAAAGAATGGGTGGTAGTTGGGATGGGGCTTCAGCACCTGTGTGGGATGAGGAAGGCCTGTGTCCAGGAGGGCACCCAGATGTGGATATTGCATGCTGAAGAGAAGAGGAGGGCATCCCCATAGTGTGGCAGCCTGCCATGTGGTGTTGGAGCATGAGTCACTTAGAGAGGCCCTCAGTATGAGAGACTGGGCCAGTGATAGTAATCCAAGTTTTAGCAAAGTGATGAAGGTGTAGATGCAGGAGGGAGTGGCACACGGTATGAGGTCAAAGCATATGAATATTATGGAAAGTGCTTACCTATGAAGGATGTCCAGTGCTGAGACATTGAAGTCTAAATGAAGTATGATGGGCATCCTCTTACAAAGATGATGCTATACAAGGTACTGGAGGCTGTGTTGCAAGAATGTGTTCTCCCTTGGAACAATCTTTCGAGGGGTGTCAGAACCCTACTGTGATAAAGAAACACCCTTCCTCTGTTGAATATATTTTTGAAGAATAGTGAGAGACCAAAAATAAATTTTTGTTCTAATCATATTCTGAGTCATGTTCAATGTGCTTGTTATATATATAAATATCTTGTCTATCAAGTTCTTGTCTGTTTAAAGACATGAGAAAAATGGAGCTTAGACAAGAAAGTAACTTTCCCAAAGTCACGCAGTAAAAGCGCCAACACTAGAACTTATTTCTCCTGAATCCATAGTTCAACACCCATTTTATTATTACCACATCATGATGTAAGATCAGTTTCCAAATGCGAATTATAAAATAACTCAATGTGAATAAATAGTAAAATGCAGAGAGTTTTTAATGTTAATGTTAAATATATTGACTATCTTTTTGGCTCAAAGACTGTGGCAACTTCCCATTAAACATAAAAAACAAAAACATTTTTATATGATAATTTATGAAATACAAAAAGTTTTTCATATGCATTATCAACTGTAATAAAAATTAGCACAGACTAATTATTATTTTATTTTTATTAGAGAGATGCTAAATTTAAGTAGAAAGAGATTAATATAGCCTGTTTTCATGATATTCATACAAGAATATCCAGAGAATTGAGAGAAAACTTTCAGTCATCTTCTAAATTAGACTGTCCAAAATACATGAGGGGTGGAGTGAAGAATATGAAAATTGAATTCACAAAGAAATTGTTAGTTGATTTGTAGATCCTGATTCACTTCCTGAAATGAGGTTTGGGTTTTAATATAGTCTCTTTTAGTAAGTTTCTCCAAAGAATTAAAAATAGAATTCTAAATATTTTGATGTGTTTTTGAGAGGTATATTTTAAAGGGGAAATTCTATTACCCAAAAAGTGGCAACAATTCTAAATACCTTGTTTCTAGAGTCTCACATCCTTGCCAATTTTATAATATTCTTTTATCATCTCATTCATTATACAAATGTCTCAACTTTCCCAAGTCCTGCTGGTTATTGTCTTATCACCCATTTCCCTCAAAATATTTTTCATTCATTTTTAAATACCCTTTTTAACATAGAGTGACCACTTTCTACTCTTTGATTTTTTGCCTTCCCACTAAATAAATACCTTATCAGTAATGCAAACAACAAACACTGACTAGTGTTGCCAGACTTTTCTTTAGTTCAGCTAAAGATAGGGTTCTTCGTCCCATGGCCTTGAAAATTCAGGCTCTCAGACAAATTTGAATGGTGAGTAAGACAAGGATTTTTTGTTTTTGTTGTTGTTTTTTTTCCTAAGACAGAGTCTTGCTCTGTCGCCCAGGCTGGAGCACAGTGGCATGATCTTGGCTTGCTGTAACCTCCACCTCCTGGGCTCAAGGGATTCTCCTGCCTCAGCCTCCCGAGTAGCTGGAATTACAGGAACCTGCCACCAGGCCTGTCTGATTTTTGCATTTTTAGTAGAGATGGGGTTTCACCATGCTAGCCAGGCTGGTCTCGAACTCTCTTATTGAGTACAAAGGGGAAAGATAAGGGGGAAACAGGGACTATCACTAGGCCAGAGTCCCTGCTAGAGTGCTTCCCTTCCGGTCATCAATGCCATCCCCATCAAGCTACCAATGCCTTTCTTCACAGAATTGGAAAAAACTACTTTAAAGTTCATATGGAACCAAAAAAGAGCCTGCATCGCCAAGTCAATCCTAAGCCAAAAGAACAAAGCTGGAGGCATCACACTACCTGACTTCAAACTATACTACAAGGCTACAGTAACCAAAACAGCATGGTACTGGTACCAAAACAGAGATATAGATCAATGGAACAGAACAGAGCCCTCAGAAATAACACCGCATATCTACAACTATCTGATCTTTGACAAACCTGAGAAAAACAAGCAATGGGGAAAGGATTCCCTATTTAATAAATGGTGCTGGGAAAACTGGCTAGCCATATGTAGAAAGCTGAAACTGGATCCCTTCCTTACACCTTATACAAAAATTTATTCAAGATGGATTAAAGATTTAAACGTTAGACCTAAAACCATAAAAACCCTAGAAGAAAACCTAGGTATTACCATTCAGGACATAGGCATGGGCAAGGACTTCATGTCTAAAACACCAAAAGCAATGGCAACAAAAGACAAAATTGACAAATGGGATCTAATTAAACTAAAGAGCTTCTGCACAGCAAAATAAACTACCATCAGAGTGAACAGGCAACCCACCAAATGGGAGAAAATTTTTGCAACCTACTCATCTGACAAAGGGCTAATATCCAGAATCTACGATGAACTCAAACAAATTTACAAGAAAAAAACAAACAACCCCATCAAAAAGTGGGTGAAGGACATGAACAGACACTTCTCAAAAGAAGACATTTATGCAGCCAAAAAACACATGAAAAAATGCTCATCATCACTGGCCATCAGAGAAATGCAAATCAAAACCACAGTGAGATACCATCTCACACCAGTTAGAATGGCAATCATTAAAAAGTCAGGAAACAATAGGTGCTGGAGAGGATGTGGAGAAATAGGAACACTTTTACACTGTTGGTGGGACTGTAAACTAGTTCAACCATCGTGGAAGTCAGTGTGGCGATTCCTCAGGGATCTAGAACTGGAAATACCATTTGACCCAGCCATCCCATTACTGGGTATATACCCAAAGACTAGAAATCATGCTGCTATAAAGACACATGCACACGTATGTTTATTGCGGCATTATTCACAATAGCAAAGACTTGGAACCAACCCAAATGTCCAACAATGATAGACTGGATTAAGAAAATGTGGCACATATACACCATGGAATACTATGCAGCCATAAAAAATGATGAGTTCATGTCCTTTGTAGGGACATGGATGAAATTGGAAAACATCATTCTCAGTAAACTATCACTAGAACAAAAAACCAAACACTGCATATTCTCACTCATAGGTGGGAATTGAACAATGAGATCACATGGACACAGGAAGGGGAATATCACACTCTGGGGACTGTTGTGGGGTGGGGGTAGGGGGGAGGGATAACACTGGGAGATATACGTAATGCTAGATGATGAGTTAGTGGGTGCAGTGCACCAGCATGGCACATGCATACATATGTAACTAACCTGCACAATGTGCACATGTACCCTAAAACTTAAAGTATAATAAAAAAAATAAATAAATAAAAATAATATAAAAATACTCTAACAGTTCTCAAAAAAAAAAAAAAAGAAAAAAGAAAAAAAAAAAGAAATCCCAGGTTCCATACAGGAAAAGGAGGGGCCAGGCTCCTCCCTACTACAAACATCCTGAACTTCTCGAGGCTCCACCCAGGTGGGCAGGCTGTTTGGAGTTTCTCCAGGTACCCGCTCCCCACTGGCTGTGTCACTAGGAGGCAATAGAAGGGGGGGAACCTGTGAATGCTTCTATTCTGACATCAACCCCAACTGGTTTACCATGATTCAGTTTGGGCGTTAGCCATCCAGAGTTATTGCAGAGCTCACAAGTGAAGAATCCATTTCACTACAAGATTAACTTCACTTTGTACAACATCTTTAAGTAGGATCCCCATGCCACCTGCTTTTCTCACTGACTGGCTATCAATTTAGGTTTCCAGACCTCTCTCAGGTTTAATAATTCATTAAATGACTAATAAAACTCAGAAAAACACCATACATATGATTACAGTTTTATTATAAAGGATACAACTCAGGAACAGCCAAATGAAGAGTCACATCAGACAAGAACTGTGAGGGTCTCAGATATAGAACTTCTGTGTGCTCTCTCTCTGAAATCAGAATGTATCACCCTCTTGGTACATCACTGTGCTCACCAATGCAGAAGAATGAGGAAGCCTCATTGAGAATCAGTGTCCCAAGTTGTCACTGAGGTCTTATTACCTAGGCATGGTTGACTGAATCATTAGTCACACGATTGAACTCAATCTCCAGCCCTTTCCTTCCACAGAGCCTGAGCTGGCTAAAAGTCCCAGCCCTCCAATCATTGTTTATCCATTGATAAAACCACATTCTATAGCTATCTAGGGACTCAGCACAAGTCACTTCATTAGTGTATACTGAGTCATGATCCAATTTGTTCGTGAATAACGAAGACACTTTTTTCACCTCGGTAATTCCCTATCCAACACTGGAGACAAATGCCAGTAAAAAACTTTGTTATATGACAACGTCCCTTTAATATTACAATTAATGGATTATATTTAAAGAAAGTCTTGTGGTATAATGCCTGCGAGAAGACATTATTGAAATGACTGAAAAAGAAAAGTGGTTATTTTTGGTGTTCATTCCAACAAAAAGAAACAAATGGAAATGCTAGAGTTTGGAGATACAGTAGATAAAATAAAAAAAAAAATTATGGTGAGTCAACAGTAGATTTGAACTGGCAAAAGAAACAGCGAACTTTAAGAAAAAATCAATTGAAATTTTGCACTCCGAATAACAGAAAAAAATAATAAAATGTGACTCAAAGAAATGTGGGATATTACTAAATGTGCAATGTACTTGTAATGCAAACAGTCATAAAGAGGAGAAAAGCAGAAAAAATATTTAAAGAAATAATGGTTTTACAGATTACAAATTGGTGAAAAAGTGTGTGTATATACATATGAATATATATGAATATGCCTGTGTATGACTATATGTGTGTGCATATGTGCATATGTTTACACACATATATTCATATATATATTCATATATATGCATACACATTATATAGTATATGCATATATTTATATATAGTAGGTTGGTGCAAAAGTAATTGCAGTTTTTATCATTAAAAGTAATAATATATTCATATATACACACATACATATATACACATATATTCATACACACACACACATATATGAAAAACCAAATAAACTCTAAATAGAATAAATAAAATGAGGTCCACAACCACATAGCATAGTAAAAGTGTTGAAAGAGAAAGAGAAAATTTTGTAAGCAAAAAGAGAAAAAAATAACTTATCAAACAAAGTGAACCTCAATAAGATTAACAGTTTACTGAAGTTAATAGAGCCCAGAAAGCAATGGCGTGACATATCCAAAGTGCTGAAGGAAAGTAAAGAACCACCACCAAAAATGTTACATAAACAAACATATTTAAAATTGAAAGAGGAAAAAAGTTAATTCCAAATAAAAACTGAGAGAATTCACTGCTAGCTGCAGAGCCTTATAAGAATTAATAAAAGAAGTTCTAAAGGTATAAAGCAAATGACCCAAGATGACACAAAGAAACAGAGTAACGGTAAATGTAATTTAATGATATGACATAGCATAAATGAAATTTTTTTTCTTCTATTAACTAATTTAAAAAGAATTAAAGCCAGTATTCTTACTATTAGGTCTCTATCAATAAAAATGTAATATTTGACAATTACAACACAAAGGAGGTAGGTGGAAATTAAGTTGTAGTTCCATAGGGAAATAACATCAGATGGTTACTCAAATTCATAAGAACAAGTGAAGAGAAGTAGAAATGGTAAATAAGAAAATTAATATAAAAAACTCTATAAATATAACCTTGCTTTCATTTTTTTCCCTCAGCTTCTTTAACAGGCCTGAAATTAAATGAAGTAACAATTATAACAATGTATCGTTGGAGTTATAAGACATTTACATGTAACATGTATAACAGCAATGGTACAAAAGTGGGAAGAGAGAATAAATCTATATAAAAGTAACATTATGCTCAATTAACATATTCAAGTATAAAAAACACATTTTTAATGAACTCACTTACATGAAGTATCTAAAATAGTCAAATAGAGGATTAGTGATTACTTAAAGCAGGAGATAGGGAACAGGGTATGATGCTTAAGGGGTAGAAGGTTATGTTTCGGTGTGGTGAAACATTCTAAAATCGAATATGATTATTGATTAACTCTGTGAAACACTAAGAATCATTACACTCTGAGTGAATTTTATTATATGTAAATTAAATCCAAATAAAGTGTATTTATATATATTTAAAATGCATAAAGCATATATATGTGTGTACATCTGTCAAATTAAAATAGAAAAATTTCAGTACCCTTGACACACATTTGTAAGCATGATATCATTTTAATAAAATTTTGACGTCTAGCCTATAAGGTAGGCTTTTATTCATTTAGACTTGACCAAGATAAAGAAAAAGATATGTAAAATTTTTATGGTTTTAAATCATCATTGGTATGAGTAAAAACTGAAGTAAAATGCATTAAAATAGGTTCATATTGTTAAGAAAAAAACGAGAATATTTTAGAATATGCAGAGATTAAAAGTACAAAAGTAACGACGTAAACACCCTTAAAACAAACAATGATTAGTGTTCCAGTAGGAAAAAAATAATCAAAGACACAATGGAATAAAATCTTTCAGACTAAAAGAAATAGAAAATTCTCAAAACTGAAACCTCACAAACATTGAACAATTTATGTATTAAATATAAATGAATCAAACTTGGAAATTAACTGTAATTCTATGAAATTAATGTTTTGTTTTGTTTAAATCCTGGGTTTGAGTATAGCAAGGAGAGTGAACCAACATATAAGTATGCACATATATGCATTTCCAGCCTTGTTCACTATTCTAGATTTGTACTTTTGGATTTCTTATTTATATGATACCATGTTGCAGATTTTAATATTTTTCTGCTTCCTCTGACCTAAGTTTCCTAAAATTTCTTTCTAATCTTAATACTAGATATTCAATATTTTAGTTTTGATTAATTGGATTTAATCAGAGATTTATGTCACCAAGGAAAGAGTAAATAATAACCTCCATATTATTTTATGACACTGTGATACATTTCAAAATATATTTATAAGCTGTATAACAAAGTGTCTGACACAGATCAATAAGGTTGGAGAATTTTGCTGCTTTTACTTTAATACGTGTCCTGCCATATATCCAGGATCTCATACTGCTTTTGAGCTGTCCAAAGTTTTCCAAGATAGATTATTTCAGTCTATGTACATCACGTTCATATAAAATATTTTAAATATTTCACTATAACACATTTCCCTCAATTGAATTTGTCTACCACTTAAAAAAAGTAGCAATCTGTTGATCAGCATTAAGGTGTGAGAAACTGGCATGTAGCCTTCTTCCAAGATATCAATATTATAAATGGTCAGTTTATTTGCTCATTAAAATCAGTTTGAAATGGCAACCTTTCAGGTAAGATATTTGAAAATAAACAATTCTTCCTGATAAATTTATCAGTTAACAGCCACAGACTTCTAGAATTGGTTCTGGATATGTAGTTGTGAGCGCACAAACATTATATTTAGTAATAGATTCTAGTAAAGTAGACTGGATTCTCTTTCCAATGTAACTTGACACTTATCTCCCTTAACTTTTTAATCCTAATTCAATAAAGCAGAGCAAGCAAATTCATTTATCAATGGAAATAGGAACAGAAGAAGGAGCAAATTAAGAAAGAATGGATGGGAGATACATTTAAAATTTTATGTGAACTAATGCTTCTTAATCTTTAAATTAATGTACCTAGTGCTGACTTATCTGCATATCTTTATCTAGAGTCATGGTGCTTCAGGTCCAGAATAGCTTCCCCCTTGAGCTAACATATCTGAAGATCTCCACATTTTTTCTAACTGCACATCTTCATTCAGGCAACTTATATTGTTCGACTGAATAAACCCCATTTTTTTTTTTACAACAGTTTTCTTGTCTATGACTTACATAAACCAAATTGTATAAGAATTTCAATAGACACTTAACTACTCATCACAAACCCACAACAGTAAACATATTAAGATGCTATTTGAAATAAATATTTACTTAGAAGATATCAGTGAAACCAGTGCAATTTCATATGCTTAAAAATACTCAAGACAATATATTTAGATTGTAAGGCATGTGCAATTGTGAACATTTTCAGAAATATATTTTATTTATTTTTTGCTTTTTTATTAATGAGTTTATCAATATTTTTTAGCCATCAATAGAAGGCAAAAGGCTTGAATGACAAAACATGCCAGTTGAGCATTTTTTTTCCTTTGGCAATGTTAGAGTTGAATCTACGGAAAATAAAAAAAAGCTTGTAATGAGACATAAGTACTTGTGACAAAAGACATCATGGGCAGTTTTATGACAAAAAGACTGATACTTAATCACCTGAAGCTGCTTTTGTAGCCACTGCTGAAGCATGGTAGCATCACAGTCAGGGAGCAGGATGCCTGTCAAGATTGCAGTCAAGCAAACGGAATCACTGCCAATGCACTGCCTGTGGACAGCAGGTGAGCCTCATACCTTATTTATTTTATTTCTGTACATTTTGATCTTGTGTTATGTGTGGAAAACACCAAAATTAAATCAATAAAAAAGAATATCTAGTGAAAAAATAATGCTATTAAAGAGATGAAAAAGAGGAAAATGCTTCTTTGGAGTTTAAACTACTAGTGAGAATTTTGCTCAGAGAAAAGCAATGATTTATATTGATTATACATGAAAAGACTTTAAGCTTCAGAGAAACACAATTAAAACATTTTCATTTGAAAATGGTGAGACAATAGTAATAATTTTATAGTCTATATGACATTATATGTCCATATATTATATTAGCAAGCGCCTTAAGCCAGTTAAGTCTCACTGCTTGTGTAACCTTGAATGAGTGACTTAACTTTAGCTGGTTTCC
The DNA here is from genome assembly GCF_029281585.2 of Gorilla gorilla gorilla. NCBI lineage: Eukaryota > Metazoa > Chordata > Mammalia > Primates > Hominidae > Gorilla > Gorilla gorilla. The sequence goes on from NC_073227.2 coordinate 137,114,197, forward strand.
TTATCTACAAAGTGAGAAAAGGACGTTGCTCCATTGTTTAATAAAGATGTAAGTTCGATAATCTATGTATAGGTCTTGTCATATGCTAGATACTTGGGCAAGATCAGTTCCCCTCACATTTCTATGTATTACAGAAAAATCCAAGTATCCATTTCCGTACAGGGTCTCAACATCTATTCCTAATCCTCTCCAGAGTTGTTCAGTAAATATTTGTAGGATTAAGTTAATATATGAACAATTGTGTGTTCTAATTCTCACCCCTGCTGGAAAAATACAACCCTAGTGACAGATGACAAAGGAAGGCAGAAGCAGGAAGCTGTTCACAATATTGGAAGGAAGGTAATTAAATTTAAGATTTTCATTAATTTCTCAACTTATGATAATAAATATATTTGGGTGCTAATAGAAGTGAAGTGAAATTGTGTGGAGTTCTGAGTATCTTGCATTGCTGAAAAGCTTATATTTAGCCTCTATACATTTACAAAATAATATTCATATTAATAGGTACCACATATGAGCATTTACAATATACTCGCTATAATAGGCACTTTAATACACTCCCTTTAATATACTATAGCTTATTGTCAACATTTAAGTTTAATATACTATATTGTCAACACTATCTGATATGGTTTGGCTGTGTCCCCATCCAAATCTCATCTCAAATTGTAATCCAAACTGTAATCTGAATTGTAATCCCCACATGTTGAGTGAGAGACCTGGTGGGAGGTAATTGGATCATGGGGGCAGTTTCCTTCATGCTGTTCTAGTGATAGTGAGTGAGTTCTCATGAAATCTGGTTGCTTGATAAGTGTTTGGCACTTCCTGCTTTGCTTTCTTGCTCTCTTGCCGCCATGTAAGACATGCCTGCTTCCCCTTCGCCTTTCACCATGATTGTATGTTCCCTGAGGCCCCCCAAGCCATGCGGAACTGTGAGTCAATTAAAACTCTTTTCTTTATAAATTACCAAGTCTCAGAAAGTATCTTTGTTGCAGTGTGAAAATGGACTAATTAACTATCTCACTTCATTTTTATGATAAATGAAAGATAAATTCTGAGAAATGTGTCATTAGGTGACTTTATTGTTGTGTGAATATCATAAAGTGTATTTACACAAACCTAAATGGTGTAGCTTACTATACACCAAGGCTATATAGTACAGTCTATTGCTCCTAGACTATAAACCTGTGTGGCTTATTACTGTACTGAATACTGTATGCAATTATAATAGAATAATAAGTATTTGTGTATCTAAACATAGAAAAGGTACAGTAAAAATATGGTATTATAATTTTATGGGAACACCATGTTGTACATGTGGTCCATCATTGATTGAAATGTTCTGTTCTTATGCAGTGCATTATCATATATATACTATAGACACATACACACCTGATATCTATCTATATCTGTATATGTCAGTGTCTAACTCTATATGTATCTTTATATACCATTTATTTTCAATCTACACATTTTGATTTTTTATTGTGTTATCTACAGAAAATACCAAGCCTTTATATCACCAGAAAAGGACCTCCAGGGAGAAAATATTGCCATTAAAGCTATGAAAAGGGGAAAAACATCTGTCTATATACATATATATTTTGATATTCTGGCTTACTTATAAGCTGTGTTACTGAGCCAGGTATTAAACTTACATCTGTTTAGCCTAAAAGCACATACTTTTCTTTTAGACTATACTGTGAACATTATACATTTAAATCAAGGTGATAATTGAAGACAACAGAAGTCCATTAAGGCCGTCTGTATAGAATTTGATACAATTTTAAAAACTAATGGAGCCCCTTTCCTAGTGCAAAGCTATCACTATACTATGTACTGTAAAAAGTTGTCACTATATATTCATCTATGCTATTAATAAAGAGAAGACAAAATTTACTTATGTGTTTATATTTACTTATTGCCTTAAAAATAACTCTTTTTATTTAAATGCTCCAATAAGTTATGAAAATCACCAGATCAAGTTAGGTAATTGTGTGGCCTATATAAATATTCTGTAATTTTCCCAAGAAAGTGAAAGAACAATTATACTGCAGGGAGAAAATTTTTGCATTCAGAGCTAACTGATTTGGTTAGATTTTACGTGGGCTAGGATAAATGAAAATAGAGTGAAAAAAAGGAATTTTCTCTATAGATGTAATATAGATGTAAATTATTTTTCTTTTTCTTCTGAGACAGTCTCGGTCTATCCCCCAGGCTGGAGTGCGGTGGTGCAATCTCGACTCACTGCAATCTCTGCCTCCTGGGTTCAGGTGATTCTCCCGCCTCAGCTTCCCTATTAGCTTGGATTACATGTTGGCACCACCAAGCCCAGCTAATTTTTGTATTTTTAGTAGAGACAGGGTTGGTCAGGATGGTCTTGATCTCTTGACCTTGTGATCTGCCCACCTTGGCCTCCCAAAGTGCTGAGATTGCAGGCATGAGCCACCATGCCCAGCCATAAATTGTTTTTCTACCAAACACACCATAAACATGAACTATAAAAGTTTTTATCTGTGAAATATTTTCCTTTCACTGAAGTATGCGCTCAGACTTACAAGTCACTATGTTCGAATCTACTTGTTCAAAAACTATATAAAGTTAAGAAAGTACATTCAGAGGCATACCACTTTGCCCGTGGTGAAACTCATGTGTTATAGTAACTTTGTCGTTGCTAAAAGCTACCTCAAGTGACTGGAAAGGCTTAATTATGTACAGCTATACCTTCCTTCTGGCTCCCTTCTTAATTTTTTCTATAATAAAATCAAAGAAATCCCCATCCTCAAGTAATTCTATGAAAATGAAAGTTCACATTTATAAGTCAGTGCTTGGGCAAATAATGTTTAATTAAAATGACACCCGTTAGGCATGCTCCTGCTTCTATCTATGAAAAATTAACTGTAGAGAATTACCTTCCCACTGTAAAAAGCAAACTAAAAAAACGTGGAAATCCATTAAAAAGGGGTTTTATGTGTTTCCAACAGGTAAGAGAGGACTGTGATAGCTAACAGGAAAAAAGCAAAGAACTGAGGGCCTGGTGGCATCATTGAGCTATAAAAATACAAAAGGGAACCCAAACACAGTATAGAGGTTTCACTCAACTGAGGAGTCACTGATTGGAGTTTCAGGAAGTGTTTTGCCATTATGTTTAGACATCTATAAAACATAATTGCTCCTTTTGTTCTGAACAAGATGGAATATACACGTTCCACCTACTCCTCACAGTACTTACAATAAATACCCTCGACAAAATTTATAAATCAAATGACAGGAGACTGAAAAGTGAAAAAGAAAAGGCAACTGGTGAGGAACTTGCGATATGAGGTGCAACATAGCAGTTAGTTCCCTATTTCGTTTTGTTTCTTTTTGCTTCCAATAAACCTAGAATATCAATATTCTATAACTTCAGCTACTGTCTTCATGAATAAGTTCATATTATTTTTCTAAGATTTTTACACAAGAAATAACTTCTCATTAAACAAATGGGAGTAAAGAGAGCCTGGGTACAGGCTATCCTATCATAGAATATTATTAATGAAGACTCAAGACACTGAACATAAGAAAGCTTCCTCAGTTCTCTAAAGCTAATAATTTCCATTTCTACCAAACACTTTAACTCAACAAAAAGAAGCCATTTTTTTCCTACACTTCCAGACTTTCATAGTAACACTATTCAACCTTCAAATAAAGCCATTTGCTATAGTCAATTCCGTAGTAACTTGTGCTTCATTTTTATTTCACTGAAAACCAGGATGCATGACCAAGGGACATGTAAAGCTTTAAAACCTCACTACCCAGCTGGGTGGGTAACATAGCAGTTCACCTGCATGGTAGAAGCTCAGTTCTGAGGACAAAATTTCTCCACTGAGGAAGTAGCAATGTTTAGGCTGCTGATTCCGCTTCAGCTAATAATATTCAATCTTGGTGGAAGAACACTATTCAAGGAAGATAACAGACTTTGGTAGAGGCCTAAATAAATTATGAAGACATTTTTCAGATGATACCTCCTGGAGCTATTGTTTAGGTTTCCGAACAGATTCCAGCTATGGCCAGCTCTCTGTTGTGTATTTCAACTTTACAGTTTCCTTTGAAATATTTTCTGATAAAGTTCCAAAAACAACCAAAATGCTGGAGCTCTAAACCCTAGAGAGAAAGTACTGTAATACAGCGATTCTCTGATTTACAGAAGGACTCCTGGGTTTTCATGCCAGGGTGGTGATTTCACATTTCATAATGACACTGTTGGAAAAGATCTCTACCAGGAAAGGAAAAAAAAAAAACTGATGGAAATTATATTTATTCTTGCACCCTGTTTCTGGCAAATATTAGACTCACATATAGAGTTAGTGCTTTTTTTTTTCTTTTAATCTGTCATGCTAAAGAGGATGGCTGTATGGATGTCAAGCCTTATGCAATTTCTGGCCATGTGAAAGAAAAGACGAACATTGTGGAAGTCATAGAGTGTGTTGATGAGAAGAATACCGACACCCACAGAAGGCTGGCATTGCTTCAAAGTGGGAATCTGCCACACTCACTCGTGACTTCTGTATCTGGAAATAGTATCTACTAACCCTGGTCAGCTCTCATGCCCTGTCACTTTGTGCTTTTACTTTTTGTCTTTCTTTAGCTTTCATTTCCCACATCTCCTCCCTAAGTCTAACTGGAATACAGGGTAAAGTGCATGACTAAAAATAGAAGATGTGCTTAAAAATATCATTATAAAAAAGGTAAACAAGAAACAGAGAGCACTGGGTTGAACACCGGAGATCCAAGTTTTCCAGGCGCAGAGGTTTGAGGATAAAGGAAATCAGTGAACATGAGTAGAGCTCAGTTGTCAGTGTACGGTGTTATGGGAGAAGAAAAAATGAAACTAAAGGACCAGGTAGATTACAAAGAGAGAGAGAGCACTTAGCAAAATCATGGCACTCAATGACAGAGATGTTCTTACAAACAAGACAAAAGCCTTCTTACCTGCTATTGGATAGAGTAAGCAAGGCAGAAAGAACACCCAACTACTGACATAAGTATGTGACTTACTGCAGAGCCTAAGGAAATGGCAAACCTAGTAAGAGGTTTGAATGACCCAGCTACATAGATTGGACATCCTTAAGGAGGAATTAAATGAAATTATTTCATAAAATCAACTCAAAATGCAGAATCTGATTTATATTTGTAATTATGTTGTCCATTAAGATCTTGAAAAGAAAGTGTTTCTTTGTGTACTAGTAAATATATTTAAAAAACAAGAAAATATAAGAATGTGGTTTCTTAGTGACTTGATTTAAGCCATATTTCAAAGTGGCTGTTTTATGTCAGTATAGTTAGAAAATAACTTAATTCTCCCTCTTTACTTTCACCCATTTAAACAAAAAAGAAATCCATCTCAAACCAAATATCATACCAGGTTTGAATGAAATCTGATAGTCTTCCTAAAAGATAAAGTTTTATAGATTTCCTAGGAGCTATTCACCTCTACTCTGAGCTTAGGTTGGTGTAGAACTGAAGAAAAGTTTCATTAACATTAGGAGTTTCATTTTTGCTTACATTCGTGAATTTTTTGAATCAGACAGAAGAAAATGACATGCTTCTTGGTGCCAAAATGCAAAACTAATTAAATTTTCATGTTACAGTGATGGCAAATTTCAAATATTTTTCTAAGCTTTTTATTATTTTTAGTTCCAATATAATGAAAAATTTAAATACCAAGGAAGTGGAACCTAGTGGAGTATGACATCTCTATAAGACAATCAACTGAGCCCCATAGGATTTATTAGTCTATCTCATCTGCATCTCACACTTACTCAGATCATTTCTTATAAAGAAAACTGAATGGTGACAGTAACTGTCAAGATTGGCTAGCAATGTTGCTTAACACAAGAGGAAGGTGTCCTAATGATGAGACATCAAAGAACTTAGGAAACAAAATCTACTTTTTACACTTGTTATTTATATCAGAACGGGTTGGGTGAAATCATAATTACTATTTGAAGGCTGAACATGCTTCTATGAAACTCAAGCAATTTGATTGCTTTGGAAATGTACCAGACATGATTATTTTCTAAAAGAAATTTAAAGTGTATGCATTAAAATCATCAAAGAAGAAATAGGGACACATATTATCAACAGGAACAAAAGTTAAAAGTAATAAATCAAATTAAAATAATTGTTAATTGTGTGCTTTTTTTCATTGGTGTTTACAGTCTTGTGGGTTTTAAAAATGTTGTTATTTTTAATTGACATATAATTGTTTAGGTTTATGGGAATTCAATACATGTATACAATATATCGTGGTCAAATCAGGATGATTACCATATTTTTTCTAACTGGGTAATTTCAAATGACCTATTTCATGTTCTGTAATTCTTTACTCTGTTTAATGAAGTATACTGTTAAAGCTCTCGATTGCATTTCTTAGTTCTTTCATTGAATTATTCAGTTGCAGGATTTGTTTTGTTCTTTTTTATAATTTCTAACTCTTTGTTGAATTTCTCATTCATATGATGAAGTGTTTTCCTGAATTTGTTGAATTGTCTATCTCTATTTTCTTGTATCTTATTTAATTTTCTTAAGATCATTACTTTGAATTTCTTTTCCAGCAATTTATTGATTTCCTTTGCATTGGGATTTGCTACTAAACAGTTCTAATGTTCCTTTGGTGGTATCTTATTTCCCTGCTTCCTCATGTTTCTTGTGTCCCTGCATTCATGCCTGTGTGTCTGGTAGAACAATAACCACTTACAAGCTTTCTAGCGTGGCTTTGGTGGAGGAAGATTTTCACTTGCATTTGAGTTATAGTATGTTATTTGGAAAAGGTGTAGTGACTCTGTTTCTGGATAGATGCAGTGGTATAATCTCCGTGTCACTTTTTCAGCTGCAATAAACATCAACAGTAAGTGTGGGTGCCTCAGTGACCTAGTCTGTAAAAGTTTGTGGCAGTGTCAGGGGCATACGTTATTAATGTTCTTGGTACCAATGTTCTTTGGGGTCCTCCTATTCTTGTTTTCCTCACAACAGGGAGACTTACCCAAGAGAATCTTTCTTGGTATCAGTGTTGACATGGCCTAAAAACAGCTGCTGCAGTCCTGAGTTTCAGGTGCAGATGCTCAGAATGGCTGTAGGTTGAGGGTCCTAGGCTCATGGGCTCACGAGCCTATAGTGGCACCTGGGTCTTGGGATGCAGGCTTGCTCTCTGTGACGGGATTGGATATAGGTTGTTTCCAGAGCCAGGATATGTGATGCTGTGGCATTCTTTAGCAGCTCAAATGGTGATTCTAGGGGGCTGTGATTCTATCCCCAGGAAACAGGGCACAGCGCTGGGCCAACTCTGGGGAAGAAGGGATGCTCTGCAGGTTTGAGCCGAGGGATAAGGCTATGGATGCAATTTGTGAACCTGAACCATTATGGCTCACTGGCAGTTTGGGTCCTGGAGGATAAAGAATCTTGTAGTAGTGACTCTAGCCCCTGGGATGGTCGGGCACAACAGTATCCTAGGCTCTGCAAGGCCAAGTGCATCAGCATCAGCAGCAGTAGTACCCCAGAATGATGAAGCACAGCTTTGTTTGGGCCCTGTTGTTTGGGCACAGGGTTCTTGAAAGAGACAAAATCAATAAGATGTACGTATATATGTAAGAGAGTTTTCTAGGGAGAACTGGCTCACACAATTACAAGGCAAAGTCTCATGATAGGCCGTTGGCAAGCTGGGGAAAGAGAGAAGCTAGTAGTGTAGCCCAGTCCAAGTCTGAAAGCCTCAAAACCAGGGAAGCTGACAGTGCAACCCTCAGTCTGAGGCCAAAGGCCTGAGAGCCCCTTGGAGGCTGCTGGTGCAAGTCCCAGAGTCCAAAGGCCGAAGAACCTGAAGTCTGATATCCAAGGACAGGAGTAGAGGAAGCAAAGCATCCTGCACAGGAAGAGAAAGAGAGAGTCAGAAGACTTAGCAAGCTGCTTATTCCCCTTCTTCCACTTGCTCTGCTCTGGCCACTGGCAGCCAATTGGATGGCGCCCATACACTTGACAGTTCGGTCTTCCTCTCCCAGTCTAACGACTCAAATATCAACCTCTAGTGAGACTCTCACAGACACACATCCCTCGATCCAGTCAAATTGACACCTAATATTAACCCTCACATTACCCAGAAAGAGGGATGTTTCAGCACCTCAGATTCTAAGGGTCTAGTTCAGCTCCAGGGAAGGAGGTTTCTAAAGATTTTTGGCCTGTAAGGCAGGTGTCTCAGCTCAGGCATTATTTTGTTTTCCTGGAATGCAAAATACTAGATCAGCTCAGCCTTGAGATGTGCAGCTCCTTGGCTCAGCCAGGGTGCTGATTCCCAAGGGGGGATGTGCTGTGGAGGCTCTGTTTCAAAGAATTCAAAGTAAATACAAGTATTTCTTTCACAAAAAGACATTTTGCCAGCAAGTTTAAAAGCCAAGAGCAAGATAAATCACATAGTACTAAATTATTCTAATATTTTATGTCAAAATAGTGCAACTAATTATATAATTCATGGATTGTGGCTACAATATCCTCACCATAGACAGAATATTAATGTACATATTTTCCAAAGGTACATTAATACAAAACCAGTAAAAATTCTTTGTGAAGTCCCTTGGCAGGGACACATTTCACCCTTCTCCAATTCTGGCATCCCCTGATGCATTTCTTTTTCCTACAATTCTGCCTTTTCTAGAATGCCACATGAAAGAAACCACACACTATGTACCATTTGGTGTCCTCACAATTCTTGTTGTTGTCTAAAATTGCAAAGTTTAAGGAAATTATATAAAAACAGACTACGTCCTTCAAGGCAGTTGTACATTCAGGACATCATTTTGCCTACACCATCTATCTTTGAATAGATTTTTCTTCCTACTTTCATTTTACTATCTTATTTTTTCAATAAAGTTGAAATAGCATGTTGCAGGATGCTAAGTTTCGGTCTGAAGCTTATACTAGGGCTGCAGATGATAAAGGTAATGGATTGGTTAAATTTTTTTCAAGGAATTGTGTACATCCTCTTGGAAGATAAATTCATTTTTCAAAACTTTCACAAAACTGGAAATTCTCCGTATTCTTCAAATTATGATGGGTATGGATGATTTTCAAGTGATGGCACTGCTACTGATACATTTTCCTTCTTTAGCAGTTTCATTCAACCAGGATCTGAAAATTTGTAGTGCAAGAAATTCAGCTGAATGTTGATAATCTTCAAGTTAACAAGGTAATTATACAAATGACTCAAGCTAGGGGATGCTATTCAGTTAATGGAACTTCTTTGTATCTAATTGATCCAGAGGACATGCTGGCTATAATGGTCTAGAAGGTTTATGTGTCCCTCCATTCTCTCCCAGATATGTTACTTCTACATCAAATTTTTCTCTAATTCTGTGAGGAATCCAGATACCTGGATTGAAGTCAAAGAATAAAACCCCTAGCCATGTGTCTGAGATGTTGGTTCCAGAGAAATGGGTAACATATTTGCATACTTTCTTTGGGTGACTTCCTTCAATCCCCTGCTTTTCCTGATTGTAGATGTTACATAGCACCCATGTTGGCTGCTGCTCTTTTCTGTTCTTAAGAACGCCATGGTCTATTTATCATCTCCACTCTCTGTGCATCAGGCCTCGTGACTGTCCCTCTGATCTTATGGGTTTTTACAGTAATTGCAGCTTCCTGCCATTTGGTGGTTAAGTGCCACCTACTGGTCTGATGGCCAGGCCATCCTCCTCATAGATATCACTGAATGCAGCTCTGTGAACACTTCGCCTGCTATTAACTTACATATGCAGAGGAGAATCTCCAATCAGTATCTGTGATTCCAGTGATCCTCTCACCAGTACATTCCTGATGATGCTGTTCTTTGAATAGTGTGTCCTTGGCCCTCTGGTGGAACATCATTCACTGGTAGGTCTTCTGGTCTCAAACAATATAATCTCACTTCTTCAAGCTCTGTAATCCTTTCTCTACTGTCTGCTAGAGTGATTCAGGCATTTCCATCTGACTTAACCTTATCCATCACTTTCTAAGGGCTATGCTGACAATAAATTTACTTCTTACCTTGGGGTCCTTTCTAGCCTATTATATTTCATGTCCCAAGAAAATGCTCCCAAATCAATTTATTCTTGCTTATTCAGGCTCACGTTTTGGCCCCCTTGGTCAAGCTCCTGAAGAATCTCATTCCAAGAGTATGTATTTGGCTCTTGCCTGTAGATGCTGATTCTTCCAACTCTTCTCCCCCACTTTTATCAAGTCCATTCTCCTACTCAGGTTATCCTGAAATTTATCTGTAGATTTGGATCTTACAGCCAAAAGAGTAGGTCTGTGAAACTCCTCTGTGGCACATGTTCAATTGTGGAAGAAACACTTCTGCAGCATTTCCAGTACAGGAGAAGTATTATCTCTTACTAAGCAAGGGTGGGCCACTTCTACAAGGTCTAAGGGTTCTAGTGATTTGAAAAGCCAATTTTCTTCAGGGGCAACCATCTATATATCACCATCCATGTTTCAGGGGGCCAAGTCATTTCCCTACTGAGGCCCTAATCTTAGCATCACAGTCCTGTAGCAGCTGAGCATTCAAACATCTCTAGAGCTATGTTACTCTAACTTGTAGGGGTAGCAAAGTTTCAGAACTAGGTCTTTTTGTCTTTGATTGGCCTGACTTGGGGCATGTACATGTCTCAGCAACAATCCGTGTCACCAGATGAACAAGGCACTTCCATTGAACCAGCAAGTATTGCGAGCACTGGAATGAGAAGAGGAGTTAGCAGAACCAGAAGCAAATAGGCTGAGAGTAGGGCATGATTAGGCATTTCAAAGCAAAGGCTGGGTGCTGTTTCCACAAAAGAGAGAGTGCTGGGCAGCAGAATTGCAAACTTCCAAAACAATTTACCATTATTAGATTCCTATTTATTAATAATTCTTTAGATGTTCTGAGTTACTAAGATCAAAAAGGAGAATTAGAAAAAGAAGTCAAGAGCCAGGCCTACGGCTTGTACCTGTAGTCCCTGATACTTGCAAAACTGAGATGGGAGGCATTCAGGGGTCACTTGAACCTAATAGTTCAAGGTGGGAGTGAGGTATGACCTCACCACTCTACTTCAGCTTGGGTGACAGAGCCAGTCTCTAATATGCATGCATACATACATACATACATACATAAAGAAACAAACAAAATCAATTAAAAACCCTGCTTTGGTCTGAATGTTTGTGTCTCCCCAAAATGTATATGTTAAAGCTTCATCCTCAAGGTGACAGTATTAGGAGGTGTTCTTTGGGAGGTGATTAGGTCATGAGGGCAGAGCCTCCAAACAGACTAAGACTCCTGGTAAAACAAAGCATTTGGATAACAAATTCTCATACTTTATTTCAATTGCAGGTCTTCCACTTGTCGTCTATAGCCTGGGACACATGACTATTCCAGACACTGGAGAACAGAGGGAAACACCTGGCTTGTGGTCTCCAATCAGTCTTTTCATTCATTTAAGGAAATCATCTGCTCTAGCCTACTGCTATGTAACAGCGGGCTGCGCTGAATCTTTAGATCCAGACTAAACGTGGCAGTCCTATTCCTGGCGGAGCTCTCTGTCCAGTGAGTAGGCTTGTGGGAAACAAGTGAAATCTCAGGAAGACAGTGAAAGAGAGTGGGGAGCAGTTAATACAGATAAATTACTGCAGAGACCAAGTGGCAGAATAGTGCTACAGTGTTAATAATTTACTACCACGACATGAAGTCATAGTAGTAATTGTGCTTCTTCTCACCATTGTCCTAAGATTAAGGGGTAAACGCCCTTGTGTGTCTTTGCTGAACTAGGAAGCTCCTGAAGCAGCCGCCTTCCCCCTGTCCCTCAGAAACTGGAACCGGATTAAGGGGCAAACGCCCTTGTGTGTCTTTGCTGGCCTAGGAAGCTCTTGAAGCAGCGGCCCTCCCCGTTCCTCAGAAACTCAAAATGGCTCCCTCCGATGGCTCGACTCCGGCGTATCCCGGCAGCCTCCACCAACCTGCCCCCGAAAGGTAGTGTGAACTAGCCAGCCGGGCCCTTGCGTCTCCTCGCCATGGCCAGGGCAGCCTGATCTGCAGGGCTGGCAGATGCAGGAGCCTCCCGCTTCTGCCTTTTCCCCGGGCGGGCGCACACCGGCCTGAAGTCGGGAGGCTGAAGCAGGAAAACAGCCAAGGGTCCAGGGCCATGTGTCTGAGCGAGAGCGTGACTCCCAGGTGCACTCGCTGCGCTAGCCCTGCAGCCTCTGCAAGGAAGGCACCGCCCACGCGGCCCGCGCAGACTCCTGCTGCGTCCACTGGATCCTGAGCGCCATAGGTAGGGGCGGCCCACGCGTGGCCTTCATTCTCCTTGGTCCGCCCGTGGGCACTGCTTAGCCCTTCAGCGCCACCGGAACGAACGTCTGGGCGCTTTGGAGCTGCAGAGGCCAAGGACGGCTGCAGCCCCAGGTAATCACGATGGATGATGGGGCCCAGGGTTCACTCCCGGAAACCATACCCGGGCAACTTGAAATGCGAACTCCAGAGGTGGCACCATCATAAGTTAGGACGTTTCTCAGGGCTTAAAGTGAAGGGTCCTGAAACTGACACTCCTGTTATTTCACTAAGTTTTCCCTCCCCTGTTTTAAATAAGTTTATTTAGACAGGGAGAAAAGACTCCTCTAGATGATTTTGGGTTAAAAACATAATCCACAATGGTTTGTATGCTGTGGTCATTTGCGTATGTCTATTAAGTCTCGCTAAACAAAAAACTTTCAATGGAAAATATCCTTAAAGGCACATTATAGGTTCTCTGTGGCACTTGGGTATCATGTTACCAGTTCAACCAGCAGCTGTCTTTCTGGAGTGGTACCAGAGTTGAACCCTTGGTGATCGGTTTTAAATGTTAAACTCAGACTCTGAAATTCACCAGGTTTCCAAGCCAGATCTTGTATGCCTAATTTAGTAATGAGTTACATAACATGAGGTTATGGGACCGCTAACAAGACTGCTGCTTCTTGTGAAGCCTGTTTTCAAAGAGTTTAAGCTTATAAAAGTGGTTGCTGCACTTCTCAGGTATGTCTTACCTGTCAAAATGTTCTCAGGTGCTAATTTCAGCTCTTTGAACTTCAATTAAGTGTCCCCATTTATTTGCCCTATCCAATAATAAATACATAATAATGATATTAGCTTTTTTTTTTTTTTTTTTTTTAACTCTGTCACCCAGGCTGAAGTGCACTGGTGCAATCTCAGCTCACTGAAACATCCACCTCCTGGGCTCAAGCAGTTTTCCTGCCTCAGCTTCCGGAGTAGCTGGGATTACCGCCACCTGCCACCATACCCAGCTAATTTTTGTATTTTTAGTAGAGACGGGGTTTCAGCATGTTGGCCAGGCTGGTCTCAAACTCCTGACCTCAAGTGATCTGCCGGCCTCGGCCTTCCAAAGTGCTAGGATTACAGGCATGAGTCACCACACCTGGCCAAGATATTAGCTTTTAAAGGAGGTAAAGCAACTTGTGTCTCTTCAAGTTCATCATGATGATAATTTCAGAATTGACCAAGTGACTAATTCCTTGTCCTGATTGAAATCATTTTAATTAAATTAAATCAAAACAGAAAAAAAAGCTATTTCTTAGCATTGTGAAGTATTTTTAAGTCATGCCTTTGAAGTGATCCAGCATTAAGAGGAGGGATAACGACCTTATAATTGTTGAAGATCTCCATCAAAAACTTGTAATTATCTTTTTCATGGATTTACTAAACAAACTACATTCTCTGTTGTCTGAAGGACTAGAATTTTGTAACTGATATTACAGATTTCTACTTGATACAATGCATTTTAGCATCTTCTCCAATTAGGTTTCCTGACTTGAAACCCATTTGAACCTCACATTTACTTTAGATTGAAGTTTTACTTTTTTTAATAAAAATATTGTAATAAGGCAACATATGTAATGAGAGGATTTCAAGAAAAACATTTATTTAAAAAATAGGAATACCTATATTAAAATGCAGATACTTAAATATTGAGGCACAAATAAAATTCATCTCAAACACTCAGTCATATTTCTTTTGCCCTTAGAGATCCATATTAGAGCAGAATACTGTTTAAGATAATTTTTCAAAAGTCTACATAAAAAGTGCACTTTTTCCTTCCCACAACTATATATATGTGTGTGTGTGTATGTATATATATATATGTATATACCAAGAGGTTACTCTAATAGAAGCTTGTCCTCTCTCCTTATCACAGTGGCCACCTACTCAATGATATTCTAATTATTTTCTTCTAAATGAACTTGATGGCAGAAACAAACCATGTAGAATGTACATAGTGTTAATTCTAAACGCCATGTCTCATTAATTTCTGTAATGCCTTTAAAATGAAAGACTCTTCAATTAATAAAAAAAACTTACAATACTATTTTGGAAGATTTTTTTTTTCTTTTTGAGATGGAGTCTCACTCTGTCACCCAGGCTGGAGTGCAGTGGTGCAATCTTGGCTCACTGCAACCTCTGCCTCCCGGGTTCAAGTGATTCTCCTGCCTCAGCCTCCTGAGTAGCTAGGGTTACAGGTGTGTGCCACCATGCCTAACTAATTTTTGTATTTTTAGTAGAGATGGGGTTTTGCCATTTTGGCCAGGCTGGTCTTGAACTCTTGACCTCAGGTGATCCCCCTACCTCAGCCTTCCAAAGTGCTAGGATTACAGGCCTGATCCACTGCACCCAGCCTGAGATTTTTTTATTGCTAATTTTGTTTGTTTACAACATGGCATTTTCTTTTAGTTAAAAGTTTTTGGGAATGTAGAACATTATAGCAAATATCTGATTCATTCTGATAAAATTAAAAGTTTATCCTTAAAAATAGGGATATTATTCTAATATGTGGATTCTTTTCTTGGGTATATATCATGCAGATGAAATTTATTATGAGGTAGAATCTGTAAAACAGATGATGTGAGGTTTGGGCAAATTGTAACTTTAGTTTAGTTTAGTTTTTTAAATTAAAGGAATGTTTGACTATGTATCTTTCATGCAGTCAAGTTACAATTTAGCTGCCCTTTGGGGCTGAGGACCAATTTTTATAGTTGAATATGTGTTACTTTGATAAGCACTGTATTAGACATTGAAAATATAAAAGAGAACAAAACAGAGGTTACTACAGATGCTTTTGAAGACACCATTCACATAAAAATCAACTTAATTAATCATACTTAATTACAAAAATGAAATGTGCTACACAGGGAAAACAGAAGTTTATGTGAGTATATGAGAGAGACTTTACCTGACCCATCTAGGGAGTCAGAGGAGACTGTTTTAAGGTGGGACATTTAAGCTTAGAGGCACAGTATTGGGAAGATGAAACTAGACAAAGAAATGAGGTTGGGGAACGATTCCAGAGAAGGTGAACAGCCTATGGGATGACACTGAGATGGAGTTTGATTTGTTTGGAGAACTGAAAGAGTACCCCTTTGCCTGGAACTTAGCAGGGAGCACACTATAATAATCAGCAAGTTAGGGGTGGGAGTACACCACACAAGGTCTTGTGAGATGTGTAAGGGGTTGTGTTTTAATGAGAAAGTGAAATAGGAAGCCACTGATGGTTACTCAGTTGGGAAGAAAAAGATTTGCACTTTGATATTGTATTGAGGAAATTGTGGAGGGGGTCAAGAGCATTTGTAATGAGATTAGTTGTTGCAGTACTTCAAGTGAGAGAGATGTTGCCTAGATAAGGAAAGAAGTGCACTGGGTCAAGTGAGTTTTAGGAGATGAAAATGAGAGAACCTGGGTTTATTTAGATTCACAGAGATTTTAAGATTTGGGGCATGAGCCACTGCGTGGTTGTGGAAAGACTGAAAGAGGCGTAGATTTTAAAGGGAAGATCATATATCTAATTTTGGAAAGTTTAAGATTCTTCATGGGATAACCCTGTTAGAGTCAAAACAGTGGTTGGCATATAATTAGAAAGGGATTAGTAAATGTGAGTTATTATTACCCTCAGTTCAGAAAGACATTTGATTTAAAAATAAAGAAAAGTTGGAAGTTGTTACAGTATAGATACGTAATGTAAGTTATGGGCCTAGGTGAGCTTGTCTAAAGAGAAAATGAAGACTTGATGCTCATTGTAACTCTAATATCTCTTGTCTTTTGTTCTGAGATACACATCTGGCATTAGATCACTGCACCAAGAGTTAGCCTGTCCAGTTACCCAGAACCCAGTTGTGCTGGAATATACTGTGATTCTCTTCCTATTATTCAATATTCCCTTTAAGCACTACATTTCTTTCGAAACCTTCCCTAACTTTCCTAAACTTCATTGATCTCTCTCTCTTGAAATCCTGTACCATGTATGCTCAGTCAGTATGGCACATCTTAGCATTTATTTTATGTGGTCATGTAGTCTTAGCTTTTGTTTAATATATTATAGCTTTATTTCTCTAAAAAAATTACAGAAAAGAATTCGTACATAATATTACTTCTGTGGTAATATTGGCTCCAAGTATAGAACTAAGCCCAAAGCAACTATTAAATAAATGCCTGTTGACTAATGGTAGAATGGTTAGTTGATTAATATTTTTGGATAGGTAAGGATTTAGGTATTCGAATGGTAGCATTTCTACAGTATGTTTGAATGCTATAAAGGTGTTGTGTTGGTATTGAATGGACCAGAATTAAAAGACAGCAAATGCGTAGGCAATAAAAATTATATATATCCTGTAAAATAGCATGCAGGATATGTCATTAGAATGGAGCCGAAATGTCAAAATAATCTATAGTGCATAATATGTGATTTTTACTTAATTTATGGTCATTGAATACATATTACAAGATTTTGCATAGCTTGATGATATTTTTAGCACTACCTGTGTCAGATGATAGCAGAACTGACTGTATACATTGATACTTTATTATATATAATCTGAAATATATAGTTTATGGAATAAATAATGTAATCATACTTCCTGTAATGCTGAGAAGTAATATCTGTTTCAGTTACCTATTGCTGCATAACAGACAATCCTGGAACTTAGTAGCTTAAAGCAATAAAGTTTCCCTCTCTCATGGTTATGTGGCTTGACTGGGCACAATGGACAGTTATGCTGGTTTCACTTGAAATCCCATGGAGGTATAATCTGATGGCAGCTTGTGCTGAAGCAAGAGACGGACTGGCAGGCTATGATGGTAATATTTCCCTCTTTCTGTGAGTAGTGCCGGGGCCTCTTCTCTCTACCTGGTGTCACCTTGTGTTATCCCTGATAAAGTAGCCAGATTTGTTACATCTCCATGTGATTAAACAATTTCAACAGTTAAGACTCGGGTTCCCAAGAAGCACAAACACAGAAACAGCCAGGTGTCACTAAGCCTTAGACCTGGAACTGGCACAGCATCACTTTTCCCACCTCCAATAGGCCAAGCATCACAGGGCTGGCCCTGACTTCAGGAGAGAGGAAATAAACACTTTGTCTTGGTGAGTAAATAGCAAAGAATCTGTGACTATCTTTAATCACCATGGTATTCTTTACTAACAATTTGGTAGGTCAACATCATAAGATTTTAGAGCAATATTTTAGCAATTATTCAATCTAATATCATCAATTTATATGAAAGTGTACTGGAACAAAATGATACAATAAAAGACAGAGTTGGAGCTATGAATCTCTCTTAATTCTGTACATCTCATAGCCCTTCATAAACTGCCTGGGATATAGTAGGCAATAAATATATACTTGTTGACATAGGATTTTACTAAGAAATAGAAACTGAGATTCAAATAATATTCTATTTTAAAAAGCACTCAAGATTCTAACTTGCTAGAAGCATGCCTGGATTTTCTGAAAGACATTAAGACTTGAAAGAGAGATGAAAAGATAGCAGAATAAGATATTTCAAGATGTTTTAACTATTCATATTTTCACACCATTATTGTGTTTTCTCCACACACACACATACATACTTACACACAGAGAAATGAAATGATACAAGACAGTGAATCTAATATTTTATTTCTGAAAAATATAGGACATCATCGTGGTCTAAAACTAAGTTCATTGTGTCTTAGGAAATGTTTGACTCCTCACATTCATCCCACCCCAAAAATGTCCTTGTTTCACTAGAGTCAAACTATGTAAAGACTTATTCATCTTTTAGATCACTAAATAAATTAGTATGAAGAACATTATTTTTATTACAAAAGGTTACCATTCTAATAAAAACATGAATGACATTTTTTCAGCCTGAATTTAAAAGAAAACACACAAAGTTCATTTTATATACAATGTAACAGAAAAAAAAGTTCTGTTGGTTTATGTGAGGCACATGATGAACTGTTTCTAAATTTTGTTGAACTTGCAGGATGTACCTCAGCTTGGCTTTCCTCACTTTTGTTTTTAAGCTGGCATTTTCATTTAATAACATATGGCCGGGCGCGGTGGCTCAAGCCTGTAATCCCAGCACTTTGGGAGGTCGAGGCGGGCAGATCACGAGGTCAGGAGATCGAGACCATCCTGGCTAACACGGTGAAACCCCGTCTCTACTAAAAAATAGAAAAAAAATTGGCCAGGTGTGGTGGCGTGCGCCTGTAGTCGCAGCTACTCAGGAGGCTGGGCAGGAGAATGGTGTGAACCTGGGAGGTGGAGCTTGCAGTGAGCCGCGATCGCGCCACTGCACTCCAGCCGGGCGACAGAGCGAGACTCCGGCTCAAATAAAATAAAATAAAATAAAATAAACCTCTATACCTTCTACCCCTATATAAAAACAGCAGTGTCGGCTTCTTCTCTGTATTTTTTCTTCTTAGTCCCCTCCTTGGACTCTGAGGTGTTGTAATCTGACAGCAATTGTTCTCTTCTCTATGCTTAGACTCCTCTTCCTTATTTTATAAACCTCGTTCTTTTTATTTCATTTTTCTCTGATCCAGAGTATATACTTCTTGTCATTTTTGTTTTTGGAATTTTATTAGCTCTTTTAGACTGTACTAAGTCTCAGCATCTCACGGTCCTTTTCTGTTTTGTGCCTGTTCTGCAGGAGCCCTGTGGATGGCGGCTTATTGGTCATGTGACTTTTCACCATCCAGGCATGAGGCTGAGTCTGATTCCTATGGATGTAGAAACACTTTCCAAATTACAGATCATTATTCATCGCAGTATTCAGTTATTTGTTTATAAGATGTGAAAGTTAGATTTAATCATTTCTAACATCTTTATCAGTTCTAACTATGTGAGATTCTCTAAAATATTTTGAAGAGAGATCTGACACCCATTGATTTGAAAAGCGTAATACTATAGTAAAACCGAGTGAGCAGGACATCCTCTTCTAAGGATCAGAATTTTCATCCTCCATCCTCCTGGGGTGATTTGCCTAACAGCTCTAAGGAATTGTGAAAAAGCATAGTTAGTCTCCAGACCTTAGCCTTTTTTGGGTGAGGCATATCATTTCAAGACTCTTGGGTTTACTTGAATAACTTATCCATGCATAATGTAATTTATTTAAAACATTTGAATATATTTATATAATTAAGCTCTATTATCTGTTATTATAAGAAATTTTAAAAGCTTCCTTCTAGGATGAAATGAATTTACTTGTTCCTCACCTTTAACCAAATATGAAACAATTTGGCTTGTACTCTTGTAGAAGTCAATTGTTTTCCTCTTAGCTTTCACAATTGTAGTCTGAAAAGGTTTTTTGGTTATTAGTCTGTTTGTTTTACCTTTTCTTCTTTTTAAAAAACATTTGTTTATGCTCATCAGATCTATAACTGGATACATTAGAAGGAGCTTGAGATTTATAGTGAGATAACCCTTAATCTAAATCTCAACTTTGGCATTTTTGTCTGTGTTCCTGAGCAAGTTCTTTGACCTCTCTTAGCATCAATTTCCTTTTTGTAAAATGGAAAGATAGCATTTAAAGGCATATGCAATGCCTAACACTGTAAGATCTCAATAAATTTATACTACTTATCATGATAATTAGACCATGAACAAGAATAGTGTAATTTAAAAACATGTTGATGAAATATGAAAATAAGTAAAATGAGTTTCCTTAAAAGTTGTAGAGGTATAAACTGAGGAAATTGGATCATTTTTGCTACTCATTTATGAAAAATATTTAAATGCCTACCGTGTGTCAAGCATACTTTCAGGAGCTGACTACAGAGCAATAGACAACACAGGCAAGTTCCCTGTGCTCATCCAGCCTTCTTGTAGTGAGGAAAATCAGAAAATCAACTCACAGAATAGTATGATGATTTTTAATGTGAGCTAAGGAGTAGCAGGGTGTATAGCAGGGAGGCTGCTGCTTTGGGGAAGGGGATAAAGGAAACTTTCTGCTGTAGCACTGGAGCTGAGACCTGTAAGGTAGGAAGAGCCTGCAAAATGAATACCCAGGCTAACAGATGCAAGGTAGAACAAGCTTGGTGTGGTCAAGGGAGAGAACAATGGCCAGTGTGACTGGAGTGCAGTGGATGCAACAGAGCCTGGAGTGAGATGAGTTCAGAAAAATGTACAGGGGCCAGATTATGTGGAGTCCAGTAGGGCATGGAACAGAGTTTGCATTTTATTCTAATTTCAGCAAGCAGGATCCTTAGAAATAAAGTGATATGGCTTTCTTTGGGTTTCAAAATTATCACATTGGATGCTTTAGGTGGAACGGCTTTAGGATCTGTGGAAGGTGAGAGACCAGTTAATCAGCTATTGATGTAGATTAAGGAGCTTAAGAGTGGTAGAATATTAAGCAGTGAAGATGATGAGAAGTAATCAGGTTTGATATATATATGGTGGAGGTAATGCTGGGAAGATATGTTTAGTAATTGTATGCCAGGAAGTGTTGAAATAGCACAAAGGGAGAAATCACAGCTAAGTCTCAAACGTTTGGCCTGACTGACAGGTAGATAGAAGTGCATTCCTGCATCAGGAAAGTTAATGAAGAAAAGGCATATAGAGCAATGGTTTTGAAAGCATGGGTGCTGGAGACAGACAGGGTTTGCTTCCAACTTCAAGTACTGGCCAGGGGCAAGTTTCTTAAATTCTTTTTACTTTAGTTTCCTCATGTGTGAAATGAGAATCGTAATACCTATCTCATTATTTGCTCTAAGAATCCAAGGAGGTAATGGATTAAAACTGTTTAGAGCAGTGCTTGGCATAAGGTAAGTTTCATTACTTAGGGCAGAACAAATTAAAGGTTCTCTTTTTTGACATGTACAGTTTAGGAAGCCTTTTGAACTCTTGAGTAGAAAAGCATGTGCATATCATAGGGTAGTGGCAGCAAAGATACAGAGAAGTGACCGCAAAGATACAGAGAAGTGACCCAGTTTGAGATATGTGTTGGAGGCAGAGGTGTAACAATAGAGTGTCATGGTTGATGGAATGAACTCTGTGAACAGATTGGATTTGCATTCCATCTTCACTTACTGCTATGGACATGTTCTGTAACCTCTGAGTGTCTCAGTTTTCTCATAGTTGAAATGAGTCTCCTAAAGGAAACTATCTTACATTTTTGTTCTGAGGATAAAAATATAATATATGGTGTGTGCCAGTTATTATTAAGAAAGAATGATCAAGAGTCATGTTTGGGCAGGGTAAGTTTGAAATGGATTTTCAACATAGAGATGAACATGTATGTCTTGAATAACCAAGACTAGAGTTCAGGAAGAATCAAAGCTCAAGATATACATGTAGCATTCATTGGCATATTGATAGTATTTAAAGCACTAAGATGGGATGAATTCTCATAGGTTAGATCTAAGGAATAAAAAGCTATCACATGATATGTACTAATTATTATTAAGGGGAGAGTGACCAAGAGAAGTAGTGAAGTGACCAAGGTCAGTGGAACTTCACAATTAAGATCACAGTTCAGGTACACTTACCAGATGACATGGAAGTAGCAGAGAGTCAGAAATATTTCATTACGTCACTAATCTTTAGAGAGTCAGAAATATTACTTCACTAACTTTTAGGAAATATTCTTCATGAAATAGTTGTGTCTGAAGCTCTAGATTACAAATTTTCCCCCTTTAACATTTCACATATATGCCTTGGAATTAGATTGTAGGCTTCTTGTGGATGTGGTGTATTTCTTTTGGCCTGTCACTGCCCCTGGCACAAGGTAGTACACATAGAGAGCACTCATTTTAATGCTGTTTTTAGTAAGTGTTTAATGGGGTGATTAAAGTATCTTTACCCTAGTACTACATGGTAGACTAACTACTAGGGACCTGAATAATTTTGTTCTAAGAAAGAAATTTGGTGGATAGCTTACTTTACTGTTTCCACACCCCCAGTAACTTTAGAAAATTGATCAATGCTCAAGGATAAGGGTTCAAAATGCATCTTAAGTTATGCATGTAGAGTGAAAAATTATCTTTACCTTACTATAAAAGAGTAGAGTTGTATTAATTCATTTTCACGCTGCTGATAAAGATATATCTGAAACTGGGTAATTTATACAGGAAAAAGGGTTTAATGGACTTACCATTCCACATGGCTGGGGAGGCCTCACAATCACGGTGGAAGGTAAGAAGGAGCAAGTTCACATCTTACATGGATGGCAGCAGGCAAAGAGAGAGGTTGTGCAGGGAAATTCCCATTTTTAAAACCATCAGATCTTGTGAGACTTATTCACTATCATAAGAACAGCACAGGGAAGACCTGCCCTCATGATTCAATTATCTACCGCTGGGTCCCTCCCACAACACACAGGCATTATGGGAGCTACAAGATGAGATTTGGGTGGGGACACATAGCCAAACCATACCAAGACGTAAAGAGAAGATATAATGGGTTTTTCACTTGAGCTGATTGATGCTGGAATTTCAGATACACACTAGAGCCAGTCAAAAACTTTCCCAGTTTCTTAACCTTTTGAAACACAATCATTTCATATATGGAATAGAGATAATAACACTTACCTCATAATGTTTTGAGAGAGCTGAATGAGGGTGTGTTCTCAAATGATTGTTTTATTATCTGCCCTATGTGCAAAATGTACTTTCTCTCATGAAATGTTTCGAGTCTTTACAAATTCCCATTTTACTGTGTGCACCAACTACAAATAACTCTCTCTTAATTCATTGTATGCCTAAACAATTGAACCTATTTTGAAAAATAATTTATATGACACAAGTATTGAATGTGTATAAGCGTGTATCTCTGTGTAAGTGTATATCTCTGGATATAAAATTTCACAGAGTTATAGAAATATATTGTTTACTTGTACAGCTATAAATTTCTTTACTTGTCATTGCTAAATGATTTTTCATGTGAAGCAAAAAGGATTGGTTTTTTGTTTTGCATTTTTAGTTTCTTTTTTTTTTTTTTCTTTTAAACAGATTTAGCAGCATTCACAGTCAAGGACTGTCACGGACCGTCATGATCTCATTATTTCCTGGCCCCTAGAGAAGGATCTGTGCTAATTAAACACATTTAATGGGAAAAAGTTATGTTCACCTTAAGCTATTATTTCTTTACTTACTAGTGTTTGTTACAATTTACAAACAAGAATTATACATCCCAGTAAATTGAACCTTCTTTCTTCTCTGCTCCCTTTCCCCCACACTCAATTTACCAGGTACTAAAGTTGCATAAAGTTATAAACCAGTTAGATGGCTTCTTGGGAATAAAGTTTTCATTGAACGGTTTCTTGTAGTGTTGGACCTCAGGAAAATTCAACAGCTCTTGCTAATCCAGTGCTGATTTTCATTTTCAAGCCAGGAGCTAAACAACATATAAATCATGTTTAACACAGTGTACCTGCTTTTAGAAAGCTGTATAGAGTCATGTACATTTATTAGTTTTCCCAGCTTGAAAGCTTGATGCATTCTTTGTTCTTCCTTTCTTTGTATCAAGAAAACACCACCCAGCCCCCAACCCTGCCCCGACACACAATGGTGCTTCATATTATGACATTTTGTGGCATGATTATTTTTGCTGTCTACATCCTCAAGTCATTGCTTCATTAATACTGTACATAAACTGATTTTTTGCCACACGTGGCTATTTCCAAGTTGTCATTTTGCCACTGAAGTTTGTTCTCTATGCTGTGTGACAGATTAATACTGTTATCAATACATGTTTTTGGAATTGGTATTGACTTTATATATGTGGAATCATCAAATCATTTATTCTCTAAAGGGGCACCTTCAAGTTCCTTGTTTTTTGTTTTTCATGAAGAGTCAGTTTTTAAAATCTTGTCCAATTTACTTAAATTTTGTGTGCCTTGATTTTCTTATCTATGAAATGGACTGTATGAGTAAATTGAATGAGAAAATCTATATATAGTACTCGGCACAGAACTTAAGCTTTCCTCTTGGGGCAGTTACCTCATGGAGACCTGAGGTCCTTGTCATGTCTCCTTGAATATTGATGGGTTCTATAATGTCTTTTGCTAATAAAAAAAATACCCTCTACCAATTTCCCAGCCCAGGCAATTTTCACTTCTTTTCTCTTGATATGCTACGTCTGGGAGTTTTGAGTTGGCATGTACATTTTCTCACGATCTTGAGACTACGATGTTGGAGAGGCCGTGTATGTGCGGTCTAGCCCACAGTCCTAGCTGAGCCTAGGATTCGAGGCATTTCCACCAAGACATCAGACACGTAAATAAGGCAGTCATGAATGTTCTACAGCACCACCACAGAGACTTGTGGTGATACTGTGTGGACCAGAAGAATTTCCTAGCCAAGCGCTACCTGCACTCCTGACTCACAATATATTGAGATATAAGGAACTGATTATAGCTCTAAGCTACTCAGTTTTGTGTAGCAATAGATATAGGAAAACTGACATATAGAAATAAAATGGCTTTTCTATCCTGTGACTTTAAATCACTTATTAATGTTTAAATTTTTCTGTACATATATACATCCTTTATACATATTTAGAATATTCTGAATATACATGTAATTTTCTGCATATATATTCAGTCACCTGAGAATAATGGCTTCTATTTCAAACTTTTCAATATTATTCATTAATCTGCCTTCTTGCAGTAATTGAGGCCTTTGGCAAAAAAATGAATTAATGTGATTATATCAGAAGAATAATATGCTTTTTGACTTCAGAGTGAAAGGTATTGAGAATGCTCTATTAAGGATGACATTTATTTTAGTTTTTTTTGTAGACACACTCTATCAGATTAAGAAGTTCTGCTCTATTTCTAGTTTCCTAAGAGTTTTTTTTAATTAAGAAAGTCTCTTGAAATACTACTTTGCAAACTATATTTGTATATTATTTCTCTTCTCTCTCCAATATGGAAGCACTATAAAGTTTTACATGTTAATTATGTTTATTGCTATAACTCTAGTAACTAGAACAATGCCTGTTGAATAAATCTTGTTGAATACATTTATAAACAACGAAGAACATATTTGAGTTTGTGAATCCAAAACTTCATGTTTTCTATTAATGTATCTGTGGAACTACTAATCAATTAAATTTGAAGATGTGAAAAACTATGGAAGGAAAACTACTGTAAATATTAGGTTGAATAAAATCTTATTTTAAAGGCAGTTAACAGTATCAAATATTACAAGTCTGAGAGTGACATAGTTTCACAATTGAATTGATCTATGATAAGTTACAGTAAAACCATACAATGGAATATTATATAATTATTAAAAATATAGAGACACTAATATATAGCTGATAAAGAATTAGCTCCAAAATCTTGAAAAAGAAAAATAAAATAAGGCATGGTATAATGACCAGACTATAATGACATTTGTATATACAAAGCATATATGCCTAATTCTAGATTCTTCCACCTACTTTGCAGTTTAGGGAACTAAGTTATAGAGAGATTATGTAACTTGTCAAAGTTCACATAGCTAGTAACTCTTTTTATCTGTACATCTATCTGTTTACCTGTCTGTCAATGATCATAATAAGCTAGTGAGACTGGCATCTCTTATAAAGGGCACTGGGAAACGGAAAGTGAAGGAAAGAGATGAAAGAGACTTACTTTTTATTGTTCTGCCTTTAGTATTTTTGAATTTGTATCTTATACATGTATTAGCTATTTCAATAAATTACAAAAGTAATTTTTTAAAATTGATGTTATGTTTAGATGTTTTTTTATGACAAGACATGGTTTACTACCTTTGTGCATGCTTTTACAATTTTCGCTTATGTTGTCAGAGTTATTCTGTTTGTATTTTTTGAGACTTTTTAAGGGCTTAATAAATATAAGTATTGTTACAGTGCTTCTTACACACCAATGACATTGTTAAAACTTCCATGTGTATATGAATAATGCAAACATATTTTTATAATAAAAGAAGTCACATTTGTTTTGATGGAATTTAATGAAACATGAGCTTGGTCCTAGTAAGTTTGATATGACATTTCAGTGAACACATGGGTTCACAATTTGAGATTTGTGATGGTTGTAATTATAATTTTAAGAGGTCCTGAAGTCCTTAGTCCCCTCAATTTCTCAAACCAAGTGAATCAAATAATATCTAGGAATGTCATAAAAATGCCACCCTTACAGTTCATTTAAAATATTTGAATATGTCCTTTTTCTCCCAGGAACAAAAATAACAATAAAAACACAATCCGAATAGTGATGTATGAAATGTTCTTTTTAAGGAAACCCTCATGCTATGTTTTAATAGAAGTGAATACAAACTTAATAGCTATGCTTAAATACACCTTCCCAACAAAAATGTTCCTTTGCTTGTAAAAACGTTTTTCTCAACAGTAATTGAATTTGGAAACATCTTTACCTCCTTATGCCTACACATATGGCCACCTTGCTCAAAAGAGATAAACACTTGCTGTACCCCAGATTATAAACATAATTTGAAAAGTACTAAAAAGCTCTGGAATGCTTTGATAAAGAGAGGAATTACTTGTAGACAACTTATATAATAAATTATGTAATGGCTTATGTTACTTTGGCTATAATCAGTGTTAAGGAAAAATTATTCTGACGCTTGTTAAAGCAGCAAGGCAGACACTTTTTTAGGACTATTGCATTAGGGGTCAAGACTATTGCGATAGTGGAGGGAGATCAGGTTCAATTCTGAATATAATCAAGACAGCTGGGGATCTATAGCCAAGGAGCAGAGTGGCAAGTTTGCTGGAGAGAAAATTACTAAGAAGAGACACCCAGGGTTGGGTGTTTCTTGTTAAACTGACTTAACACGATTCTTGCTGAAGGCAGACAAGGGTGATCAGACATCAAGGGTGGGAGGATTCTCATTAAACTGACTTAGCAGGATTCTTGCTACAGTCAGTTAAACTGTAGCATGCTAGACTATGCAGGCCCAGAAAAGATGGAGGGCAAAGCACAAGGTCTAATTGAAAAGCAGGGTGCAGGGAGCTTGTCCAAAGTTTGGTCATGGAGAGTTTGTCACCAATCAGAATATGGCACATGCAACGGCAAATCAAAATAATGTGAGGCATACCCAGAGCACTCAGATTCCCTTAGTATATGGGCCTGCCTGTCCTGCCAAACATGATGAGCATTAACTTTGACTCCCTGCTTCTTTTGTGAGTGGGCTGAGCTGCTTTTGGTGTACTACATAATGACCATAAGCGGACACCTAACCTTTGAGGAAAACAAGGCAAAGCTATCTGCAAGGAGAAAACACTAGTCATGCTGGCTGAGAATACACAGCGAGTGACCAAAGCATGACAGAAACTGCCCTCTTAGTACTGATTTTACTTTACTTTCTAAATGTTGGTATGTTGCATTTTCATTTTCATTTGTCTTAAGATCTGTTCTGACTTCCGTTTTGACTTCTTCTTTGATCAGGTTGTTCAGAAGTATGTTGTTCAGAAGTATGTTGTTTAATTTCCATATATTTGTGACTTTTCCCATTTTTCTTTTGTTAGGGATTTCTAGTTTCATACTACTGTGGTAACAGAAGAAAAAATTCTACTTATATGAAGTGTCTGAAATAGCCAAAATTATGGAAGCAGAGAATACAATAGTGGCTCTAACAGGTTGGGGGATAAGGGAATGGGGAGTTTTCAGTGGGTGTACAGTTTCAATTATGCTAGAGGAATAAATTCTACAGATTTGCTGTACAATGTACTGCCTATAGTTAACAATATGGCATTGTTCATTTCAAAATTTGTTACGTGGATTGATATTATGTTAAGGTAGCTCCCTTTACCCTAAAAAGGGGAACACAAGAAAGGTGCTGGATTTGTTACAACATTGATTGTGTTGATGGTACCATGAGGTTTTGCATATAACCAAACTCATCATATTGTGCGCATTAAATATGTGAAGCTCTTTTTATATCAATTATAACTCAATAAAGATGTTAGGAAAATAAATGAGAAATGTCTATGCAAAATCACATTGGTTTGTTTTATTCTCTTGTTACTACCTACTTTTCGCCATCTCCACTTTAGGTCCGTGTTTTGACTTACAGGTATAATTACTCAGGATAAAAGGAATAAATATGGCCCCTTTATGTCCTTTCTTAAAATTTCTTGCTTATAGGATCATTTTGCAATTTTTGCAGATATTTATGGGGTGAGATCTTCTCATTTGTTTATAGCAGTTTTGTAAATGCCCCCAATACAATTCTAATCACATAGTACTACTAAAGTCATAGCCTGAGTAACAACAAAACACTAAGGAATATTGTACATAATATGTTAATTGTGACCTAATCACAAGATGATGATCTCGGATGCCTTGGCATTCTTTGTGTGCTGGAGGTTGAGGAGGTGAAGGGAGGTAGATAGAATTTGCATCCATCCAAGGAGACTTAGAATGCTTGAAGAATGAATGACTTGGGCAAGAGTCATGGGTACATGGACCAAGTTGTGTTGGTGCAGCAGGGTGGGAGAATAGTGTTTGCCTTCATTATTACTCACATGTTCCAGGTACAGGGCTAAGCGATTTTCTTATACTGCCTTATTGAATACTAAGAGGCACAGAAAATATTGCCTCTGTTTCTAGATAACTAGCATAAAGATGCCCCCACAGTTACACATTTGAAAAATGTTCATAACTATATTTCAGTCTGAGTCTATGTTTGGTAATTTAGAAAACTGCATTTTTAAATTTTTTGTTATTGTTTAGATAACAAAATATGGCTAAGGAAGCTGAATGGTAAGAGCCTGCTACTCTTTACCTGTGGGGTTTTTATTTTTGAAATCTGAAAGTACGATTTATTAAAGCATCCAAAACAAAAAAAGTCAGTGACATAGTTGAACAAAGATGTGCAGTACTTATACCCTGAAAACAACAGAACATTGCTGAGATGAATAAAAGAGTAAAATTCCTGGAAACAATTAGTATGACCATGAATTCAATGATGGGTTCTTTTCAATCAATGTATAAATTTAGTATTATCTTCATAAAAATTTTAGCACGCTTTTTAATAATAATTGATAAGCTGTTTTAAAACATGTATATGGAAATAGAATGGCCTTGGAATAATCAAAACAAGTTTGATAAAGAACAAAATTTGAGGACTCACACTATCTAATTTAAAGACTTATTAACCAAGACAGTGTTAATAGTAAGAGATTATTGACTTTAGATTTTTCACATATAAAGTATTTTTTTAATTATGACAACTCTAAAAGAGAGGTTTATTATTTTCATTTTGAATAATGAAACTTGGAATCAGAAATAAGAGTGGGTTGCTCAAAATTATACAGCTGGTTAGTAACAGACTCTGGGCTCAATTCTCAAATACTAGTCTTCAAGTTCTGGGTCAATTGCTCTCTTCAGGCTTCCCCTCTAACCTCCCAGTCCAGTTCCCCGGTTAAGTACAGATTTTTTTTTTTTTCTGGTAAATTCTCTATGAAACAGATGAAGAAATACATGAGGAACTACTAGGGCAAATTTTCCCTAAGGTTCTCTAATGTAAACATAGCTTTTAAAAGGTTGAGACAGGATACCAGCAAATGAAGTTGAAGCATTTTCTTCTTGGCTAAGTATCATTAATCATGTGCAGACAGAGAAACTATTGTACTGTGAAAAACAGAAATTCTGCTTTAGCTTCTACTCACCAAACAAAACAAGCAGTTGCTTAGCCTATGATGATGTTTCATTTTTAAAGTGAGTTAAGCCCTGTTTTACCAGCTGTAGACTCTGAGAATGAATATGGGTGTGAATGCTTCTCAGTGAAAGAGGGGAAAGAACCCACAGGAAATGATAGGCTCCTTGGGAGTTTGAGAGTGCAGTTCAAATCTCCAGTGGACATTAGGGTTAAAAAAAAATTTAAGGCCAATTATAAACAAGAGAATAACAGTCTATGATAAGAAAATCCTTTGCTTGTTCTTTCTCTCTATGTATCCACAGTCAATGCTCCTCACAAGCACCTATTTATTTTAAAGATTCTCAGCAAACATATGTGATCTATTATCCTTTTGCACAATATGGACTTTTTGGGCTCCCGAGAAATGTGCGTCTATTTAAAATTAGCTTTGAAAGTTCTTTTATTAGCTTTTTGTAGAAGGCCTAGCTCATTTCCTTTTTTTTTCCATTTGATAATTACTATCCCCCTGGTAATGTAGCTTCACAGGTTGATTGCAAAATCCCCCCACCATATAGGCTATTTTAAATATAAAGTGAAAATTTTGACAGTTTGAGGATTTATTAATATATCATAATTCTGAAATAATTATATTCAGCATTAATGGTTAGAAAAGTCTAACCTTTTCTGTAGCATTAAATAACAGAAATATTGGGGAAATAGGAAAACATTAGATTTAAACACAAATAATTATTACCTGTAAATTACATTCTTAATATAAAAATTGTACCTTAATTTTGGCAAAAAATAATAACATTTGTAAAATCATTAAGTTTGCAAATATCAAATGATAAACCTAATTAATAATACTACTACAAATATCAAAAGAAATTAAACAATGTTTCTGAAAACATAAAATCTCACAGAAGGCCCCATTCTTTGATTGCTTTATTATCTGTCTTAAAATAATGTCTTTTGTTGCTCTTTTCTAGGTTCAGCAGAATATGGTAATATACACTAGCTGGAATGTCTATTCCCAGTTTGCAATATTTTAAGATTACTGAGTACATTTCCTTTTCTAATATAGAGAAAAAGATTATAGCATCAAAACGCAATTTGAAATACATTGAAAGACTTGCTGACATAGGAATGTATAACATTTTAATTAGTTTGCTTGGAAGCTAGAGATTTTTAGGTAAATGAATCCTATCATTTTTAATTTAGTAAAACACTTTTTATAAAGACATGTTAGCTTACTTGAATTAAGTGACCAAGTTATTAAGGAGGATTCAATGAATATAGGGCACATTCTTCCTAAAATCATTTTTCTTTAATAGTTGCAAGTTAAAATAAAGAATAAAATATAGTGGTATTTGAAAATTCCTAGCACTTTGTAGATGTTCCATAATAGTCTCCAATAGGAGTTGACAAATAAATGGTCCATGAAATATATTGCATGGTAGTCAAATGAATAAAAAAGAATACGATTAAGCTAGTGCCCTTAAATTTTACAACAGTTTACAACTTTAAAAAAGAAAATGTTATATACATTGGATTCAATCATTTAAACAAGGAGACAGAAGAAAATATTTTTTGCTTTTTATGGCCATAACAAGACCTTCAGTCAATTCTTTCTACTTCATCCAGTTAGATTCCTGCTTGCACTGGACTCCTTACCAAGCTTGAGATGGGGCAGAGACTAGATGTAGGGGTCAAGGGGCATCAGCTCCCTGGAGCAGTGTCTCAGAAAGGAATAGGACCCCAGTTGCCTCTCTTTTTATTACCTAACATTATCTTCTTGGTACTGGTGTACACCTGAGGATTGGCATGGACATATGGGGAAGACAAGGTCTTGTAAATCTAGGCTGGTTAAAAATAAAACACTGAATGGGTCCCTAAGGAGTTTAAATTTTGCATGGAAAAGTCCTTTAAAAAGTTCTTCTTGGGTCTTGAAGCTGGTAAGAGGCTTATTTAAATTTTGAAAAGATTCACATGTATAGCAAATAAAAAAAAACTTTTAAATTAAAAATTTTCTAAATTAAATGCTTAAAAAATGAGAGGGGAGGGAAGACTCTTCCCTTATTTTGAACAAAGAGAATTCAGTTTCTTTTTTTTAATTTGTATTTACCTTTACAGAGTCTATATTTAGTAGGCATAAAATTCAGTCCCTTGGGAAAATTATATTATAATTTTAAACTTTATATAGAAGAATTATTACTATGACTTTCTGTATATATAAATATTTTCTGATTGAATATGCTATAATAAAATAAGCTAATAGAAAACCATTAAATATATTACTTGAACATTTAATAAATTATAATAATTATAGCAGCCTTATATTTATGTAAGATATACATTTAGCTAAGAAATATGTATTTTGTATATTACCTAGAAATATATACAGAAAACATTTTGTATAAAACAAAATATTAAGTTACATTATCTTTCTCTGAAAGAAAACCATCCATACTTCGGATTTACATGGATATTTTTAGTTACTTTAAAGTATGCATCAGGAAATCAGAACATTTAAATTGAAAATATGAATTAAGACTAACCTAGATAGACTTTCTATAATGTCCATTCCTTTTTACTTGGAAAAAGTCAAGTTAAAGTTGCATATTTACTAGATATGTACACCAGTTTCTTAAAACTTTCAACCCATTTTTCTTTCTAACATAGCAGCAGTAACATACTGTTAATATAGCCTTAGATTTTGATGTTAATAAATATGTGGCAAACATAGCACAGGCTGTGAACTATCTTCTATTGCTGATTTACGTTAATCAAGATAGGCAGTTATTTCCTGTCAAGGCTGAATTTGTTCTGATGTGTTTTAAGACGTACAGTTGGAAATGCTCTGAATTTTCATTAAAACTATTTTGCAAATTACTGTTTCTCTGGGATCATAAATAACAATGTCCAAACTGTGACATAAACATTAAATATTTTCCTTCTGTTTTTAAAGAACAAAACACAATTTTATATATTATACAGTTGACCCATTTGAAATATACAGTTTAACGAACTTGTAAAACTGTCTATAAACATGTAACCACCAACAGTACAATTAAGATATAGACAAATTATACCACTCTAAAAAGCTTTCTCCTGCTTCTCTGCAGTTTATATTGTCCCCCTCTCCATACCGCTGCCAGGAAAGACTAATCTGCTTGCCCTTTTATATAATTTGATATAAATGAAATCATATGTTCTTTTATAATTTACTACTTTCAGTTAACATAATGTCTCTAAGATTAATGTAGGTTGTTCTATGTATTTTGTTTCTCTTTATATCACCATGTGGTATCCTACAGTAAGTTTAAGTCATATTTATTTTTCCCATTCACTGGTAGATGCGCATATGAGTTTCTTGAACTTTTGGGTCATTATAAATAAAGCTGCTCTAAACATCCAAATACATATCTGTGTGAAGGCATATTTTCATTTCCCTTTGATAAACACCTATAAATGGAACTGCCAATTTGTATGATAAGCATATCTTTTGCTTTATATGATACATCTACACTGCTTTCAAAAGTGACTAACATTTTGGAGACCCACCAACACTGTATGAGACTTTGATTTATACTCACCAATGTTGAGTGTTTTAACTTCAACCATTTTAGCATATATATGTGTAGTTATATCTTGTCATTTTAATTTATATTTTCCTGTAGGCTAGTAGTGTTGTGCATCCTTTTATATAACAATGAGCATTTTTTAATGTAACAATTGACCATCCTATCATATATCTTCCTTTTTATAGTGCTTATTCACAGATTTACTGATTTTTTAAACATGTATTTTAGGTTTCGAGGCACATGTGAAGGTTTGTTAAATAGATAACTTGTGTCAAGTAGGTTAGTTGTACAGATTATTTCATCACACAGGTACTAAGCCTAGTACCCAATATTTATTTTTTCTGCTCTTTTCCTTCCTTCCACTGTCCACCCTCAAGTAGACTCCAATGTCTGTTGTTCCCCGTCTTTGTGTTCATTAATTGTCATTATTTAGCTCCCACTTTTTATAAGTGAGAACATGCGGTATTTGGTTTTCTGTTTTTGTGTTAGTTTGCTGAAGATAATAGCCTCCAGCTCCATCTATGTTCCCCCAAAAGGCATGGTCTCATTCTTTTTACGGCTGCATAGTATTCCATGGTGTATGTATACCACATTTTCTTCATTTAATCTGTCATTGATGAGCATTTAGGTTGATTCCATATCTTTGCTATTGTGACTGGCATTGCAGTGAACTTCCACATGCATGTGTCTTTATGGTAGAATGATTTCTATTCCTTTGGCTATAAACCCAGTAGTGGGATTGCTGAGTTGGAGGGTGGTTCTGCTTTTAGCTCTCTAGGGAATCACCATATTGCTTTCCACAATGGTTGAAATAATTTACTCTCCAACCAACAGTGTATGTGTTCCCTTTTCTCTGAAACCTTGCCAGCATCTGTTATTTTCTGACTTTTTAACAATAGTCATTTTGACTGGTGTGAGATGCTATCTCATTGTGTTTTTGATTTGCATTTCTCTATTTCCTAATTTTCAATTGGGTTGTCCTACTATTAATTTTGACTTATAAGAGTTCTTTCCATATTCTGAACAGAAAGCCATTGTGGGATTAGCAAAAATTTCTCTCAATTGCTTTTCTATGTCCTTAGCTATGTATTTAAAAAGCAAATATTTTTAATGTTGGTGAAGTATATTTTATCAATTTTTGTGTTTTTTATTTTGTGTATTGTTTAACAAATCTTAGCTAAATCCAATTTTCAAAGATTTTTTCTATGTTTTTACCTTTTTTATCGATTTCTGTATACGAAAGGAAAAGTTTAGGAGGTTTATAAAAACTCATTTTTATGTTAAGCTTTTTCTATTTTAGAAATGTTTAGGGAATTATAAAATATTTTAAGAAAAATTAGCTTAGGAAAAGCAATGTGTTGATTAGACATGTTACCAATAATTCTAATGAAAAGTGACACTGTTTCTCTGTTATTTTTCTTAAAGATTTGACAATTACAAGATATATCATCTTGCTATATATATATATATATTGCAATTACAAGATGATGTATTATAGTATGCCTCTGCTTGGGGATTGCGTTAGTCAAAGAAAATTGATAAGAATATAATGATGTAGAAAGATTGATAATGATATAAATTACTTGAATTAATTTATAATAAAAATAACCTAAATAAGACTGTAGGGATTGATAAACACTATCTATAGATTAACTATTCTGAGCTCTTCTCCAAGAAATTTTCTATAGTGCTGTCATATTTTCTTAAATGTTTCTTTAGAAATAAATTCTTATTTAAAGAAAATATCCATATAACCGTGTCACAACTATGATGTTATGTAA
Source organism: Gorilla gorilla gorilla (assembly GCF_029281585.2). Taxonomy (NCBI): domain Eukaryota; kingdom Metazoa; phylum Chordata; class Mammalia; order Primates; family Hominidae; genus Gorilla; species Gorilla gorilla. The sequence continues at coordinate 137,149,474 of NC_073227.2, forward strand.
AGCAGTTGTCACTGGGGATTTACTTGGTAGAGTTTTGGCCTACATTTACTGTGATTTAGATCTTTTAAGAAATATTATCTTCAATTTTCTGTAAACGTATTTATATCTCTAAATAGATAGCCAGTGCCTCTCACAAAATAGCTTACAGGATATTTATATGCCATATTATTACATCAAAACCAATTGAAATCAGATATTTATTTTTAAAAGAGAGGCAACTGATCGCTATTAAGTTTTATAATACCTACATATTCCTTGTAATTTGAGAGGTGGTTTGGTATACAGGAAATTTAAACATTAATTGTTTATGAATGCCTAACAATAAATGATGAAGGTAAGAGAACAAGGACATGAAGAATTTTCCACTTCTCTCTGATAAATGACAAATTAATATCAATATTTATAGTGTATTTTATTTTCCAAAGATGGTCATATATATCTTCTCACATGTTATTTTAAAAATGTGACTGATACTTCCACACTCAGCAGGTGAAATCTATTCCCTTCTCTGGAATCTTAGTTGGTGATGCAATTGCTTCTCTCCATAGAAAATAGTGGAAAGTGAATTCCATGTGAGTTAAATGCTAGGCCTTAAAAATGTCATTTCCTACCTGTTTTTTACTCTCACAGGATACATGGCTATGAAAGACATTCATCATACTGTGGGCTAGCCTGAACCAGCCACTCTGGAGAGACCACTTGTCAAGGCACAATGGATACGAACTGAATCTCAACAACCAGCATCAACCATCAAAATATATGCAAGTAAATGACCCTTCAAAAGAGGCCCTAGTCTTTGGGTCTCACAGTTGAGGCCATAGACATAATGGAGCAGGGACAAACTATCTCTGCAATGCCCCATCTGAAATCTTGACCACAGAATGCATGAGCATTATAGATGATTGTTTCATAAAACTAAATTTTACAGTAATTGGTTTTTCACCATTCTTGACACTTCACCATACAATTAATTTATGTGTATATATTAGTAAGCTTTGTCTCACTGAGTAGAATAAACCGTTTAGGTCCATTTTAGTCAGAAAATTCTTCTAAACTGGTCTTAGCAGTAGATACACCAATAAGAAATAAGCTCTGTTTTCTTATATAAAAGGATTTATGGTTTAGAACCACCAAAAATTTGCCCATCTCTGAATCACATAAGCTGATAAATGGAACTATTAAAAATCTTAACCTTTGTCATATCTTGTGATGGTTCTGGTGGACACATCCTTTCTATTTCAGTTTTTTCTGATATTACCAACCTCCTCTAGTTTCGATTAGTGGAAATCAAGTGCAGTACAGTTGTACTTGATTACTTAGATCAAGATAATTCCATCTTAGAAAAAGACTCCGTCTTATATTTCATAGGGCACTTATGCCACCAAGGACTGGATGTTTTGCCTAATAAATGAAGACTGCTTCCAACCAGATAAGGACATAGTGAAGCACACTCCTCCACTATCAGTCCTCACCAGAGGACTCTGTGGCCATAAAAAGTACAGGACTTCACCATCTCAAGACAGCTGTCTTAACAGACACTGTCTTGCTGTCACTCGTGATAAGTACCCAACATCTGCCACCAAAGACTCTGTCCACATCAAACACTCTGCCTTGTAAGACTGATAGACTACTCGGGCCAGACAAAGATATTCTTTTTGTCTACATTGCTCTCCCTGGACTGGTTTGCTAACCCTTTTCCCATTCCTTTTCTCTTGATGTTAAGTGTTAATTTGTCGTGGAATGTTTAATCTACTTCCAACATTTATATATTGATCAACTATACTATTGTGTGTGTTTTGCAATATTGACTGACTTGTGGAGTGGCTTGAGCTCATGTATCCATAGCTCTGACTCCTGAGTGAATGGGAAGTACTAGAGAGAATTGCTTCCTTGGAAACTCCATGTAGCTTGTGGCTTTTGTAATTGAAACAGCATCAACACAAGTCTGACCTTGCAGAAAGACACAAACATGCATGGACCTAGAGAACAGTCACAGTTCAGGACCCTGAAATCATGACCTTCCTGGGAGAGAATGCCTGCCTTTGGAAAGTAAATTTTCCATAACCAGAGAGAAAGAAGAAGGAAATGGGTAGTTGATACTGCTTTCTTACCTCCGTGGGTAATCTTACTTTTCTTAATGTATTTTGGGTGGGAAAGTGAAGATATGCACAAACTACTTTACCATGTATCTTGCACAAAGAGCATAGTGGAAAGAGCATAGTGGAATTTTTAAGGTAGAGATAAGTAATCTTTCTCTTTCATGTTATAGCTATGTGATTTAGGGACACTTATTTGACATTTTGAAAGTTACTTTACATATTTGTGCAATGAGGTCAGTAGACTTATTTATAGAGGTGCTATTGAGTAATAAATGATATTGTAAATGTAAAATGTTTAGCACGATACCAAACCAGACTCAATATAAAACGGAAGAATGAAATAGTTGCAGATGATAATCTAAGATGCACTCCTTCCCTTTTCCCTTTGCATGTTTCTCTTTCCCTAGTAGGTCTTATCTAGTCTCATGTCTCCAAGAATTATCTATATGTCAAATTTATCTGCACCTCAGAATTACCAGGCAAAAATAAGAAAATATAATGGAAACAAAGATGATACAATCTTAGCTGAATAGGGAAATAGGTGAAGAGGAAAAGAAACATGGACATAAAAATTATAGGGTCTTTATCATCTGGAGAATGGGGTTTGGAAAAGCAGGTTTCTGCACGTGAAAAATATATCATTTTAAATTACGAAGCAGGAGTTTCAAAAGGCACAATTAGTTTGTTTGGAAAAGAGAAATGTCATCTTAGGGTAGGAAAAGGAAACAAATCACTGTAAGTATAAAATTGAAGTGGAAATATTCTTTGGTAAGGGAGAATAGTGGTGGAGTGAAATGGCAGTTTGAAGCCTGGTAGATTTAATACTGGTGATCTCCTGGAAGCTGATAAACACTTTAAACTCACAGTGCTCAGCTAAGCCTTGAAGCATTGGATGATACTCTAGTGTGGGGTTAAAGTTTCTTTCCACTTGGCTTACATGGCTGAGAACCAATATCAGTAGGCAGAAACCAGGATCGGCCATAGAACTTTGTGAACTGGCACAGTGCATTTATGAGGTAGCATACGGAAGCAGTGTTGTAAGCCTTGTGCAGATGACTGGCCAAGTAGGGTGATCTTACTTGAGGAGAATCTATAGATTATAGTAATTTAGCACAGTAGTTTAACCTGATTATATACTTGTTTTATCAGGAGTAAAGACATTTTTTTGTATCACTTGACTTCTAGTAAAACAGATGTAATTTCTAAAGCACAACAGAGAAATATGGCAGATTGTCACATACTTTTTATTTCTTGCGATCTTAGGGTGATATAAAATTTAAAATGTAGGTAACATAAAAATGATTTTTAAGTTTTTCTTAATAAATTTTACAAACTATAGTTTCTGTGTAACTATATTTCATACTTCATTTTTCATTTCTACAATCTTTCTGACACTCCTTTTTCTGTTAATCATTGTGTATAATAAAAGAGAAAACATTTTCCTTTTCCAGTGAATGTTGACATTTTTCTTCTTATTAAAATCAGCTTGAAATTCTCTCATTCTAATTGTATACACAACTTGCATTCTAATTAATTTTCTTTTAGTTTTCATAGCCAAAGTTTGTGTAATTTTTCATTATTCTCAGAAAAATTTCTACTTTTTGTGTGTTTGTTTTTCCTATAGAGCAGTAACTTTTCAATTCTTGCTATACATTGGAGTCTCTGGTGTGCTTAGATACCACCCACAGGTATTCTAATTTATTTAGACTTTTTAAAGCCTCATTAAGTAGTTTTAGTGGTTTTAATGTTCACAGAAGGATGAAAATAAATGAATTAGAGTATTTTCATTTTGAGAAATGCTATGGGCCCCTAAGTGGTTTTAATATGGCTGTAAGGTACAGATAGGGATGGGAATAATGATATTAGAATATTTACATTAGAATATTCAATTAGAGATTAGAAATTACCATGATTTACTACTCCTTCTTTCACTACACTTTTCATACAAACCAAAAGTCTTACACTGGGATTTATTCAGCGCTATTCCAAAGTTCCACTGTATAGGTTATGAAGACACCAGCATCTGCTAATGCTTGTCTAGAGCACAGCATTTACTATATAAGCCATTTAGCAACAACAGCACATTTGAACTTTACATGATCTCTTTTTTTTTCTGTGTTAGTTTTCCATGTATTTTGAGTGATGAATCACAGGGTGATTCTTTATGATACACTGATCATTAAATACAGGTTCTTTTCTCAATAAAAGGTAGTGGGAACAAATTGAATCTCATATGGTTGGGCACCTGGTAGGAACCTGCTGAAAATCTTGTCTGTTTTTGTTTATATGAAGTTATTGAAATGGCCTTTGTGTATAAACAGTCACAGATGGCCACATTCATTCAGTTTTAAACACTTGCAAAGGTTGCTACAAAACTCTTAGGTACAACTTGATTTATTTCTGGATTGCTTTCATGCCACCTGCTGACTGACAACATTAATAGAGTTTTTCCTTAAAATGTGTTTCAGAATAATTAAATTTGTTTACTTCCCTAGCAAATGTAGTGCTGGAAAGGCAAATGCTGTTTCTTTTGATGGTTTGTTTATAAAAGTTACAATGCCTGTTCTTTCATTCCAGGTTATAATTTCTGTTTGTTCAATTATTGCTTCTTTTCTCCCTTTAGTGATTATTTGCTTAGATTACTTATTTATTCAACACTTCACTATACATATAGAGCCATGGAAGGTGCTATGAAACATTTTTCTGATAGCTCAGAGACATCCAATCTGTTTTGCCAGTAGGATATTTGTAGATTCCACCTCTACTCTCCCAGAGTGGCAAACTGCCAGTGGTAGATACATTTATTAAAGAAAATGGCTGCTGTGTTTATGGAAGCCTAATATGCACTGAGTTGATGTCAACATACTAACTTCTCAGTTAGTTACTGAAATGTATAACTCATACCCAAAAAAGTTAATGCGAATGAAAGAGCAAACAATTTTTAATAAGATAAATCTAAAGTAGAATCCTGTCACTAAGTTTAAAATGCTGAATGACAGTTGATGAGGGATTAATTTTTCCTAAACCGAAACAGTAGAGTTGTTTTGGGGATTAGATCAGACAGCTTATTAAAGTTTTTCAGTAAGGGGCTCAAAAATCTCAGATGATGATAATAGCATCAGTTATTATTATTGGTATTAACTATTAGAGTATAATCTACTTACCTTTGAATGTTTCTCCCTGAAATATAAATCTTGTCCTCTATCTAGGTGAGCTGAACTGATTATTTGTTTTGTTTTCTCTCTCCCTGTAGACTTAGAGTAGAGCTGTTCAACATTATAGCTACTTTATTTTCAGATTTTGACTCTGGAAGAGAGAAGGGCAAGTGTTGTTTCATATCTATTACTATTAAACATTTCAACTGCATTTACACCTTTGATCCAAATCCTATCCCTCTATGGTTTCAAAATGTATCCATAAATTTGCTTTTTAACTCACATACAAATTACAAAGATGACTTCTGTCCCTATTTTCCCTTTTTGAGTAAAGAGGTGCCAACAAGTTCTTAACTTTCACTGTTACTAGGACTTCTGGAAACTATAAAAACTGGAATAGATATGGCAACCACAGGAGATTGATCCTGAAAAGAATCCATAAGTAGGATAATTTTATCATGAGAACATATACTATTAGTTTTTATCTTTCACTTAATTCATTTTAAGAAAATGTTAAATATCGAAATCTGTTTAACCACAATTCACATATCAGTTGTGCCTTGAACTAAAAACATGTGTTTCATGAAAATGTGACTAATTTATTTACAACTCAAATAATTGCATGAGTGCTTTTCCTTGAGACAACTATAAAACTTATTATATGATACAGTCTCAAATAAGATTTGTCAAGAACTGTATATGGTCTTACATTTTTATCCTCTTCTCAAACTAAAATATTAGGATACTACAGTTGTAATGGTAATAGAACTCACATGACTCATGGATCAGAGATCGGGAATAGCTTTTTATTACTAACAGTAACAATAGTTGCTAGAGTGTCCACATATGTACTGGCACCCCAATCTCCAATTCACACAGAGTGAAGAGATGCAGATAATACCAGCACATGCACTGGGGTCTGTTACAGAAAAATAATCTCGAGAATAGGGAATCTGAATTTTTATAATGAGAGCTAAGTTTCCCTGACCTTTGCTTTAGTGAGAGACATTACTCTTTATAAACTACACAGTAAACAAACCTTCCCTTTTATTCAGAGGAAGACACAATCTCTTCCAAGGCTGTTTGTCAGAAAACAATTAGTGCCTTTTATGGTAATAGATGCAGAAATGTGAGACATTTGGAGAATTGTCTCTCAACAATGTTTGCTGCTAGTTTCCATACCACTCTTGGCTTCTTGTGATTTTTTCCATAAGTATATAACTTGGTTAGCCCCACCGATGAATCTGATCAGTGGTGGTTGGACAAAATATGTCTAGTTTGTCTTCCATAATATTTAATTAAAATTACTATCAACAGGACTCTAATAAGCAGAATAGGGCCAATGTGTATTATTGACCTCAACCACACAGGCAGGTGCCCGGACCCAGCCAACTTAGCAAGTCTTATAAACCATCAGGATGCACCTTAGAAATCCAGGTATCTTTCTCCTTAAGTTTGGATCGGCCTTTTCACTTCGAATGTGGCATTAACATAGGTACAACAAGATATATTCAGCATTGCACTGGCCCATTCTTAGCTTCCATGGAGGAAGTTTAGGGCAATTCCATTATTTGTAACAACACTGGCCAGTTCAACAATATTAGAGTTGAGGCTTGCCTGAAGTTACATCATTAATCACTCCAACTAAAGTAAGAACCAAATTTTGCAACAGCTTTTCTAATTGTTTGACTATCAACATAGGGAATGCTTTTCACATAGTGTGCATAAATAGTTGGTTATTTCTCCAGAAAATTCCTTGGTTAGCTAAGGATAACTTCAATTTGAAGACACCTCTACAGTCATCAGAGTGCTACACATAGATCCCTGTACATCTACTGGTGATATTTTATTAAACTCTTTAAGGTCTTTTATGACAGCCCTAAAATGCAAGTCATCATGTTTTCATGAGAAAGGTCAATTAAGACTCAGCATCCACACAAGAAGTGCAATATTTTTGGAGAACACAGTGATCCTGGAGACAAAATGTGCTTTGCAATTGTTGTGAACCCCTCACCTAAAAAAGATCCGTAACAGTTGGGGTTTTGGGTTGGTAGCACATTCAACTTGCCTCCTCATGTGTTGGTCTGCATGTAACAGACCACACTGCATATGGTGTCTTAGGCTCACCAGAGATTTCAAATAATTGAGCTCAGTCCTTATTTTTAGAGGAAGTTGTTTAGGGATGGGGTGATGGCAAGTCCAAGAGTCAGTTCAATTTAAGATTTTTATGGTAGTTTTGGAGAGCTCGCCAGGGCTTTTTCCTTCTTGAAGAAGGCTCCTGGGTCTATTGTGAAAGAGAACATTAATGCTCATCTCTCCCTTTGTGCTTTCTGGTGTCTAGGTTGTTCATACCTAAAGTGCTGGAGTTTCCCACTCTCACTGCCATTAATCAGCATGTGTCATTCCAATAATTGCAACTCTACTGTCATTCTAATAATTACTTTACTGTTGTAATTGTTGGAATGACACATGATGATTAATGGCAATGATTAATTCTCATGACCCCTATTTGCACCAAAACTTTGTGGCAGGAAGGGTCAGGTGCAAGTGGAACAAGAATATTATTATAAATCTTATAGAGACCCACTATATTCCCCATGAAGACCCACCTGAGCAAAAAAAAAAAAAAAAAAAAAAAAAAATCATTATGCCAAGGGATGTTCAGGAAAGAATATAGGAATTCCAAAGAGGCTTATGGAATCCCTCACTACTTGTGTCCTGATCATTACCCAGGAATGGTACAGAAAGGATAATTCTTTTCTAGTGACAAATACATTCAGTGACTAATCTCCCTTTCTAGGGAGTTTGGAGCAGGAGGGGTTAAAGGAGATATGTCATTGATGATTTAAGTCAATTTTTAGAAAGTTGTTTTGATGTTCAATAATATCAGATTACAGTGAAGGATGGACAGTATGGATAGGACATTGAAGGTACATTGAATACATTGACTAGTAGTCCATTTTTGAGTGGCTTTTGCAACAAAGTATGTTGTCTATTGTCTGGAAAGCCAAACACATAAAACAAATTAGCTTTAGGGGCCACAATAATGAAGCTGCGGTCAGTTGTCTGTACTAGAATAGCAAAAGTATAACCCCTAAATTGTCAACAAGAGTGAGACACGTCAATGGAGGTTGAAGGTCTGATGTAGTCAAACTGCTGGGAGCAAGCAGGGAGTGGGGAGAGGGCATGCCCATGCCATACGGTCTCTCTAATGTTGAGAAAAATGATTCAAATTTTGACAGGAATAACGAGTCTGACATGCAGTAGCAGTCTCTGCATCAGAATCATAAAGTCTTCATACTGTGTGCCTAGCTTTTTGATTGGTAGATGTGTTGTTACTGCCTGATATGATCACGGTTCTAGAAAGCACTAGTGGCAATCTAGTTCTCACATCAAAGAATTGCCCTTATCCTGGGCATCTACTTTAGTAACTCAAATGTAGAAGCCATGATTTGTTCTACAGTCCACAGCCCAATTCAACCAGCCAGTTTTTAGTTTTCCAAGTAGCAGCCCAAAGAGCTAAGTCATTGGCAAGAGTACAAGAGGCAATAAAAATATAACAAGTTGATCAAGGAGAATATTGATAATAGTTATGGAAATAAGCTTGATTTTTGCCTACTTACACTAATGAACATGTCAATTTTTCAGTTCTGCATTGCTACCTCTGAAGCTGAATAGCCACAAGGGCTCAGTGGACATTTTCAGTTTCCAGGTTAGCTGAAGTATCAGAAAGCCAGGACCAGCTATATAGGGAATCCTTTATGAACTGAAGCATCAATGAGCCTGCAGTGTTGCTTTAGACAGCAGAGTGGAAATAAGATTTATTTTGGAAAGATAAATACCAATTTTTAAATCTAAAGCCAAGGTAGTGTGGAGGGCATGTCAGCTGTGTTCTTAAATGAACTATTTCGTTTTGACAAGTCAGGAACTTGGGCACTTCCAAATTTGTTGAGTCTGAGTTGACCCACCTCAAAATGGGGACATCATGTGGGAGAATCACATAGTCTTCAAGGGTGAGGTTGTAAGTTTTGATGAGTTCAGTAGAAATTTGCTTTTCAAGAGGACTCCCTGGTAGTTCTGTGAGAAAGATTATGACTACAGCACCTTCCAGAGGCTTTTTTGGGTAGAACTTCCTTCCTTTCCCAGAGACTCCAACATCAAGCCATAAATCACAGAGTCTCCTAAATTAAAAAACCACTAACCTTATGCAGACCTAACAGTTTTAGCACTTCTCTATATGCAGCTCTTTCCAACTGAGTGAATTATCTCAGACACTTATAGGACACACATATTCAAGTATATAACAAATCTACTCCAACTGTATATCAAGTTGTAGAATCTACAACAACAGTATATTGAATTCGTTCATTGAATTGGCCTTACCTATAAGGTCTTGTTAACATCCCTTTACCATTGTGAAACTTATTCAAATCTAGTCATTAGAAAAAAAAGACCCTTAAGACACTAATAACAATAATATTTCAAACAATGTATATTTGTTTATACCTAGCTTTAGAAAATTATATTAGAAAATTTATTTGAAAAATACAATTGTCTGCTGGGTGTAGTGGCTCATGCCTGTAATCCCAGCACTTTGGGAGGCTGACGTGGGTGGATCACTTGAGGTCAGGAGTTCGAGACCAACCTGGCCAACATGGTGAGACCTGTCTCTACTAAAAATACAAAAATTAGCCAGGCGTGGTTGTGCATGCCTCTAATCCCAGCTACTTGGGAGGCTGAGGCAGGAGAATAACTTGAACCCGGGAGGTGGAGGTTGCAGTCAGCCGAGATCGTGCCATTGCACTCCAGACTGGGTGATAGAGTAAGATTCCATCTCAAAAAAAAAAAAAAAAAAAAGATAATGATCACATTTTATGTAAAATATATACATTGTCTAAACATAGGCAAATCTTAAAAATAGATTTAAAAATCTAGGATACTAATATATTTTTCCAATTGCTATTTTTTAAAAAAATACACTGTCAAATATAAGGGAGCACTGAAAAAGTTAAAAGAATCTGTATACATGCTTTGCACAATTAAAAAGAATTTATAATATATTAAATCTACAAATAAATTGTTGAAATTTTATTAGTTTCTTTTGGTCCCTATTTTTTCACCAGATTAGTTTTCTTTCTTACTCTTATGTTAAAAATAGTGGCTAATACACTATAAGACTAAAGGAAACTTTTGACATCTAAGTTAGAATTGTAAGGGTAGACAGGAAAAAAACTAAAGACAATTATTTTCTCAAATATAAAAGATTATATAAATTTTGTCATAGGTGTTTCTTATTCTTTGGATATTCACTTCAAACACTTCATAAGAAATTTTTATGTTACTTGGTTATTTGTTCTTTTTTTTAATCCTTATCATTTGCTACAACATGAGGTGTAAAAATAATCCTCAGGTTCTTATATTTAATATATGAGATCCTATACACAGGCTTTTAAACCCAAAAATTAAATACTGATTAATAGTATGTGGTAAAATGTGAACTTATTGTTATTAAATACAAGCAAATAATTGGTAATCCCTCAGAAAATGTAATTTTAAGAAATATGATCTGACCTTAAGATGTGATAATATTTATATTTTTGCAATAAAATATATTTGCAATGTAATTTAATTGTTTAGTTTAAAATTTGATTTAGAATATTTAAATATATGCTCTGAGATTAGCCAGCACTGCAATGCATAAATTAGTACAAAGAACCTACCTCTATACAAAAATTATATTCAGAACAAGAGTCTATTTGAGTTCCTGTTATTCTTTGCCAAAAAAATAAAGACCCCAAACTCAACATCTTAAAACAATTTATTATTACCTTTCATGATCCTGAGAATTGACAGCTTCAGCTAGCGGTTTTGGCCTCAAGTTTTTTGTATGGTTGCAGCAGAAGGCATTGAGGCTTCAGTCATTTAAATGCCAGCCAGGGTAGATTTTCAAGTTGTCTCACTCACCTAGACATCACTGACAGTTTATTTTTGCTAAATAGCCGCTAGGAATTCAGCTGTTTTAAAGAGGATTACCTACATGTGCCTTCTTCATACGGCTTGAGTTTCCATAGGTTGGCAGCTATGTTTTGAAAGGAAACACCTTAAGGAGGTAAATCTTGAGAGTGAACATTCCAAGGGGCTTGGGTAGAAACTACAAAGTTGAATAGGACCTATTCTCAGACATTCAAGAATATCACTGTCTCCATTTATACAGGCCCAGAAAATCACTAAAGATAGCCAATATCCAAGAGCAATTAATGTCCATACAATAAATAAAATTAAATAAGTAAATAAATTTATAGATTTATTAAAATATTGAATTTGATAATTTAGGTGACAGAAATTTGGCCTTTAAAATCATAACAGATAAATTAATCACACTGTACATTCACTTTCATTCCTTTTAACATTAGTAGATAGAAATATCAGACTGTAATCTGATTATTTATTACATTATTTTAAATATATCTATCAAAAATGACCCATAGAGATGACATGAGAAAGAATAGCAGAGCAAGAACTATCAAATATTCTATCCTCCAAAAAGAAATGTGAATGAGGATACTGGCCAAAAAAATAGTCAAAATCAACTTTTTCAGAATTCTGGAAATTAAATGCTTGCAACAATCTGTTGAGCATTTATTCAAGGAAAACAATTGAATTTTGTTAAGAACTGTGCATTTAACAGTATTTTAAAGTGCTTTCTTCCCATCCTCTTCTCTACAGCTATGGGTTTTGTATGAAAACCAACAGAACTTCAAATGTAGTAAAAACTAGCAACCTAAAAACCATGGCAAGTGACAGAATGGGGTTGGACCTCCTCCAAATCCCCATTATCAAATAATATCATTATTTGACCTGTGTGGCTGTTCCTCAGGAAAACATCAGTTACAAGTCTTGTCTTTATTTTACCTCACTCAGAGACTATCCAGTAAGAGAAGCTTTTTCCCCAGGAATATTTGCTGATGACAATCAGTGACAGGTGTTTAACATCATAGCTGCCTGAGGCAGCGATAACAGTTGTGGAAAACAAACTAACAGCAACAACAACACAACAAACCTGGAAAGAGAAAACTGGAAAATGATAAGAGCAACTGAAAAGCTTAGACATAGTCTTGGGACTCCATAAATCCAATTGTAGTTGAAGGATTTTGTGTATGCCCATAATTGTGTGCATGCGCAGGAAAAAGTAGAGAAGTTCCTTACCAACCTCACCTCTGGGTGTGTAAGCAAGAATGAAGGTTATAGAAGTATTGCAAACTTCCTGCCTAAACACTGGTCATGTGCCTCAACATACACACAGAAACCATAATAAAAGGATAGGAGACATACAGAAATACTTAAAAGATATAGTGGGTTCTGTTTGAGGCCACCACAGTAAAGCAAATACAGCAATAAATCAAGTCACACAAATTCTCAAGCTTCTTAGTTCATAAAAAAAGTTAAGTTTACACTCTAGTTTATTAAGTGTGCAATGGTGTTATGTCTAAAACTGAACATACCTTAATTAATAAGTGATGTATTGCTGAAAAATGCTAATGATGATCTGAGCCTTCAGTGAGTTATAATTCTTTTGTTGGTGAAAGGTCTTGCTTTAATGTTTATGGCTGGTGACTAGATTAGGGTAGTAGTTGCTAACAGTTGGGGTGGCTGTGGCAATTTCTTAAAATAAGACAACATCAAAGTTTGCCATAGCCAGTGATTTTTCTTTCATAAAATATTTCTCTGAAGCTTGTGACGTTGTGAGATAGCATTTTACCTACAGTAGAACTTTTGAGAGGACTGACTCCAATCCTCTCAAACCCTACTGCTGCTGCTTTATCGACTAAGTTCATAAAATATTCAAAATCCTTTGTTGTCATTTCAACATTGTTCACAGCATCATCTCCAGAAATAAATTCTATTTCAAGAAACTACTTTCTTTTCTCATCCATAAGAAGCAACTCTTCATCTGTTGCAATTTTTCATAAGATTATAGCAATGCACTCACATATTTAGGCTCCTCTTCTTGTCTTACGTATCTTGCCATTACCACCATATCTGTAGTTGTTTTTCCACTGAAGTCTTTAACCTTTTACATCAACCATGAAAGCTAAAATTCTTCCAAACTCCTGTTAATGTTGATATTTGGCCTCTTCACATAAATCATGAATGTTCTTAATTGCCTCTAGAATGGTGAATTCTTTCCAGAAGGTTTTCAACTTACTTTGCTCAGACCCACCAGAGGAATCTCTGGCAGCTACAGACTTATGAAATGTGTTTATTAAATCGTAAGACTTCAAAGGCAAAATTACTCTTTGATTCAGGGGCTACAGTGCGAATGTTGCGTTAGCAGGAATAAAAACATCATTAGTCTCCTTATACATCTCCATCAGAGCTCTTGGGTGATCAGGTACATTGTCCATAAGAAATAATATTTTGAAAACAATAATTTTTCTGAGTGTTGTCTCAACAGTAGGTTTTAAATATTAAGTAAATCATGCTGTAAACCGATATGCTGTCATTCAGGCTTTGTTGCTCCTTTTATAGAGCACAGGCTAAGAAGTAGATTTAGCATAATTCTTAAGAGACCTAGGATTTCCAAAATGGTAAATGAGCACTGGCTTCAACTTAAAGTCAGCAGGTGCATTATTCTCTAATAAAATAAGTCAGCCTGTACTTTGGAACTTTGCAGCCCAGCATTGGCTTCTCTTCTTTAGGTATGAAAGTTCTACATGGCATCTTCTTCCCGACTGTTTTATCTATAATGAAAATCTGTTGTTTGGGAGGCCGAGGTGGGCACATCATGAGGTCAGGAGATTGAGACCATCCTGGCCAACATGGTGAAACCCCGTCTCTACTAAAATACAAAAAATTAGCTGGGCGTGGTGGTGCGCCTGTAGTCCCAGCTACTAGGTAGGCTGAGGCAAGGGAATAGGGGAATTGCTTGAACCTGGGAGGCGGAGGTTGCAGTGAGTCGAGATCCCACCACTGTACTCCAGCCTGGCAACAGAGCAAGACTCCGTCTCAAATAATAATAATAATAAAGAAAGAAAGAAAATGTGTTATTTAGTATAGCCACGTTCATCAATGATCTCACCTAGTGATCTCACCTGTGATCATCACCGATCACAGACCACTTAAAAAATAGAGTAGTGATTAAAAAGTTAGAAATATTGTGAAAATTAGCAAAATGCCACATAGAGACATGAAGTTAGCATATGCTTTTGGGAAAATGGCACTGATACACTTGCTTCACTCAAATTTGCTATAAACCTTTAATTTTTAAAAACACAATATCTGCAAAATGCAATAAAGTGAAGTGAAATAAAATCAGGTATGATTATATTAGTTTCAGTTTTTTAAAGATATCTTGATCCATCATTAGCTGGTTACTAAGCTAGTTGATGGAGTCTTCAGTGGCCGCAAAGGACAGAAACCACAGACATAAAAAGACAGTTGAGAAAAATTACTAACCAAAATATTGGCAAATGACAGTAATAATCATCTACAAAACCAGATTCTGGTGACATAAAGAGAATCCCATTTCCTGAGATGCCACACTATATTATTTAAAATGTCCATTTTTAACAACAAAATATAAAACATACAAAGTAACAAGTAAGTATGGATAATACGCAGTAACAAAAACAATCAATAGAAATAGTTTCCAAAGAAGCCCAGTGGATTGATTTGCTGGACAATGATTTTATTTAGATAATAATTTTAATATTCTAAATATTTTCAAAGAAGGAAAGAAAACAATAGTATAAAACAATTAAGCTTAGTCTAAACAAGTAAAGGAAAATATGAGAAGTATGTCTGCCCAAACATAAAATATTAATAAAGAGATATAAATTATTAAAAATCTGAATGGAAAGTTTTTATTTGAAAAGTATAAAAAGAGAAATAGAGAATATTAGAGATTTTGATAGCAGATTTGAGCTGGTAGAAGAATCAGTCCGTAAATTTGAAGAGAGATTAATTAAAATAATCCAGTTTATAAAGCAAACAAAATTATAGGAAATGAAGAGATCTCAGAAACCTGTGCTCACCCGCAAGTATACCAATAAACATATAACAGGAGTCCTAGGAGTGGAGATTAAATGGTGGAAAAATTACTTGAAGAAATAATGGCTGAAAACCTTCAATATTTAATTAAAAACATTGATCTACATATCTAAGAAGCTCGGTGGACTACAAGAAAAATAAAGTCAAAGGGATCTGCAAGCAGACATATCGAAACTGTTGAAAGCCAAAGACAGCTAGAATCTTTAAAGCAGTAAGTGGTGAGTCAACAGTCCATTTACAAAAAATCTTCAATAAATTTAACAATTTATGTTTCACTGGAAATTTTAATGTTCAGAAAGCAGAGATATCTCATATTCAAAATGCTGCAAGGTGAGATTGTCAACCTGAAATTCTATCACCAGCAAAACTAACATTGAAAAAATCAAGGAGAAATTTCCAGATAAGCAAAAATTGAGAGAATTTATGGCTGGAGGACCAGGTCTACAAAAAAAAAAAAAAAATACTAAAGGGAGTCTTTCTGGATGAAAGGAAAGGTCAACAGATACTAACTCAACTGCACATAAATAAATATTACCAGTAAGATTAGTAACATGCGTAAATACACAAGAGGTTTTAAA
The DNA here is from genome assembly GCF_029281585.2 of Gorilla gorilla gorilla. Lineage (NCBI taxonomy): Eukaryota > Metazoa > Chordata > Mammalia > Primates > Hominidae > Gorilla > Gorilla gorilla. Next base: position 137,165,356 of record NC_073227.2, read on the forward strand.
TATTTTGTTTTAATTTTGTCTATTATCTATTTTAAAAGACAACCACAGCAAACAGTAAGTTTAAACATGTATCAATAAGCAAACAACATAATAATGATATAATTTGTATATCAATAATAGCACAAAGTTGAGGTGAGGATAGAGCATATCTTTGTAAATTATAAAGGTGGAAAATCTAGATTATTATAAATTAATATGAAAATTATAATCCCCAAATCAGCCATTTAAAACTAAATAAAATAATATACAGTAAAATTTAAAAAATCTTTTGAAGATATATAAAAATTTATAAAAAAAGAATATCATAAAAAAGAGGTACATAAAAGTGAGACAAATAGAAAACCATTTGCTAAATTACAGAAATAACTTCAAATTTTCCAGTAATTATATTTAATATCAATTAATTAGACATCTCATTAACAAGGCACAGATTAATAGAATGGATTTAAAAATTTGATCCAAATATATGCTGTCTTCAAAATATTCACTTTACATTTAAAGACACAAGTTTGTGAAAAGTCAATGGATAAATAATATAAAATGGATGAATTCTATTGAAATAGAAATATATGTATGCACATCGTAAACAAAAGAAAACTGGAGTAAATACACCAGTGTTAGATAAGACATTAGTAAACATTAGTAAAACATTAGTAAAAAATTATAACTAGAAACAAAATAATCATTTTATAATGCTAAAAGTGTTAATACGTTAAGAACCATTAAAAATTAGGCCAGGCGCAGTGGTTCACACCTGTAATTCCAGCACTTTGAGAGGCCAATGCAGGTGGATAACCCGACATGAGGAGTTCGAGACCAGCCTGACCAACATGGCGAAACCCCGTTTCTAATAAAAAATATAAAAATTAGCTGGGCATGGTGGCAGGTGCCTGTAATCCCAGCTACTTGGGAGGCTGAGGCAGGAGAATCTCTTGAACCCAGGAGGTGGAGGTTGCAGTGAGCCGAGATCACACCATTACACTCCAGCCTGGGTGACAGAGTGAGACTCCATCCCCAAAAAAAAGCCTTAAAAATAAAAATACATGCATGTACCAACAGAGTTTCATAATGCATAAAACAAAAGTGAACAGAGTGCAAAAATAGATAATACAAAAATAATAGTTGAAAAATTCAATGTCCTACTTCCCATAATCATTATAACAAGTCCAAAGAGCAATAATGAAATGGAGTACTTGAACAACAGTATAAACCAGTGAGGCCTAACAGGCAACTATAGAACACTTCACCCATAATAGCAAAATATACATTCTTCTCAAGTATGCCAAAAATATTCTCCGGAAAAGAACATATGCTAGGCCATAAACAAACCTTAATAAATATAAAAGCTTTGAAATCATGTAAAGTATGTTCTTCAACTATAGCAGAAATAAATTATTAAACAATAACAGAAACAAATTTAGAGAATTAAAAATATCAAAAAATTTTCAAAAATCCCCCCCTAAATAACTAATACTTCAAAAATAAATCACAAGATCGTTTAAGTAATATTTAGAGACAAATGAAAATGAAACACAACATGCCAGAACTTATACAAGGAAGCTTTGAACACTGTTATTAGATGTAAATATTATAATGAAAATGGGAAAAATATCATATCAACTACCAACGGTTTCACCTTAAGAAATTGAAAACAGAACAAACTAAATCTGAAGCGAGCAGAATAAAGGGAATAATACAGATTGGAATAGAAATAAATAAAATAGAATATAGAAAAGCATTAGACAAAAACAATGAACCCAAAACTTGGTTTCTTAAAAAGATGAACAAAATTGACAACCTTTAACTATATTAGGTGAGAGAAAAGTAGAGAAGAGTCAGATTACTAAAATGAAGGATGAAAGAACATTACTATAGCTCTTATAGAAATAAAAAGAGTATGAATAATTTTAAGTAAAAATTAATCTCAATAAAATGAGCAAATGGTTAAGACACAACCTACCAAAACTGAATAAAAAACAAAGTATGAATAATTCCATATCAATGAAAGTCATTGTATTAACAATGATAACTTAAAAGATTTTCAACAGAGTAGCCCAGGAAAAGATGGGTTCACTTTGGATTTTACAAATGTTCAAGGAAGAGTTAACACTGATATATTACAATCTCTTTCAGAAAGTAGAAGAGGAGGGAACACTTTCCAACTCATTCTATGAAGCCAGCATTACCCTGATCCCAAAGTCAAGAGAAGACATTACAAGAAAAGACAATACAAAAAAAAATCCATCAACAAAGTAATAAATATTTCATAAACTTTTTTTTTTTTTTGGGTTGGAGTCTTGCTTTGTCACCCGGGCTGGAGTGCAATGGCGTGATCTCAGCTCCCTGCAACCTCCGCCTCCTGGGTTCAAGCAATTCTCCTGCCTCAGCCTCCCAAGTAGAGGGGATTACAGGCACCCGCCACCACACCCGGCTGATTTTTGTATTTTTAGTAGAGATGGGGTTTCACCATATTGGACAGGCTGGTCTCAAACTCCTGACCTCATGATCTGTCTGCCTTGGCCCCCCAAAGTGCTGGAATTACAGGCGTGAGCCACCACGCCCACCAAACATTTTTTTCTATAAGAATATTTCCAACCCCCATCTGTTAGTAATTTCACTTACCTTACAATGCTTTTAATACTGCAAATATTTATTTTTCCATGCTATTATATATGTATATACACATATATATTTTGAATTATAGAAAAATGGTAATATTTAAAGCTGACTTTAAATCTACATAAATTTAGATATCACTATTTCTTTTAGTGATCTATTATCAATGTTTCTTCATACATCTACTTCTAAATATCTACATATATAGATATCTAAATATCTACACTCAAAGTTTAAATAATTTTACTAAATTTTGTTATGATAGTTTGCGTTTTTGACTGAGACACAAAAAATCAAATAAAATATTGTGGTATTTATATAAAAATAATTAAACATATCCATATTTTGAAGTCAGACAGACCTGAGTTGCTTCCTGGCTTTATTTTTATTATTTTTTTGACTTTAGATGATTATTTAATCATTTTCTTACCCTTGTAACATAGGCGCAAGAATATCTACAACATAATAGTTTTAAGCAGTTAAATAAACAAAATTGAAAGGCACTTGAATGCAATGCCTGTCAAAGAGTGGGGATTAGTAAGCAATGGTAAGTACATCAGCAAAATGGTACTGCTTTGAGAACCATTTATACAATTAACTTCTGGGCTTGCTAAAAATCCAGATTTCTATGACACCTCCTCAAATTCTGATTCATATAGGGAAGGAGAAAAAGAACAAAAATTTGTATTTTGGACTTGTATCTTTGAGCTCATTTTTATGTTTATTATATCCTAATTCCTATGATTCCTAAGAACTAAAAATTATGTTTCCAGAATTATAGATAAAGTATTATTGCAATATGCTTCATTTTGCTGTTATCTGTTATCTAAAACGTACTTTTTTTATTTTTTCTTTTGTATAGTAGCTAATATATTCACTTAAGTGATTTCATCATCAATTCAGTCCTTAAAATGATGGTTCACAAATCCTGGAACCCTTAACTTCTACTTAGCCATACACTGCTAGCAATATAATCTTTTGAGCATCTGCATTTTTAACAAACTTCTCATTAATTCATTTTAATTTGCCATTATTCACAAATCACTACTTAGGATATTTAGGCATGATACCAACTTGAAAATATTTATGAAATATGATCACATGTACTCCCCACTGTCATAAGATATCTGTAAAAGACTCTAATAAAATTTATTCTGCACAAATTAAACAAGAGAAGTAGCAAATGTTCAAACCAAGAACAATCAAATTAAAAATTATTTTGTTGGTAAGAATTTGGTTAACACAGAACCTTGCATTGATGTGTTATGGTTGTGAGACAAAAAGGTATATTATCTGTTTAAAATTTGCATAAGAACCTTAGCAATACAACTTAGTTCTTTATAAGCAATTTCAAGGAGATCACTATGAAAATTCAATTTTAAAATGACTCTGTTAACACATTAATGAAAGGATTTCAATTTATTTTATCTAATGGGGTCAAAACACAAGTAAGATATTAGATTCCAGAGTTGTAGCAATATTTTATGATAGTCTTCTTTTTCAAAACCCTGTGTGCCAAATTAAATCTTGGAAGAAAATTGATGTACCATTAGATTCTATAATTATTGACTTGGCCACGGGCAAGCTGCTTACGGTAGATAGTTATAAATGAAAGTTGATTGCCCAGCTGTTGCTGGCACAAAAAGGGACTGTATCACTGAGCACTAGTTTCACTTCTCTACCCCAGCTTTTCTATTTTTGGCAGTTTGATGATGTTTTTGATTTTTTAAAGACATTTTTTGATAAAATTCTTAAATGTATACACATTTAAATTTAGGCAAAACTGATTAAAGATAGAATACACTTCTTCAAAATGAGAAGTATAGGTTATTCAATACTTGTTATGATAATAATCTATAATATTTATGGGCAAATGATTCACTTATATGTGTAGGATCTAATAAGCAATCAGCATCATTAACAGAAATCAACATTATCTGAATTTTATTTATTTTCACAAATCAAATTATGAGTATGATATAAAATTTCCTATAATAATATTTTTGTCTTCTCAAGTAAAAACTAAACTTTAGTGGAATAGATACAGAAATTAAATGTGAAACATTACAGTATACAATGAATAAAGCAGTTTGAGGACTGTATGCATTAATGAACTTCAAAATCAATTTGATGTCATTATGGCTTAATGTTTATAAAGTTATTCATTTAGTATACCTTTTACATTTAATTGCCTTGGTTAACCTGCTTTGTAACAAAATACTCTCAAACCTAGTAGTTTTAAACAATTTATTTGGCTTCAGATTTTTGTGGGTTGGCAATTTGGGTTGGCTCAGGTAGGCATTCCTTCTATGTACCTCAGCTGACTCACCAATGCTTCTGCTATCCAATGCCAATCACCTGAGGAGTGCACTGCTTTTGTTTGTTTGTTTGTTTTGTTTTTTAGAGAAGCCTCAGCTGTTTAGCCTCATCTCTGCTCCGTGATGATTCTCATCTGCCAGAAGGTTAGCAGCTTTATATGGTTCTGTGTTTCCCAAGAGCAACAGCTAACCTCTCCTAAAGCATATGCATTTTTAAGCCTCTGCTTGTGTCACATTTGCTTATTGCCTCATAGGCAAAGCAAATCACATGGATAATCTTAAAGTCACTAGGAGAAGTCATGACTGAAGGACATGAAACAAGAATGGAAAACTTTTGCAGCCACTTTTCTAATCTACCACAGTCCAACCTCTGGCCACAAATTACCCACAATTTTTCCACATAAAAAATATTCTCATTGCCATCCTAGGACTTTCAAAAGTCTCATGAAATCATGGTATCAACCTTGAAGTTCAGAATTTCATGACCTTCAATTGTGTTCAAGAAGGTAGCTCCTTGAATACACCTACTCTTCATCCTCAAAGTTACAAACTAAGATATTTTCTGTGACTCACCCAATATAAATGTCGAGAAGGAGATTACCTGTAAGGGACACTCTTATTCCCATAAAAGCTGCTGCTCTTCAATGTTCTGAAATCCAACTGGGTACACTGCAAGGTTTATCTATTCTGGGGAAAAATAATACATTTTCATTAGGCTTTTATTTTGCTCACTGGAAGGGGCTTCTCTCACCATTCTTTGAGCCTCTTGGCTCTGCCCTCTGATTTATTAACTCTTTTGCAAGACTTCCTTTATTTTTCCTAAGAAATGGTTTATAATGCTGCTAAATAGTTTTGTCAGTGTGCTTTCTGCTTGTAAACATTTGGGGGTCCGGAGACCTTCTCACAGTTTGAGTTAACTTGGACCCCTTTAGTCCAAGCTGTTGGCCCTCTTGCTACATCAACTTTTTAGTCAAGGCTGCATGTTTCAAGTTTTTGTTTTTCACAGTAGTCCTTCAGTTTTAGATGTCAAAGTTTTTAAATAAATTTCCTGAAACTCTGTGCTAAACAAAACTAACTGGTTTAAGCATGAATCCAATAAAAAATCGTGGATTATCAGTTTGGGTTGGGTTCAGCTGTGTGACTCTCCTGCTCGTTTCAGCCAGGCTCACTCATGTCTTTAAGTTATCCAGCTGGCTTAGATTTGGCTGGTCCAAGGTGGCTACAGCTGCTACAGCTTACCTATTCTCTGCAAGTTACATTTTCTTCCAGCAGACTATCCCCGGCTTTTTCACATGGTGATGGATTTCCCTGTCTCAGATTGGGTTTTCCAGAATTAAATTCACACATGGGTTGTAGGGTGCAAATTATTTATTTGTTGCTATCTTCTATTAAAAAAAGAGCACAAAAAAGAAAAACACATTTGGAAAGAGGGAGAAGGCAAACTTTGAAACAGTACCAACAAATCCTTGCTCCAGTCTATTAGGAGCTCTAAGGTAAGTAGACTATCCAAAAGGGTTCACCTCCAGCAGCGTGAATCACTGCAGCTGAGGCAGGCTCTGAAGGAGCTGATAGCTTTAGATTGTTTGCTAACTGCACTACCTGAAGTTGTACAGGAAGTCTTTCCTTGAAGACTGAGAGATGCTTCTCCAAGGTAAGCCTACATTTGCTTCTCAAATGTAGCCTATTACATTTCATAAAGCTAGCAGCAAACAAGTCACGAGATCGAATTGGCTAATATTTCAGTGCTCTAAATGAAATCACATGGTTAAATGATATAACAACAAAGGAGGTGGGCACAAAGAAAGGATGAATTTGGGGCAATTTTTGCAAATTACCATACTGTGGTTCTATATTGTAACTTTCAGTGGCATCTTGCATTAAAAATAAACAAACAAATGCATATCACTATATTCTTATGTTGAAAATTAACTTTGTTCTCCCTTAAATATTTAAAAAGTAAAAAATAAGAAACTCAGGTGTTTAAAAACGGTGAGAGTAAACCTTAACAAATCCAGGAAACCAGCTATGTGTAACACTATTTTGATGAAGCAGAAGATTAACAGATACTTTCTCACAAAATTTAGAGCACTTTGAATAGTAGGTCCCAATGACATATATTTTAGATATCAAAATATTTTCAACTAGAGATTGCATTTTTTATTATGATGTTAAGATAATTTAGAGTTGAGTATCATCTAAATACTGTTTTCCTGATAAGACTCACCATTTTCTATCTGGCTTCTATTTAACTTTCTCTTCCCAACCAAGAGCGCTTTTAAATTCCTGACAGAAGGCTCGGAAAACAGAAGCAGCTTATACTCTGTTCTGTTTATGGCACTTTTTGAAAGACATATTCATGAGTTGGCAGAGACAGAGGCCAAGGCAGCCCAGCATAGCTGTTGATCATGTCTTAGCAAATGATGAGAGCCCTAAGGCATTAAGAATGTTCAAGCGTTAATAGTGGTTTTCCCACAAAGCCATTCTATAAACTGGCATTTTGGCAAAGTTAGCACATCTTGCTTATTCTTTCAATAATTGCTTCTAAAACTTCATTATAAGTACAAAATATTAATCAGTTACTCACAATTAGATGTAAATGTCAGGCTTCTAACTTATAAATAAAATTTATTAATAGATTGCATTGATAACATTTTTATTACAATGTAAATAATAAAATTGTATACTTTGGATTCTAGCTATAAAATTATTTTAAATTGTTAATTTTGTTTTCTGTTCAAATGACTGTAATTTTGCTATAGAAAAGTCCTATAAATAATATAAAGGAAAATTTAGCATTCCTAAATTTTATAGGAAAGCGATCTCAAATTTTTCACAACTTTATAATACAATGACTACAGGTATTTCAGAATGATTATTATATGAGTCTCACAGAAAATGAACTTCTTGCATGAAAGGGACCATAATGAGTCTGATTTTAAAACTGCCATTTGAGCATCAGTCAGTGTAGGAAAACACTGCTATGGGGTTTTAGTTACATATCTTATTTCAGTTATTTAACTCAAAAGCATTGTTAGACCTAATATTCTTATAAATTGCCCCAAACATATGAACGTATCCCAACACATCATGTTTTTGTTAACTCAATCTTTTTTTTTTTTTTTTTTTTTTTTTTTACTATGACCCTGGTATACAAACCAAAGATACACTGATCGAATCATCTCCAGAGTTCATTACGGTAGCTTGGATGACAGAATCAAGTTTCAAATTAATTTCTGTTGGTTGAGATAAAGGCTGGTTCAAAAAAAAACCCCAGCTATTTACAAGATGTGAGATGCATGGCTTATGATTACAAATATAAAATAGGACATTTGATATATTGAACATACTCTATGAATATTATTTTAAATATAGAGTATATTATGAGATAGAAACAGAAAGATTATTTTTTCTTCGTCTCTGCTGCCCACTTAAATTGTTTCTGTATAGCCTTTATTTCTCTAATGCTAAATGAAATCGCAAGACATTTCTCTAGGATTCCATCCAGGTGATATAGAGGCGCCATACAGAGCCCTGCCTCTCCCACTGAATGTAACAATCATCTGTGGACGGAATGAATGGGGAGGGTATTTGAGGACTTTGAAAAGTAAAGAAGCTGCTGGACAAGAGAAGGCACCAAAACTCAAAGTGCCACTAATCTGCTTATTTTTTATTTTCCTCTCTAACCACTCTAGTCCTCCACATGAACTTAGCTTAGTTGAAGACCTTGGATAGCAAAGCTTGGTACAGATAGAAAACTCCAAGAGATGCCTTCCACTTCTGCCTAAAGCAACAGGAAACTGAATTCCTAAAGCTCAGAGTAAATGGGCAAATTTTCCTGTATTTTTAAATTTGTTCTGTCTTGTACTTTTTTCTTTTCTCACATGCCTCAGACCCTAGAATTCCACTGGCAGTGGGTGAGCAGCAGAGACAGAAACAATACATTACTACAGGCTAATAGTAATTGAAACAATGAGAGATTTCTCATCAGAAGCCAAGTAGTATAAGAAGGAACCCACACAAAATATTTAAAATACTGAAAGTAAATAATTCTTGGTGCTAAATTCTATAGACACGGTAAATATCTCTCAGAAATAAAGGTGTAATAAAGGTATTTTCAGAGAAGAAAAATTCATAAGACTAAGAGAATTCATAGTCAGCACACAGGCTATGAAATTATTGCTAGAGAATAAAGTAAATTCTTCAGACAGAAGATAAGTAATACCAGAAGGAAACCTAGTACACAAAAATATAAAGAAGGAAGGAAAAGCAACTGTAAATATTTAAACAATATTTATTATATATGTATGTCTGACAGGATTTTCTGTATAATATAGATGTAATATATAAGAAAACTATAGCATAAAGTGGAAAGGGTAAAGGGAATTATATTGCAGTAAGGTTTCCACATTTAAAATGTAGAACATTAAAATATATATTCAAAATATTACATACATGTGTATGTATATATACATATATATGTACAATATGGCATTTTATAAGGTCCATCAAGTTCATTTATTCAATAACAGCAATAATTATATGATGCAAAACAGTGAATTACACACTTGAGTAGCACTACATTTTATCAAAGAAGACAAAGTTACAGAGCTAAAATTCTAGGGGTTGATATAGTAATTAAGTAATTGATTATCTGTAAATCATTTATTTATAGTTATATTTTTCCAAGATGCCATCATACAATTTTTTGACCTAGAAATCCTCATTCAAGGAATAGAACCTATGGGTAGATTTGCAGGTATATAATAATATATGCAGGGCTATTTTTTGCACCATCCTTGACTGTATCATTGTTTCTGATAGCAAAATGATGTTGAAACAAGATGTTCATCTATAGAAGGCAGAGTAAATTATTATTATATAACCATAAAACATCTATGTAGCTGAAATAATAAGGGATGTTTTCATATTGATATGAATTGGTCACTAAGATATGCAGACATAAAAGATGTAAAGAGATATATTAAAAATCAAAGTACCTAACATTGTTAATAATATACCACCATTAGTGTTTAAGCTGGAAAAGGGAGTATATGTGTTGGCTTGAATGTGCATAAAATGGTCTCAAAACGTTCTTCAAATACTCTATGTTATAATTTGCATTTACATATAGGACTGATAATAAGGGGTACAATGATGGGAGCTAGATTTTCACAATATATTATTTTGCAGATTTTAAGTTTGGAAACATGAAGTGCATTAATACAAAAAAACACATAAATAAAAATTTAAAAATTATAATTTTGAGAAGGAGTTGCAGAGTGCCGGGTGTTCATCTCTTTTTGTTGTTGTATATTTTTCTGTTTTGTCAGTGGTGTGAAACATTGGGGAGAATACATGTCAGTGCACCCTAATGAGAGGTGAGAGAAGAACCCCCTGTCAGAGATCCTTCTAATTACATCCTCTCCCCTTACCTCATTCCAACAGACTATAGTGAAAAGTTGGTCCCTGATATTGAGACAAGTGTTTATACCCTTAGGTAAAGAACAATTGTAATAAATAGGCTCAGAGGAATCTTGAGAGTAAAATATGAATCCCTTCCTAAAGATAAGCAATATAAATAACTGCTTCATAAATTACACACTCTGGAGGTCACTACTTTCCTTTTTATTGAACTCTATGCATGAACAACATAAGTACTAGAAATTGTTTCTCCTGTGAATAATTTAATACCTAATATCACTAAATTCAGACGTATTTAGCACAGCAACATAACTTAGTCGCCATATTATTTAGCAAATTTAAATGTCAATTCAGAAAACTACGTCTTACATTTAAAGCACAAATTTCCTAAATGAGTATCAGATATTCTTTTTGAGATATTGACAATCAATACTTGATCAGCTTTATTCCCAGAGTTGTTGGGAGAAACATATAATTAAGTGTCTAGCTGTGAGTTGTTGAGGTGGTCAGTTAGGACAAGGAGCTAAACCGAAAATAATATTCCAGCCTTTATTCACTTACTGCAACAGTGTAAACAAGAGGCTAAAAAAGAATGGCATAAATATTCAATTTCTGTCCATGGTACTATCATAGTCAGGTGACAGGTAGCACAGATCCAGGTCATCACCTCACTGCCAAGGAGGCTTGAATAAAATGTTCCTGCCATTTTATGAACCTAAGGAGTCTGGACAAGAGAGAGAGGGAGATGAAAGAAGACAAGAAAAGTCCTGAATCAGAGAAAAGAAGAGTCTTACTCAAGCTTTTCACCACCCATTCCTAAGCAGAGGCTTCTCTGAATGGAAGTTCCTGAACTAGGAGGAATACAGGAATGCAGATAGGAATATGAACATGGTTGGTCAGGAAGGAATTTAGAAGGGCGGCGTAACTAAATTCTTGACTCTGTCTCCATTCAGAAAATACTAATGCATTGACTATGCACCAAGTCTGGTGTGGGAGGGCAACTCTCTCCCCCATGAAGCCTGCCAAGTAGAACCTTGTAATTGCTTACAATCTGTCCCGAAAAATTATACATAAAATTTTAGCCTGGAGCCAGACTCTATTATGTAAACACTTTTCTTTTTTTATTATTATACTTAAAGTTCTGGGGTACATGTCCAGAATGTGCAGGTTTGTTACAAAGGTATACACATGCCATGGTGGTTTGCTGCACCCATCAACTCATCATCTACATTAGGTATTTCTTCTAATGCTATCCCTGCCCTAGACCCTACCCCGTGACAGGCCCTGGTCTGGGATCTTCCCCTCCCTGTGTCCATGTGTTCTCATTGTTCAACTCCCACTTATGAGTGAGAACATGTGGTGTTTGGTTTTCTGTTCTTGTGATAGTTTGCTGAGAATGATGGTTTCCAGCATCATCCATGTCCCTGCAAAGGACATGAACTCATCCTTTTTTATGGCTGTATAGTATGGCATGGTGTATATGTGCCACATTTTCATAATCCAGGCTATCATCGATGGGCATTTGGGTTTGTTCCAAGTCTTTGCTATTGTGAACAGTGCCGCAATAAACATATGTGTGCATGTGTCTTTATAGTAGAATGATTTATAATCCTTTGGGTAACAGGATTGCTGGGTCAAATGGTATTTCTGGTTCTAGATCCTGGGGGAATTGCCACAGTGTCTTCCACAATGATAGAACAAATTTACACTCCCACCAACAGTGTAAAATAGTTCCTATTTCTCCACATCCTCTGCAGCATCTGTTGTTTCCTGACTTTTTAATGATTGCCATTCTAACTGGTGCGAGATGGTATCTCATTATCTACATTAGGTATTTCTCCTAATACTGTCCCTGCCCCAGCACCCCACCCCAGGTTTTGACTTGCATTTCTCTAATGACCAGTGATGATGAGCTTTTTTTCATATGTTTGTAGACCACATAAATGTCTTCTTTTGAGAAGTGTCAGTTCATATCCTTCACCCACTTTTTGATGGTTTTTTTTTTCTTGTAAATTTATTAAAATTATTTGTAGATTCTGGATATTAGCTCTTTGTCAGACGGATAAATTGCAAAAATTTTCTCCCATTCTGCAGGTTGCATGTTCACTCTGATGATGGTTTCTTTTGCTGTGCAAAAGCTCTTTAGTTTAATTAGATCCCATTTTGTCAATTTTGGCTTTGGTTGCCATTGCTTTTGTTGTTTTAGTCATGAAGTCTTTGCCCATGCCTATGCACTGAATGCTATTGCGTAGGTTTTCTTCTAGGGTTTTTATGGTTTTAGGTCTTACGTTTAAGTCTTTAATTTATCTTGAGTTAATTTTTACATAAGGTGTAAGGAAAGGGTCCAGTTTTAGTTTTCTGCATATGACTAGCCAGCTTTCCCCACACCATTTATTAAATAGATAATCCTTTCTCCATTGCTTGTTTGTGTCAGGTTTGACAAAGATCAGATGGTTGTAGATGTGTGGTGTTATTTCTGAGGCCTCTGTTCTATTCCACTGGTCTATATAGCTGTTTTGGTACCAGTACCATGCTGTTTTGGTTACTGTGGCCTTGTAGTATAGTTTGAAGTCAGGTGGCATGATGCCTCCAGCTTTATTTATTTATTTATTTTTGTTTAGGATTATCTTGGCTATCTGGGCTCTTTCTTGGTTTCATATGAAATTTGAAGTAGTTATTTTTCCAATTCTGTGAAGAAAGTCAATGGTAGCTTGATGGGGATAGCATTGAATCTATAAATTACTTTGGGCAGTATGGCCATTTTCACGATATTGATTCTTCCTATCCATGAGCATGGAATTTTCTTTTTCCATTTGTTTGTATCCTCTCTTGTTTCCTTGAGCAGTAGTTTGTAGTTCTCCTTGAAGAGGCCCTTCACATCCCTTGTAAGCTGTATTCCTAGGTATTTTACTGTCTTTGTAGCAATGGTGAATGGGAGTTCACTCATGGTATATAAGCACTTTTCTAATAGTGCCATAAAGCATTATTTTTATTTAAGTTATACAAATTATGAAGCAATTAAAAGCATGAGTGTGCAACCAAAATTTTCCTGATTTTTTGATTCTATGAAATATTTAAATATAAGAAAATTGTTGTGCTGTATTACCCTTGCTTTAACTCTCTTATACAGATGAATACTGGGAAGATTTGAATAATAAGCAGAAAAGAAATTGTTAATATGATAACATTATAAAATAGTTTGTGGAATCATAGTAATTATACTCTTTAAAATGCAGAGGAACTTTTCTTCTCTAGGGACAATGGGCATTGGTAGTTGAAAATAGAATTTGACATCCAAATATCCTAGGAAACTTAAAGTGATTCCAGGTACCGGTTGTACATAGTGATATTGCAATGAACATTTTAATGTTTTAAATATTTCTAATAGAATTTTCTTATAATCAATTTAATATTTACAGCATTAGGGGTGTCTGAATCTAGTTAAAAATCATATTTGGCCTTCTCATATAGCAGCAGATGCACTATTTGCATTAGTAGAATGTTATATGTGGGCTTGTGTTTTTGGATGCCGCTGGATTTATAGCACTAAATAGTGTTTTAAGCAGATGGAAAAGAAAGTCTGCTGATGTAATAGATGTCAAGGTAAAAAAGCATTAATTTAGTTCTATTTAAAAATAGTAAACGTTTTTACAGTTACTCTCATATACTTTTGGATATATGAATGTATTCCTTCACTCATGGATGTATAAATCTTACATAGATAATTTGAGAAATAAATAAATGGCTTTAGTATTAATAATCCTTTCAAAACCCAGAATGTTTTACACCTTAAATATATTCAATAATTTTATAAGTATATGTTTTTGTCTAATTCAATTTGAGTAACACATTTGAACTCTTTGGTAACCACATATTAGTACTGGCTTAGGTTACAGATACCATCTTTCAACATCATAATTATATTTTAACTTAATAAATTTGAATTCATCGTAACTACAGGCTTAATAACTTTTTAGAATGTATGATATTGTTATGTATATTCTTGGCATAAAAACACCTTCAGAGGAAAAGAAGTTAGAAAACAAATTTTCTGTTTAAAATATGATACTGACCCATTTATCTTGTGAATGTTTACATCATTTAATTATAATACATCAATTAGAGACATGCACCATAGTGGAATAAGCATAGCTTTGAGTCAAGTATTCTTGAATTAAAATTTGTGCTCTATACTGATTATATGGCTAGACACAGAAAAGTTAATTAGCTCTGTTTTCTCAGAGGCATTAAAATGGATGATAAAGCTACCTCACAATCTTGTTGAAATTTTGTAATTATATATTCATGTATATATATATGGCATGCATTTATATGTAGTTATATTTATACATACACATATATAATTATAAAATATATGTATAATTGCATATATACTCACACATACACACATATATAATATGTATAAGTAATATAGAAATAATATCTTTTCAGGAAGATGTTCATAGATTATATGAAAACATTACATCATTTTATATTAAAGATTTGAGCATCAAATTTTGGTATCTGCATAGGTCCTGGAACCAATCCCTCATTGATACTGAGATATGATTGTATTCTGGTGCATATGCTGCTTTCTGTGCCATGAGTAAAAAATTCATTTTTTTGAACAAGAATTCACATTTCTTTTACTATCATTCAAGACTGTTACAGACTGACTTGTTAGCATGAGAGTGCGGTAAAATCTTAGGCTTTTCATAGATTTTCATTATGCATGAATATCTTTTTTTCCTTTATATAGCTAAATATTTTTCTATCATATGGATAGAAAATTTGATGCAAATTTGGTCATTATGAATAAATAATATGGCATACTTAAATGCTAATCTTTCTGTGAATACATATGCTTTCATTTCTCTAGGGTAAATGCCTGGGAGTAGAATTGCTGAGACAGGGAAACAGGCAATTACAATAGTTCCTTAAGAACTGTGCTTGTTAAACACTAAAATAGAGGAGGAAGTGGATCAAGGTGGCCAAGTAGAACTCTCCAGCAATTGCCTCCCCCTGCAAAAACACCAACTTAAACAACTACGAACTCAAGAAAGCACCTTTATAGGAACTAAAAGTCAGATGAGTGAACAGTATCGGTTTTAACATCATATTAAAGAGACACTGAAAAGGGTAGCAAAGACAATCTTGAATTGCCAACCCTACTCCTTCCACCTCTCCTGGCAAGAGCCTCATGGCATGGAGATAGAATCTGTGTGCCTGAGGGAGGGGAAGCACGGTGATTGTGGGACTTTGCATTGGTACTCAGTGCTGCACTGTCACAGCAGAAAGCAACACAGGGCAGAATTCAGGCAGTGCCCATGGAGGGAGGGTTGCAGAACAGCCCTAGCAAAGGGGAATACTCCACCCCAGTGATCAGAACCTGAGTTCCGGCTAGCAACTAAGGTTCTGACCACTGGGATGGAGTATTCCTTTCTGCTTAAGTGCTCTGGCATTTTAAATAAACTTGAAAGGGAGTCTAGGCCACAAGGACTGAAATTCCTGGGCAAGTCCTGGTGTTGTGCTAGACTTGGGGCCAGGGGACACGGACATAGGGTGCCTGTGATCTAGTGAGACAGCTGGAGTGGCCAAAGGAGTACTTGCGTCCCAGCTCCCAAAAAACCCAGGGAGCACAGTTCTCAGCTCCAGGAGAGACTTTTTACTTCCACTTGAGGGGACAAGAGAGAAGAGTAAAGAGGACTTTGTCTTGCAACTTGAATACCTCCTCAGCCAGAGTAGAATAGAGCACCAGGCAGAGTTCTGAGGCCACCCACAACCCCCATTTCAGGCCCTAGTTCCTGGGCAACATTTCTTGACCCCCTCTGGTCCAGAACGGAATCCACTGCCTTTGAAAGGAAAGATCCAGTCATGGCTGGATTCACCGCCTTCTGACTAAAGGCCTCTTGAGCCTTGAATAAATATTAGTGTTAGTCTGACAGAACTCCCTGTGGGCTTTAACGAGACCCAGTGCTGTGCTGGTTTCAGGTATGACCCACCATATTTCCATCAGTGGGACTGAGGGACTGACTGAGGAAAAGAGAGGGAAGAGTATAGAAGACTTTTTCTTGCAGTCTGGGTAGCAGCTCAGCCACAGTGAGGTAGAGTGCCAAGTGTGTTTCTGGGGTCCCTGATTCCAGACCTTGGCTCATGAATGGCATTTCTGGACCTGTCCTGGGCCAGGCAGGAAGCCTACTGCCCTTAAGGGAGAGAGCCAGGCCTGGCAACTTTCACCAGAAACTGATAGAAGAGCCGTGGGGTCTTGAGCGAACATCAGGAGTAGTCAGGCAGTACTTGCTGCAGGCCTGGGCAGGTGGTAGCCCCAGAGACTCCTTATGCTTGAGAAAAGGAGAAGAGTGGGAAGAACTTTGTATTGCAGCTTAGATGCCAGCTGAGCCATAGTAGAATAAAGCAGCATGTAGATTCCTAAGGTTCTTGACTCCAGGCCCTGGCTCTCAAACAGCATCTCTGGACCTTCTCTAAGCCAAGGGAGAGCTAAAGACACTGAAGGGAAGAAAAAAAGCCTGGCCAAATTCACTACCTGCTGACTGTAGAGCCCTTGTGCCTTGAGGGAACATCAGCAGTAGCAAGGAAGTGGTCACCCCAGGCCTTGGGCAAGATCGAGTGATGTGATGGCTTTGGGTCTAACCCAGCACCATCCTAGTCATGGTAGCCATAGGGTACTTATGTGACCCTCCCCAGGAACCAGGTAGCTCAGCACAAAGAGAGATTCCATTCATTAAGGGGAAAGTAAGGGAAGCAAAAGAAGAGTCTCTGCCTGCTAATACAAAGAATTCTCCTGGATCTTACCCAAGACCACCAGGGTGGTACCTCCAAGAGTCTGCAAGTCATAGAATTACTGGGCTTGGGGTGTACCCTAATGCAGACATGGCTGCAGTGACCAAAAACTCAGATTACAAAACCAAAGTCCCTTCAAATACCTGGAAAGCCTTCCCAAGAAGGATGGTTATAAACAAGCCCAGAATGCAAAGACTCTAATACTTATCCCTTCTATGCTGACATACCAAAAAGCATCCACAACCATTGAGACTATCCAGAAAAACATAAATTCAATGAACTCAATAAGGCAACTGGGACCAATACTGGAGAGACAGAGATATGTGATTTTTCAGACAGATAATTCAAAGTAATTGTTTTCAGGAAGCTCAAAGTAATTCAAGATAACAAAGAAATAATTCACAATCTTATTCGATAATGTAACAGAAAGATTGAAATAATTACAAATAATCAATCAGAAATTCTGGAGTATAAGAATGAAATTGACATACTGAGAAATGCATCAGATTCTCTTACCAGCAGAAGAAATAATTAGTAAACATGAAGACAGGCTATTCAAAAATACAGTCAGAGGATATAAAAGATCAAAGAATAAAAAAAGGGGACATGCCTACACAATTTGGAAAATATTCACAAAAGGGCAAATTTAAAATGTATTGGCCTTAAAGAGGGGGTAACTAGGGATTGGGAATAAAGTTTATTCAAAGGGATAATAACAGAGAACTTTCCAAATCTAGAGAAAGACATCAATATTCAAATATAAGAAGGTTATAGAAAACCTAGCAGATTTAACCCAAATAAGACTATACCAGGTATTTAATAATCAAACTCCCAGTGGTCAAGAATAAATGAAGAATGCTAAAGTTAGCAAGCAAAAAGAAACAAATAGCATATAAAAGAGCCCCAATACATCTGGCAGCAGACTTCTTGGTAGAAACCTTATAGGCCACTGGGGAATGGAATGACATATTTAAAGTCCTGAAGCAAAAAGACTTTTATCTTAGAGTAGTAAGTCTGAAAATATCCTTCAAACATGATGGAAAAATAAACACATTCCCAGACAATCAAAAGCTGAGGGATTTCATCAACACCAGACATATCCTGCAAGAAATGCTAAAGGAAGTTCTTCACCTCACAGAAAAACATATTAATGGGCAATAAGAAATCATCTGAAGGTACACAGATAAGTACACAGACAAACACAGAATATTATAATACTGTCATTTTGGTGTGTAAACTACTCATGTCTTGAGTGGAAAGACTAAAAGGAATCCATCAAAAATATTAACAAAAACAACTTTTCAGGACATACATAGTGTAATATAATATAAATGGAAACAACATAAAGTTAAAAAGTTAAAAAGAGGGTGCACGATGTGTCAAGCTTGCATTCGCTTTCTCTTTGCTTGTTTATTAGTTTTTGCACTCAGAGTTAAGTTGTCATCAGTTTAAAATAATGGGTTACAATATATTATTTGCAAGCTTTATGGTTATTTCAAATTTAAAAAATCTACCACAGATACACACGCCAATAAAAGCAAGAAATTAAAACATACCACCAGAGAATATTAACTTCACAAAAGGAAAGGAAGGAAGGAGGGAGGGAGGGAGGGAGGGAAGAGAAGACCACAAAATAACCAGAAAACAAAGCAACAAAATGGTAACAGTAAGTACTTAATTATCAACAGTAATAATGAATGTAAATGAAGTAATATTCTCTAAAAAGAGAATATCTAAAAACAGAAATCTAAAAAGAGTAGGAGTAGGTACACTTACATTAGACAAAATACATTTTAAAACAAAAACTATTAAAAGAGACAAAGAAGGTCATTATAGAATGACAAAGAGGACAAGTTAGCAAGATAATATAATAATTTTAAGTATATAGTCACCCTACCTTGGACCACTTAGATATAAAAAGAAAATATTAGAACTAGAGAGAGAGAGAGAGAGAGAGAGATCCTAATACAATAACAGCTGGGGAACTCGACACCCCACTTACAGCATTGGACAGATTATCTAGACAGAAAATAAACAAAGGAACATCAGAAGCAATCTCTCCTGTAGACCAAATGGACCTCATAGATATTTACAGATCATTTCATCTAACAAATGCTGAATACACATCTCCTAAGCACATGGATTATTCTCAGGGATAGACCATATGTTAAACCACACCATGAGTTTAAAAAAGTACTAAAAAGTAAATTCATATCGAGTATTTTCTCTGACCACAATGGAATAAAACTAGAAATGAGTAACAAGAGGAACTCCAGAAACTGCATAAGCACATGAAAGTTAAACAATTTGCCCCTGAATGACCAGAGGGTCAATGAAAAAATTAAGAAGGAAATTAAATTTTTTTCTTAAAACAAATGAAATTGGAAACACAATATACCAAAACTAAAAGAATACATCAAAAGCAGAACTGAGAGGAAAGCTTAGAGCAATAAATGGCTACATAAATATGTAGAGAAAACTTCAAATGCACAACCTAATAATGCATCTTAAATAACTAGAATAAAAGCAAAAACCAAACTGAAAATCAGCAGAAAAAAAGTGATAATAAAGATCAGAGCAGAAATAAGTGAAATAGAAAAAAAACATATAAAAGATCAAAAATATGAAAAGTAGTTTTTGAAAAGATATTCAAAATTGCTAAACCTTTAGCCAGACTAACAAAGGAAAAAACAGAGAAGACGGAAATAAATAAAATCAGTGATGAGAAAGGACACATTACTACTGAAAAAATAGAAATTCGAAGGATCACTAGAGACTACTATGAGCAACTATATCCCAATACATTGGACCACCTAGAAAAAAATGGATAAATTCCTAGACACATAAAACCTACCAAGATTGAACCATGAAGAAATCCAAAACCTGAATACACCAATAACAAGTAATGGTATCAAAGCTGTAATAAAAAGTTTCCCAGCGAAGAAAAGCCTGAGATTTGATGGTTTCACTGCTGAATTTTACTAAACATTTAAAAAAGAATTGATAACACTCCTATTCAGACTATTCTGAAAAATAGAGGAAGAAACATTTTCAAACTCATTCTACAAGGCCAGCATTCACTTACAGCAGAACCTGAGGAAGACACACCAAAAAACGGAAAACCAAAGAGCAATACCCCGATGCAAAAATCCTCAACAAAATACTAGCAAACTGAATTCAAGAACACATTAAAAAGGTCATTCATCATGACCAAGTTGGATTTATCCCAGGGATGCAAGGATGATTCAATATATGCAAATCAGTCAATATGATACATATCAACTAAATGAAGTACAAAAACGATGTGATCATGTCAATTACTGAAAACACATTTGATAAACTCAGTTATCTCTTAATGGAAAAAAAAAGCTAAAAAAAACTTGGTATAGAAGAAGCACACCTCAATACAATAAAATCTTATATGACAGACCCACAAATCGTATCATACTGAATGGTGAAAAGCTGAAAGCTTTTCACCTAAGATCTGGAATAAAAACCTAAAGACTCCACAAAAATCTTAAAGCACAGAAAATTAACTACTTAGGAAAAAAATTAACCAAAGAACTAAAATATCTCTACAAAAAAACTATAAAACGCTGATGAAGAAAATTGAAGAGAACTTAAAAAATGAAAAGATATTCCATGTCCATGGATTGGAAGAATCAATATTGCTAAAATGTTCATACTACCCCAAGCAGTCTACGGATTCAATCTAGTCACTATCAAAACACACAGAAAAATACATTTTTTTCTATTTCACAGAAATAGAATGTATAGAGATAGACAGTAAACGGATGGTTATCAGAGGCTTCGAAGGGTAGTGGATGAAAGGAAGTGATGATAATTAATGGTTACAAAAATATATTCAGTTACATTGAATAAGATCTAGTATCTGATAGCACAACAGGGTGACTATAGTCAACAATAATTAAATGTATATTTAAAAATAACTAAATTAATATAATTGGAATGCTTGTAATACAAAGAAATAATAAATGCTTGAGATAATGAAAACCCAACTTATTGTGATGTGATTACTGTGCATTATATGCCTGTATCAAAATATCTCATGTACCTAATAAATATGTATACCTATTATGTACACCTAAAAATTTAAAATTAATATAAAAAAGGAAATAGAGTCAGTTAATGTCTTCTGGAGAAATATGACAGACATGATGCCAAAAAAAAAAAAAAAAAGGATTGACAAAGTGTGAGCAGGGGTGAATTTGTTGTTAAAAAAATGTTTAAATAAAAAGAGTTGCTCTATGAGATAAATCACATGGATAATAAAGGAGGTAAAACAGTGTTAAAAAGTTAAGGTTAATTTGCCTTCGATACACCCAAGAGAATATAAAGGTGATACAACAGGGGTGTACGAATGTAAAAGGACTTGAGAGTGAAATAAATATTCATTAATTGAATTTGGTATTAAAATTCTTCCCAGCCTACCTCCAACTACTCACAGTTTCCTTTCACAATAATAGAGTAAAAATGGCTTGAAACTTCTATTTCATTCTTATTGAATTTATCTAAAATTGTTACTAATATTTATTTGTAAACAACATGACTTTTATTTTAGAAATTTTCTATGATACTATTTGCAATCTTAGGAAAGATACAATTGTATCTAGAGAAAAAGACAATTTATTACGTTAAATTTTTTCATGTGATTGTAATTATTCATGATGAAGTCATGTAATAGGTATTCCAAATTATAATCTGTATTATATTATAAAGGTTGGGTTTGATATCCAAAAATATTTCGGCATTTTGAAAACACAGGCAACTCATAAAAAAAAATTTATCGTGGCTTGAGGTATTGTGAACAGTGCTGCAATAAGTAGGATTTTTTTAAAGATTTGCAAATAATCTATACACCAAACCCCCAGGACATGCCATTTACCTGTATAATAAACCTGTACATGTACCCGTGAACTTAAAATAAAAGTCAAATAATAAAAATTAATAAAAATTTCCTGTGGTACTAAAAAAAAAACACTTGCAAATGATGCATGCTTATAGTGATGAATAACTTATTTACCCTAATATGATTATTATATATTATATGCCAGTATCAAAATATCTCATGTACCCCATACATAAAAATTTTAAATTATCTTGATGTTAATTAAAATACGCTATTATTTTTAATTTTACATAACACATTTAATAAATTAATTGCTTTATAATCCAGGTTTCTCTGAAAAAATTACTTATTAAGTTGAATTATGAATTATTAAAATAATAGTATAGACAGATATAATAAAAGAGAGGCTTAGTTTTTTTAAAATTTATTTATTTAGGCTCATGGTTGCAATCTATTTGCTCACTCTAATTTTTCTATCACAAGAAATATTCAAAATTTTTAGAGATGCTTTGGAATAAAGAGAAAATAGTACTAGTTACAATTTCTATGTAGTAAAGAAAAAATAATAATAACCCCATTCCCTATGTAGTAAATTTCTAATCATGGCATGGCATATATTGTATATTCACATTGAGCACAGTTTTATTCCATGGTCAAAACACAACCAATACAAGTTGCCAGGGTGTGAGCAAAGCAAGTTGGTAAATAGCACCTATAGCTGTCTTCCTGTCTGCAAGTGGATTTTGCTTCAGTTAAGTAATAGCACTTTACATTTTACTGAAAAGCCTGTTGTTATTTAGGAGGTGTGGTCCTCAAGGATAATTCTCGAGGTTTGTAGAGCATAATTCTCAAGGACTTTTATTTAATAGGACTGGAGAGGGATCTGGACATGTATTTTATAACAACTTCACCAAATGATTTTGAAGTAAAGGATGAGAATCACTGCTCAAAGCAACCTACCTCATTTTCCTGTGTCTCTTTTCATTGTTGTTATATAAAATGGATATTATTAGTTATTGGTAGTCACTGAATATTATTCATTAACTTCTTAGGTATCTATAGGTTAGATCTATCATTTTAAGGCTATGAAATCCTTTAGGAAATTTGAAAAGATTACAAAAGTAAAAGATTATTTTCAGAATTCTAATTTTATAATTTAAAATTTATTACTCAACTTTGAAAACAGGGAGTTATATTTTAAAAATTTCAGTTAAATCAACAATTAGTTTAGATAGGCCTTTTTGGTTATGCTAGGCAAATTTGAGGACTGGATGTGTACATAGAATCAGAAATATTTAGAAGTTTTTTAATACTTAACTTCATTACTACATAGGTTGCAAAGTGGGAAATTGTAAAGGAGATGATGGATAGGCAGATGGAGTTTGATTACATGTAATAATAAGCCATATATTCATATACACAGCGGTAGCAACTAGTCTTCGCAGAAATCAGCAGTTTAGTCATCTGTAAGTGAACCATTTTCCCAACACATACAATGCCAAATAGGGGTTGATAATAGAGAAACTAGAGAAAATTTAATGTGGGAAAAATTTCAGAAAAGAATGACATGCTGCCAAAATAATTTTCTTATATTCCTACATTTATCTTTCACATTTAGAATTTGCTCTTTATGTTTCTTTTATTTTAAAATTAGTTAAAATTACTTAAATCAAGTCATGCAATGTTTATGACATAAAATATTACTATGTGAATATTATTAAGTTTTTATATATGTCTTATGCCAGAAGATTTTGGATCAAGTATCCAAATTTTATTACTGAAGTTCTGCTATTGGCCAGGAACTTAAATGAAATGCAGATAAAAATTTATCTATTTGTAGATTTGTTCAAAAAACAAAAGTGCTTGGTTGAAGTATATATATATATTTATATGTATTTATATATATATTTAAATATCTGTATAAATTTATACATGTTTATATATATAAATATATATATATTTTATAATAGGCACAGTATGCACAGCAGAGCTAATGCTAAACACCATAGTTTGAAAAGATGAGCCCAACTAATTGTGCATCATTAGTGGCATGGAATTTGCAATCAGGAAGATTTGGGAAGAGAAGTGGAATGTTATATAAAGCATGAGGATTTGAGAAGTGAATGTGATAGTGTTTGAACTCTAAGCATCTCTGGGAATTCAGTCAGGTTTGATTCCTTGTTCTTTTTTTAAAGGAATGGAAGGACATCATATCATCATAATGCAGCTATAAATTTATGGCGCTTCTTTCTCTCACAGGTACATATATGAAAAAGTTTATTTTTCTTTTTTTAATAATCATAAAATATAGACTTCCCTAGCTCTAGAGAAAAGCATTCTTTCTTTCTCCAATCGTTTACCCACTCTTCAATGAAGGCAAGTATACATAGGAGATGCAGTATAGCAAGTCCTAGAAATAGGAGAAAGCAAATAAAGCAAAAATTACTTCATTATGTTATCTTTTTCCTTCTTTTTACGGTAGTAACATATGCTTTTTTTAAACAAAATACCCAATTTGATTTCCATTTCTTTTTTTCTTCTCTTTTTCTTTTAATTTATTTTATTTTATTTTTTTGAGAGGGAGTTTAGCTCTTGTTGCCCAGGCTGGGGAGCAACGGCGCTACCGCTGCTCACTGCAACCTCTGCTTCCCAGGTTCAAGAGATTCTCGTGCCTCAGTCTCCTGAGTAGCTGGGATTACAGGCGCCCACCACCACGCCCGGCTAATTTTTTGTGCTTTTAGTAGAGACGGGGTTCCACCATTTTGGCCAGGCTGGTCTCAAAATCTTGACCTCAGGTGATCCACCCGTCTCGGCCTCCCAAAGTACCGGGATTACAGGCGTGGGCCACCGCGCCCGGTCCTATTTGTAATCTTTAAAGAATTTCAACTTTTATTTTAGATTCAGTGGGTACATGCGCAGATTTGTTACCTGGGTATATTGTGTGATTCTGAGGTTTGGAGTGTGATTGATCCCATTACCAAGGTACTGAACATAATACCCAACAGTTAATTTTTCAAACCTTGTCCCCCTGTTTCCCTCCTCGTTCTGCTAATAGAGACCGTAGATGACACAAACAAATGGAAAAACATTCCATGCTCATGGATTGGAAGAATCAATATACATAAAATGGCCGTACTGCCCAAAGTAGGCCCCAGTTTCTATCGTTACCATCCTTATGTCCGGAGTAACCAATGTTTACTTCCCACTTATAAGTGAGAACGGGCGGGGTATTTGGTGTTTTGTTGCTGTGTAAAGTCGCTTAGGAAATGAACTTCAGTTCTATCCATGTTGCTGCAAAGGACATGATTTTGGTCTTCTTATGTCTGTGTAGTATTCCATGGTGTATATGTACCACATTTTCTTTATCCCATCCACTGTTGATGGGCACCTAGGTTGACTGTATGTCTTTGCTATTCTGAATAGTGTTGTGATGAACATGAGAGTGCATGTGTCTTTTTGGTAGAATGATTTTTTTTTAACTTTAGGATATATACCCAGTAATGACTGATCGACTTACAACAGTGATATAACTCTGGAATTTTCTTCTGTTTTGCAATTTTGACTTGGAGTGCTGATCTCCCACATGTCATTATTTCAACTAGCCCTAAATGAAAGAAACAACATAATTAATAAAGTCATTCTCAAATATGGGCAATTATGTATTATCAAACACCTAAACATCTAGATTCAACTTGGCAAAAGAAAAGCAAATTTTCTTCCCCTTTCACATCGTTTATTTAGATTTTGACGGATTATTTTTAAAGAAGGTAATTTAACTGTGTTAATATATACTCTAAATGTCAATCTAAATGTATTTTTCCTCTGTATGTAATACAGTATATTGATTATGAATTCATATCGTATTTCTGATTCATTTGTCATCATTAAAATAAAATTATTCCAGTTGCCAACAAATAAATGGGTGGATACAACACTCAATTATTTTAATGCTGCCCAAAATTGAGCCAAATATTGTGAATATGAATTAGAAAATCCTTTTATGTTTGTAGAGTGTATTTTTCAAAATACGATTAATTTAACTTTATACGAAAAAGAGTATTTGAAGTTCAGAGCTTATAAATGGTTTAAAGATGTAGAATACATTTTTAATCTACCCCAAATGTGTGAGTTGATTACAATTTACAGGAAGTAATTAAATTACCACTGGGTCTGATGTTAAACTTAGCTGAAGCAAAACTATCTTAAAACAAAAGTGTGTGTATATACATGTATATATATATATATATATATATATAAAATGTATATTAAAGTAATTAGCTAGCTATCCAGAAATCGAACAGACCTGAATTCAGAATGCTATAATAGGTAACTAGTTTTCAAAATTATAGCTCCCCCAATCTTCTTTTATATCATGCTGTTATCGTGTTCAAAGAAGAGCTTATATCTATCTTTTTCCATAACTTGATATAGAAGACAGAGTTTAATGTAATCACTGAATCATGTGACTGTTGCAATCGGGAAATAACCAGTTAATATCTTCAGTATTTTAGCAACTCATTTTTTCAAAGATGAACTAAAAATATTAAATACATATAAATTTCACAGGTATATATTTAAAATTTTTATTTTATTGCATAGATAGATAATGTGGCCAATATAGTAAGTCAGTTATAGATATAATTCTCAACTCTTTCTGGAGAGATACGGTTTATAGATTGCTTACATAGTGAGCCAACTCTCCTCTGATAGGTCTTATCAACTTAATGTCAGGGCTTACCTTTTTGTAGAGGAAGATAACACAAGGACATCAAATGATTCCAGGGTAGGATCTCCCTCTACTGATTCCTATATGTCTTCCTAAGGAATCGGTATGATTGTCCTATTGAGCAGAGAAGTGATCTCACATTATGATGGTGTCCACAGCAAGAAAAGAATCCTACATTCCATTCCAATCCATTGGTGCAGATCTGTGCAATGCGCTGTGCTTTATTTTCTGTATCTTATCTTCTTATCTGTTGGTACTATTGGTAAAAAGGCACTCACTGTATGCAAAAAAAAAGTAGCATACATTAATGAAAAAGTACGAGGTAATTATTTTGAATTAATGCACAAGCCTGATAAAACGTACATTTTCTCAAGAATTTTCCGGCAGCTCTTAGTATGTTCCTAAACTGTCATGTGTTTGCATTTTCTTATGGATTGTCATACTCCCCCAAAGCTCTGATGTCATTTTAGGTTGTCCCTGGTTTGTGAAAATAGTTGAAATGTAATAGTAATGTATTAATCATAATTTTAAATCTAGACCTGCATTTCCCCTTAGAAACTATGTTAAAAATATTAAGTTCCAAAGAAAGATAAAATATATTTATATTAGCTTTTGATAAATGTGATGGATATTTTAACTGTAGAATATTTAAATATTTTTGAATATTTTAATTATAATTAAAATATTTATAATATTTTAGAATGTTTTAAGTGTAACTTGAGTTTATTAGAACAAATCTAATACTAACAACTTATTTTTTCATAATAATAATTTCAAATAATTTTACTTAAATAAAATTTTCAGATATGTCAATCTAGAGAGAAAAATGTTGATTAGTGATAACTCAGGGCTAAGTGAGAAAAGGGTGTGGAATAAAGTTTAGTTTCTTTTAACAGGATAGAAATATTCTAAAATTAGATTGTAAATATACTAAAAAAATTTATATGTTTTTAAAAGGATATATGTTATGGTATATAAATTCTAAGTCAAGAAAGGTTCGTATGTCTATACAATTTTATGCTGAATTTCAAGACAGCAGTAGGATAACCTTGGGTTATTACTTCAATGCATAGTTTGCTTCTCTCTTTTTCTTATAAGACTTTGTGTGTAGTGCTTCAGATGTCTCTTGCAGCTACACATCAGTTTCCCCTTATTATACCTAAATTTTCCCCTCTGCTTGCTTTCCTTTTTGTCTTTTACTGCATTTTCTTTATTAATTATGTTTCTTTTTTATGTTGATACATAAAATGCTTTAAACATATCCTTACAAACTGAAAATACTATTTTATTTTAATTTACATTAGAATTATTTCTAAACAGGTTATATATTTTGCCTACTGATATTCAATTACTATTTCTCTGAAATTATATTTTGATTATAATAGTGGTTAAACTCGCAAATTGAAATATACTTCTTTCATTAAAAAATGTAGATATTAGTGCTGTCACTTTATGTTATCCTGAAAAATTTTAGCTCCACTACTTAGCAGTAGCATAGATTAAAGTATATTGTTTTATAATTTTACAGTTAGCATTTTAAAATTAAAGTTTATAATTTTTCATATCTGCTTTTTTATTAGGTTGTTCAAATTTATGCGAACTAACTTTTCTCAACAGCAGCATGTGAACTAGATAATTCTTTTGGTAAGGCTGTACAGTGAAGTCCAAGATGTTAGCTGCTTCCTTCGTCTCTACTCACTGATGCCAGTAGTACCTCATATCTGTGGCAATTAAATGTTTTCCGACATTGCCAAATGACCCCTGGGCAGGTGAGAGATAAAAGTGACCAGAGTTGAAAATTGCTGAATAAATCAACATAGATCCCAGCAGCAGCCTCTTTTTCCACCTCTGATTGGTGCCTCCCAGACGTCTTCCAAGATGCTGTTTCTCCTAATTACCAATTACATATTCATATTTGTAACGCCCAATTTTTTGTCTCCCATGTTTTATATTTAATGCCCATGTTGGGTAGTCTATAAATGTGGTTTCAATAATATTGGGGACATTTTACATAAAATACATAGTCTAAATCAATAAGTTGATATATCTATAATGTTTTAAATGTAAAGAAATTATTTTTTTCTAATTCAGTAGAAAATGGGATTGAAATTGTAAGCGAATATTGAGCCTCCACCCTGTATCTTCTGCATTAAGCCCTATTTAGCTAGTAATAGTCTTATTTTGCCAGTGATTCAAAATCAGCAATTAATTGTATACATTTCAGGTTGCCTAACAGAGAGGACATAATAATCATTCAGGACTTACATAACCTGATTAACTGAATAATCACCAAATATTGCTGTGGATGTAGCTAAAATATAATAATAAAGTTCACCTATTTATAAAAATTAAAACATTGAAAATTGGCTGCAGGATTAAATCGATAAACCTTTCAATGCAAAATAATTTAATTCATGTCTTATGTCCCTCAAGTGTGATACATTCCTTAATGCTGCTTTTTAAAAAAACTTTTTAAAAAATAACATTCCTTTTTTCTTTTTTTTTTATTATTATACTTTAAGTTGTAGGGTACATGTGCACGATTGTGCAGGTTAGTTACATACGTATACATGTGCCATGCTGGAGTGCTGCACCCACTAACTCGTCATCTAGCATTAGGTATATCTCCCAATGCTATCCCTCCCACCTCCCCCCACCCCACAACAGTCCCCAGAGTGTGATGTTCCCCTTCCTGTGTCCATGTGATCTCACTGTTCAATTCCCACCTATGAGTGAGAATATGCGGTGTTTGGTTTTTTGTTCTTGCGATAGTTTACTGAGAATGATGATTTCCAATTTCATCCATGTCCCTACAAAGGACATGAACTCATCATTTTTTGTGGCTGCATAGTATTCCATGGTGTATATGTGCCACATTTTCTTAATCCAGTCTATCATTGTTGGACATTTGGGTTGGTTCCAAGTCTTTGCTATTGTGAATAATGCCGCAATAAACATACGTGTGCATGTGTCTTTATAGCAGCATGATTTATAGTCCTTTGGGTATATACCCAGTAATGGGATGGCTGGGTCAAATGGTATTTCTAGTTCTAGATCCCTGAGGAATCGCCACACTGACTTCCACAATGGTTGAACTAGTTTACAGTCCCACCAACAGTGTCAAAGTGTTCCTATTTCTCCACATCCTCTCCAGCACCTGTTGTTTCCTGACTTTTTAATGATTGCCATTCTAACTGGTGTGAGATGGTATCCATTGTGGTTTTGATTTGCACTTCTCTGATGGCCAGTGATGATGAGCATTTTTTCATGTGTTTTTTGGCTGCATAAATGTCTTCTTTTGAGAAGTGTCTGTTCATGTCCTTCGCTCACTTTTTGATGGGGTTGTTTTTTTTTTTCTTTTAAATTTGTTTGAGTTCATTGTAGATTCTGGATATTAGCCCTTTGTCAGATGAGTAGGTTGCGAAAATTTTCTCCCATCCTGTAGGTTGCCTGTTCACTCTGATGGTAGTTTCTTTTACTGTGCAGAAGCTCTTTAGTTTAATTAGATCCCATTTGTCAATTTTGTCTTTTGTTGCCATTGCTTTTGGTGTTTTAGACATGAAGTCCTTGCCCATGCCTATGTCCTGAATGGTAATGCCTAGGTTTTCTTCTAGGGTTTTTATGGTTTTAGGTCTAACATTTAAGTCTTTAATCCATCTTGAATTGATTTTTGTATAAGGTGTAAGGAAGGGATCCAGTTTCAGCTTTCTACATATGGCTAGCCAGTTTTCCCAGCACCATTTATTAAATAGGGAATCCTTTCCCCATTGCTTGTTTTTCTCAGGTTTGTCAAAGATCAGATAGTTGTAGATATGCGGCGTTATTTCTGAGGGCTCTGTTCTGTTCCATTGATCTATATATCTGTTTTGGTAGCAGTACCATGCTGTTTTGGTTACTGTAGCCTTGTAGTATAGTTTGAAGTCAGGTAGTGTGATGGCTCCAGCTTTCTTCTTTTGGCTTAGGATTGACTTGGTGATGCAGGCTCTTTTTTGGTTCCATATGAACTTTAAAGTAGTTTTTTCCAATTCTGTGAAGAAAGGCATTTGTAGCTTGATGGGGATGACATTGAATCTGTAAATTACCTTGGGCAGTATGGCCATTTTCACGATATTGATTCTTCCTACCCATGAGCATGGAATGTTCTTCCATTTGTTTATATCCTCTTTTATTTCCTTGAGCAGTGGTTTGTAGTTCTCCTTGAAGAGGTCCTTCACATCCCTTGTAAGTTGGATTCCTAGGTGTTTTATTCTCTTTGAAGCAATTGTGAATGGGAGTTCACTCATGATTTGGCTCTCTGTATGTCTGTTGTTGGTGTATAAGAATGCTTGTGATTTTTGTACATTGATTTTGTATCCTGAGACTATGCTGAAGTTGCTTATCAGCTTAAGGTGATTTTGGGCTGAGACAATGGGGTTTTCTAGATATACAATCATGTCATCTGCAAAGAGGGACAATTTGACTTCCTCTTTTCCTAATTGAATACCCCTTATTTCCTTCTCCTGACTAATTGCCCTGGCCAGAACTTCCAACACTATGTTGAATAGGAGTGGTGAGAGAGGGCATCTCTGTCTTGTCCCAGTTTCAAAGGGAATGCTTCCAGTTTTTGCCCATTCAGTATGATATTGGCTATGGGTTTGTCATAGATAGCTCTTATTATTTTGAAATACGTCCCATCAATACCTAATTTATTGAGAGTTTTTAGCATGAAGGGTTGTTGAATTTTGTCAAAGGTTTTTTCTGCATCTATTGAGATAATCATGTGGTTTTTCTCTTTGGCTCTGTTTATATGCTGGATTACATTTATTGATTTGCGTATATTGAACCAGCCTTGCATCCCAGGGATGAAGCCCACTTGATCATGGTGGATAAGCTTTTTGATGTGCTGCTGGAGTCGTTTTGCCAGTATTTTATTGCCAGTATTTATTGAGAACATTGCATCAATGTTCATCAAGGATATTGGTCTAAAATTCTCTTTTTTGGTTGTGTCTCTGCCTGGCTTTGGTATCAGAATGATGCTGGCCTCATAAAATGAGTTAGGGAGGATTCCCTCTTTTTCTATTGATTGGAATAGTTTCAGAAGGAATGGTACCAGTTCCTCCTTGTACCTCTGGTAGAATTCGGCTGTGAATCCATCTGGTCCTGGACTCTTTTTGGTTGGTAAGCTATTGATTATTGCCACAATTTCAGATCCTGTTATTGGTCTATTCAGAGATTCCACTTCTTCCTGGTTTAGTCTTGGGAGAGTGTATGTGTCAAGGAATTTATCCATTTCTTCTAGATTTTCTAGTTTATTTGCATAGAGGTGTTTGTAGTATTCTCTGATGGTCGTTTGTATTTCTGTGGGATCGGTGGTGATATCCCCTTTATCATTTTTTATTGCGTCTATTTGATTCTTCTTTTTTTCTTTATTAGTCTTGCTAGCGGTCTATCAATTTTATTGATCCTTTCAAAAAACCAGCTCCTGCATTCGTTAATTTTTTGAAGGGTTTTTTGTGTCTCTATTTCCTTCAGTTCTGCTCTGATTTTAGTTATTTCTTGCCTTCTGCTAGCTTTTGAATGTGTTTGTTCTTGCTTTTCTGGTTCTTTTAATTGTGATGTTAGGGTGTCAATTTTGGATCTTTCCTGCTTTGTCTTGTGGGCATTTAGTGCTATAAATTTCCCTCTACACACTGCTTTGAATGCGTCCCAGAGATTCTGGTATGTTGTGTCTTTGTTCTCGTTGGTTTCAAAGAACATCTTTATTTCTGCCTTCATTTCGTTATGTACCCAGTAGTCATTCAGGAGCAGGTTGTTCAGTTTCCATGTAGTTGAGCGGTTTTGAGTGAGTTTCTTAATCCTGAGTTCTAGTTTGATTGCACTGTGGTCTGAGAGATAGTTTGTTATAATTTCTGTTCTTTTACATTTGCTGAGGAGTGCTTTACTTCCAAGTATGTGGTCAATTTTGGAATAGGTGTGGTATGGTGCTGAAAAAGATGTATATTCTGTTGATTTCAGGTGGAGAGTTCTGTAGATGTCTATTAGGTCCGCTTGGTGCAGAGCTGAGTTCAATTCCTGGGTATCCTTGTTGACTTTCTGTCTCATTGATCTGTCTAATGTTGACAGTGGGGTGTTAAAGTCTCCCATTATTAATGTGTGGGAGTCTACGTCTCTTTGTAGGTCTCTCAGGACTTTTTTTATGAATCTGGGTGCTCCTGTATTGGGTGCATATATATTTAGGATAGTTAGCTCTTCTTGTTGAATTGATCCCTTTACCATTATGTAATGGCCTTCTTTGTCTCTTTTGATCTTTGTTGGTTTAAAGTCTGTTTTATCAGAGACTAGGATTGCAACCCCTGTCTTTTTTTGTTTTCCATTTGCTTGGTAGATCTTCCTCCATCCTTTTATTTTGAGCCTATGTGTGTCTCTGCACGTGAGATGGTTTTCCTTAATACAGCAGACTGATGGGTCTTGACCCTTTATCCAATTTGCCAGTCTGTGTCTTTTAACTGGAGCATTTAGTCCATTTACATTTAAAGTTAGTAGTGTTATGTGTGAATCTGATCCTGTCATTATGATGTTAGCTGGTTATTTTGCTCGTTAGTTGATGCAGTTTCTTCCTAGTTTCGATGGTCTTTACATTTTGGCATGATTTTGCAGCGGGTGGTACCGGTTGTTCCTTTCCATGTTTAGCGCTTCCTTCAGGAGCTCTTTTAGGGCAGGCCTGGTGGTGACAAAATCTCTCAGCATTTGCTCGTCTGTAAAGTATTTTATTTCTCCTTCACTTATGAAGCTTAGTTTGGCTGGATATGAAATTCTGGGTTGAAAATTCTTTTCTTTAAGAATGTTGAATATTGGCCCCCACTCTCTTCTGGCTTGTATGGTTTCTGCCAAGAGATCCGCTGTTAATCTGATGGGCTTCCCTTTGAGGGTAACCCGACCTTTCTCTCTGGCTGCCTGCCCTTAACATTTTTTCCTTCATTTCAACTTTGGTGAATCTGACAATTATGTGTCTTGGAGTTGCTCTTCTCGAGGAGTATCTTTGTGGTGTTCTCTGTATTTCCTGAATCTGGGCGTTGGCCTGCCTTGCTAGATTGGGGAAGTTCTCCTGGATAATATCCTGCAGAGTGTTTTCCAACTTGGTTCCATTCTCCCCATCACTTTCAGGTACACCAATCAGACGTAGATTTGGTCTTTTCACATAGTCCCATATTTCTTGGAGGCTTTGCTCATTTCTTTTTATTCTTTTTTCTCTAAACTTCCCTTCTCGCTTCATTTCATTCATTTGATCTCCCATTGCTGATACCCTTTTTTCCAGTTGATCGCATCGGCTCCTGAGGCTTCTGCATTCTTCACGTAGTTCTCGAGCCTTGGTTTTCAGCTCCGTCAGCTCCTTTCAGCACTTCTCTGTATTGGTTATTCTAGTTATACATTCTTCTAAATTTTTTTCAAAGTTTTCAACTTCTTTGCCTTTGGTTTGGATGTCCTCCCTTAGCTCAGAGTAATTTGATCGTCCGAAGCCTTCTTCTCAGCTCGTCAAAGTCATTCTCCGTCCAGCTTTGTTCCGTTGCTGGTGAGGAGTTGCGTTCTTTTGGAGGAGGAGAGGCGCTCTGGTTTTTAGAGTTTCCAGTTTTTCTGTTCTGTTTTTTCCCCATCTTTGTGGTTTTATCTACTTTTGGTCTTTGATGATGGTGATGTACAGATGGGTTTTCGGTGTGGATGTCCTTTCTGTTTGTTAGTTTTCCTTCTCACAGACAGGACCCTCAGCTGCAGGTCTGTTGGAGTACCCTGCCATGTGAGGTGTCAGTGTGCCCCTGCTGGGGGGTGCCTCCCAGTTAGGCTGCTCGGGGGTCAGGGGTCAGGGACCCACTTGAGGAGGCAGTCTGCCTGTTCTCAGATCTCCAGCTGCGTACTGGGAGAACCACTGCTCTCTTCAAAGCTGTCAGACAGGGACATTTAAGTCTGCAGAGGTTACTGCTGTCTTTTTGTTTGTCTGTGCCCTGCCCCCAGTGGTGGAGCCTACAGAGGCAGGCAGGCCTCCTTGAGCTGTGGTGGGCTCCACCGAGTTCGAGCTTCCAGGCTGCTTTGTTTACCTAAGCAAGCCTGGGCAATGGTGGGCGCCCCTCCCCCAGCCTGGCTGCCGCCTTGCAGTTTGATCTCAGACTGCTGTGCTAGCAATCAGCGAGACTCCCTGGGTGTAGGACCCTCAGAGCCAGGTGCGGGATATAATCTCGTGGTGCACCGTTTTTTAAGCTGGTCGGAAAAGCGAAGTATTCGGGTGGGAGTGACCTGATTTTCCAGGTGCCGTCTGTCACCCCTTTCTTTGATTAGGAAAGGGAACTCCCTGACCCCTTGCGCTTCTGGAGTGAGGCAATGCCTCGCCCTGCTTCGGGTTGCTAACAGTGTGCGCACCCACTGACCTGTGCCCACTGTCTGGCACTCCCTAGTGAGATGAACCCAGTACCTCAGATGGAAATGCAAAAATCACCCATCTTCTGTGTCGCTCAGGCTGGGGGCTGTAGACCGGAGCTGTTCCTATTCGGCCATCTTGGCTCCTAAAAAAATACATTCCTTAATGCTGCTTTTTTAAAAAACTGCTGCTTTTTAAAATTGTTTTTAAAAAAACAAAATTTTTGTTTTGTTAAACTTAACTTTCTCCTAGAATTTTGAAGTTTTAATACCTATAATATTATCTCTATTTCTGTCCATCTACTGGTAAATTGAATGACAATAAAATAAATTTAATGTTTTTATCAAATAATCTCAGCAGGAATGTTTGTTTTCTTAAGGTATGGTTTGCTGCAATCAAACAAAATGTAAGTAATATAATTTCTTTTGTCAAATTAAAATAAAAAATGATCAATATTTAGGAAATATTTAATGCACTCACATATGTAGTATGACCAAAATTAAAAGGGAGTTTTATGATTTACTGTATGGCTTCCAAACGTAGGATGCAAGTGGCCAATTCTCACAGTAGGTCATTTACTCAAACAGTCTGAAATTATTAAACTAAAACTCCTGAAAAGACAGTAAAGTGTATTCTAAATATCACCTACACCCACCCCACTACACACACACCAAAATAAGAAACCTTAGTTTGTGTTTAAACTTTGACATGACTCGATAAGAAATTTGTCTCAGTCATTTAAATATTCAAGTTTAATGCTTAGTGTGGGACAGGATATTATTATCCTCATCCTCCTCTGTCACGTCTTATGACTCTATCACCGTCATCTCTAAGAGTTACATCATCTCTTACCTTGGGAAAAACCAAGCAAATATGTATTATGATTTGCACTTTATGCACAAGATATCGCAGAGAGATTATGCTATTATGTTTTCCTCAGATGGAACATATTCATAAGAGAATGCACATAAGATTTACAAGATAAGCAAGTTTTGACCAAGTGAGGTTTCCTTGGGGCAGCAGAAGTGAGAGAGAAGAACACTTTTTTACGGCCACAATTGTTTAAGAAAAAAGAGAAAAGAAAATAAGCCAGGCAGCTGGGCGCCGTGGCTTACGCCTGTAATCCCAGCACTTTGGGAGTCCGAGGCGGGCGAATCACGAGGTCAGGAGATCGAGACCATCCTGGCTAACATGGTGAAACCCCGTCTCTACTAAAAATACAAAAAATTAGCCAGTCGTCGTGGCAGGCGCCTGTAGTCCCAGCTACTTGGGAGGCTGAGGCAGGAGAATGGCGTGAACCCGGGAGGAGGAGCTTGCAGTGAGCCGAGATCGCGCCACTGCACTCCAGCCTGGGCGACAGAGCGAGACTCCATCTCAGAAAAAAAAAAAAAAAAAAAAAAAGAAAAAATAATAAGCCAGGCAAATAGCTTATACGACAGTGAGAAGCATGGTTATTGAGCTCTGGCTAGCTTTAATTAGTCCCATTAGGGATGGATATGCGGGAGGGAGAGAAGGGACTCCAAATCTTCTTGCACAATTGCCCTATACCATCGAGTCCAGAAGGAAGCATACCAGATCTTCAGAAGACCTAGGACTGGGCTCTCATGTCCACTACCTTGAGAATGTCCCAGAGCATGAGTAAATTTGATTATTTTTCCTTAGGATATTTTTCTTCAGGACAAGGGCAGCCATTTGCTACAAACACATGTTATCAGAAATTACATCTGCTTTTATCTCAGACCTAGACTTCTCAGAGAATGTGTTATCAAGGCCTTTTAGAAAGGTTTCAAGGACATTAGATAGGACATGTATTATTATCTAAGATACAAATAATATGACTGGGTCTGAATAAAATATCCACACAAAAGCTAAAGATTATCTAAAAATATAAGGCTCATTCTTTTAAAATGATTCTAAATTGTAATAATCTATGTCTAATTCTGGCTTGGTTGAATTTGGATATTATAACAGTGACCCACTTGGTGGCCTGTGGTATGGCCAGCATTGCCATGGTCCTCACTAGCCTGGAGAAACATGTTGCACAGCATACATTTGGTAACCAGAATAGAGGTCTAAAAGCATTTGTTTCATGAGACACAATCTCTCTGCCATAATTAGACTTAGCTAACTGACATCATCTGACTGCAAAGAAGTAGCCTATACATATCTCCTCTTTCCTTTCTGTCCCACAGGTGAAATGTGCTTTTTATTTGCTATATCCAAGTTTAGAATAAATCCAGTAAGTGTATTGTATATGAGCAACAAAATGAAGGGCAATGGCTGGAGTGTAGCAGAGAAGAACAATGAGGCAGGTCAAACCCGATCAGGGTACATTGTCCCTGGTGCGGAGTTGGAATGGTTTTCTACGTCTAACATGGATTCTTAGCTAAGATATGATACTTTTACTGGGCTTTTGAATATAAACACTAAATGACTTTCTTTGGAAAAATGCAACCTAGAGGAATATCACAAGAATTGTTTTTTCAGATTCTTATGATAAAGTGCTGTCTTTAAATAGAAAATATTTTTATTATTACCATGAAATTTGTACTGAAAGTAAAACATAGCACTGAGAGAGAGGGGTTTTTCTTTGGCATTGTCAAATCAAAATAATGACTTGTTATAAAAAGGAGGTTGTTGTAAAACTTCAGAAAGTTGCAATTTTATAGGATGTGTATAACATTTTGAAGGTTGAAACATATTAAAAACATCATATAATGTATCATAAATCCACCAGCTAGCTGAAAATTAGTCATAATAAACTCACAAGGGAATTTGTTCCCTCCTTATCATGCAAACTGATAAAGCTTACATGCTTGGCTTAGGACACAAATTTTGTGCCAACAACGATTCCCTGTTACCTGTGAATAAGAATGAATCTCCTGTATAATTCAAGCAAAGACATTTGCCATATTAAAATCCAGCAGGAAATACTATGTTAGGTTTCATCTACATCTATTTATACATATATTCATCTATTCTCTATGATTTTAAAAAGAATTTATTGTGTGTAATGCAGTGTATAAGATCACTGAAACAGGTAGACATAATATAGATTTGGGATAACACCACCTAGATAACATCACCTAGATATATCTAGATATGTCTAGTGTCTATCTAGCTAACTAGCTATGTAAACTGACCTGTGACTTTCAAAGACTAAAAAATTGCTTCACTAACAATGTATGGGGTTAATCCATACTTTATTACTGGGATCTGTGATTGACACTCATCTTAAAAGATATATTCTTTCCATAGATGCATGATTCATAAGGCATCTTAAATATAGGCAGCTATATGGTTGAAAATTTGTTTACATTGGTAAATTAAAAAGTGGTGCCTATTATACCTTTCTTATGCTATGTATTAGTGTCAGAGTTACAGAATATATATCAATTAGCTGAGTTTATTAAATTCAGGTTTTAGTCCAGTTGAGGATTAGATAAAGAATGTCCATAAACATTTTAATAAAAGAGCATGTAATAACAAGATAACTCACAATATTTTAAGGCTCATAAAAAGGAAAAATAAAAAATAAGCACTGAATATGTCTTTGTCAGGAGAAAGGAGGCAATAAAGTCATATATTTTTGTATATATAATGAACTCTTAGCTCTTTATTTTCTCAGGGCTGAATCCTTAGCAAACATGTTCGTTTTCTATCTATCTATTGACACACACGCACACACAAAATATATATATATATCTGAAAATATATTTGCAAGTTTGCAATCCTGAGTGTCATAATCTATAAACATTACCAAACCACCACCACTCCTCATGCCACCAAAGTAAGAACACAATTAATAGAGGAAATGGAAGAAACATTTCCTATGTGTATATATATATATATATATATATATATATATAAAATCATGTTCTCCAAATTCTGGGAAGATAATTTATACTGAGAAATTAGAAACTGAGCCTCTATTTGCAATGGCAGAAAAAAACTCATAAAGATTAAATATGTGGCTTATAGTTGTACTAAGAGTCTCCTGGCATAAAACAAATACATGATATGCATTCAACCACTATGTTTGTTACATTAGGCTAGACACTGCAGGCATAGAGCCAATTAAGAAACAGGCTTTGCCCTCAAGACACTTATAGTCTATAAAGTAGTTTTAAAACAGTGCAGTTTCCTGGAGCAGTTGTGTAACTTTCTACTTTCTTCTGAAAATAAAACCTGGCAGTTTTCAAGGGAAAACACTCTGTTCACTAGTTTTACATATTTCATTTGAGGGGGATTGCCATCTTCTTTCATATTTCTAGATACAGCATTCATTTTCTTAATGCAACAAATGTGTAACATACGCTGAACCATGGAAATTGATTGAAAGGTAAATGTATGTGAACTAAGTTAATCTAATTTGAGTGAAGCTAAAAATATTTGATTGTAGTTGAAGGTACAGATTCTATCTCCCCTTCTAGGCATGATAGTATAGGCTGGGAAATTTAAGCTGCCGTGGCTATGACAATAGGATTGTATCTGTTGAGAAATCAGAAAGATGCCAGCTCTAAGAATGTAGAAGTGATAATGACCTTGGTGTTATAAAGTGAGTCCTACTTTTTTGTTCCTCATAATGACATTGAGCTTCCCCAACAATATTCATTCCTTGAACAAATAAATTTGTTTTATAAGTGTACAGATTGGTTTCTTGCATGGAAGTCCAAAAATTACTGAATGATAAAATAATAAATAAAATTTTAGCAGCTGGTAGACAGCCAAGTTTAGACATGCATAAAATAGGTATATGAGTGGCCACAAAAATAGTAAAGAGTGAATCAGTGAGCAAATAGACAAATATGTGCTGATATATAATAAACCGAAAATGTAAATTGAAAGAAAACTCTGTTTAAAAGGAAACGTAGGGTGATAATTTTTAGATTTGTTTTTCTAAATATCATAACATGAAAATATAATTCAAATGGTAGTGAGATTCGTATAAAATAGAATTCCTACCAATGATGCAATAACTATAAGAGGTACAAGGAATAATAGGAGATAAAAAATAAACAAGAAATATTCCATGCACAAGAAGATGTACTAAAGAATGTAAGACAAGTGTACTATGGCAAGATATTGTATTATCAGTGTTACAAGAGAAGTACGAAAATATTGTAGAAATTCAAATTTGAAAACAGGAATGTGAACAAGAGATAAGCAATATTTCAAAACTCTAACGGGAATATGTAGACATTTAACGATTATGTTTAACGAAAGTCCGTGGTACACAGAGGAGTGGTGTGGAAACTTAAAAAGATTATTTGCAGCTGTGTTTTGAGGTTACTAAGCTGAGATGTTTATATATAGGCAACATCAGTTTTTTTTTTTTTTTTTTTTAAGCAAAGGAGGGGTATGAGGAGGACCAATCCTTAAGAAAGTTTAAATATGAGAGTTTTCAGGTGCTTGGACAACTTCTAAGATAAGATATGCTCATATGGTTATCTAAAGCAACAACTCTTGGGACGTGTGTGTGTGTGTGTGTGTGTGTGTGTGTGTGTGCATGCACATGCCTATGTATATGTATTTATTTCTGAGAGCCATTACCTTTCATAAGGATTAAATTTTGCCTATGGGTAAAGTACATAAAACAAAAGATAATAGCAAAGTGGTGTTGCAGAGGAAACCAACCTTGAAGAGGTATATAGAAAAAAAAGACACTGTAAAATGAAAAATACCAAAATCTCAGAAGAAAACAGAGGATAGAGATGCTTCCAGCAGGAGATTTTGACCAACATTTTTTTTATTTTAAAAGAAGGGATAATTAATGAGTTCATATAAATGGCTATAAATATGATTCTTAACGTACTAGGTAACAAACTACCTAAATAAAAACTAAAATCCCATTCCTACAACTATATAAGAAAGTGCATAAAATCTCTAGTGAGTATATAGCAAATATTACCATGAACTAAGATAATAATGGTAATTTATTCACTTATAGAATCTCCTCTGCTAGGATGTTAGGAAAATAAAACAAAAATGTTAATGATTCTAAAATTCATCAAATCAGTGTTATACT
Source organism: Gorilla gorilla gorilla (assembly GCF_029281585.2). Taxonomy (NCBI): domain Eukaryota; kingdom Metazoa; phylum Chordata; class Mammalia; order Primates; family Hominidae; genus Gorilla; species Gorilla gorilla. The sequence continues at coordinate 137,206,522 of NC_073227.2, forward strand.
TGATGCAAAGTATGACATGGATAAAGTATAATATTGAAAGCAAGTAGTCTGTACTCTGATTATTAGTTCAAGTGGAATGCTTGTCACTGTCTGAACAGGTTTGCTGAAGAAGCTAGTTGTGTCTCAAACAGGGAAAGAAAATTTTATATATATATATGTATATTATATATAAAATGTATATATATATCATATATATTTTATATATGTATCAAATAGGGAATATATATGTTCCTATATATGTTCTTTTTACATACATATGAGGTCTTATGACTACTTGTTGTAGATGAATGAATGAATTCTTTAAAATTAATTTTGAAAAGTAAACAAGCATTAATAATTACTTTGAACTTGGATGATTAACTACCATTCCAGAAAAATTTTGATCTGACAGTTTTAGTCAGAAAAATGTTATTCTCATAAAAGCAGGAAAAGTTGTTATACCAACATATATTTCTGAATACTTCATTTAGTTTATATTATTAGAAAATGTTTCTGTAGAACTCCCCCCCAAAAATTGTTATTGTTTATTCTTGACCAATGAAAACTGTTAATTAGTTGAAAATATTTAATCCTTATATGTCTTTGGATACCACTGAAACAATTATTAGAACACAATTAATTTTAAGTGTTATGGTTTGTCAATATATTTACAAATCTGTAGAGTCTGATTAATTGATCTTATTTGAAACAAGTTTTTTTAATTAATGTTAGTTGTCTCATTTAAACAAGAAAATTTCTCTTACTGAATTTTCCAATGGCGTCTTTGTTAATAATCTCTGGATGACATTAACAGAACTGACCTTCAGGGAATGGCATTAAGAGAATATTAATTAGAAAAAAACTTGCTTACAATTCCATTAATATTTAGTGAATATTGATAAGATTACATAATGGGTCATCAGATAATTTTGAAGATGAAATTAAGCAAGCATTTACAGTAAATACATTAATTATTAAAATAATACAGTAGATGAAAAAAGGAATTATTATTTAATGGTTACAGAGTTTCTGGGGTGATGAAAAACTTTTATAAATGGAGGTAATGGTTGTAGAACACTGTGAACGTATATTTACAAATGATTAAAATGGCAGAAGTTGTGTTGTACATATTTTCCACAATAAAAAATTATTTACAAATATAATACAATAGGAACAAAGCAATGGGAGTGGAAAATGTTCTTATAATTTGAAAATTGACTGTTAGAGAACAGGAATACAATGTAGTCTTTAAGTATAAATGAACTAAAATTCACTTTGCAATGATAAAAATCCCACCTGTATTCAAATTGAGTGAACATAGGAAACACTTCTTTGTAAGAATGCCAACCTTAGTATGTGTATGTGTAATGAGAAATATTGTGGAGGACATCTTTTGAAAATACAATAAATATTTGCCACAATTAATATAACTTCACATTATTGCTGAAAAATGTAGAGGTCTAGTTAGAACATTAAAGCCAAGTAACTTTCCAATTTAGACAAAACCATGAGTTGTCATCAATCTCTATCCACTGATATTTTTGGATGACACATAATAGCAATGGCGTATGTTATGGTTTGAATGCCTGACCCCTCCCAAACTCATGTTGGAATTGAATTGCCATTGTAAGACCGGTAAGAAGCAGCCTATGACTTAGGCAGGCTCAGGTGCACCCTGAGTGGCAGCACCACAGGGCACAAGCAGTAAGCTTTGGTGGAGTCCATTTGGTGCTAATTATGCAGGTACAAAGAGTTTGTAAGCTGTAGGGCCAGGGTGGCCTCCACCTAGATTTTAAAGAGTGTATTGGACAGCCTGGGGGCCCAGGCAAAAATCTGCCACAAGGGCAGAACCACCACAGGGAATTTTCATGTTGGCAATGCTTAGTAGAGCCAAAAAGAGCGTGGCTGTTGCTGAGACATCAGAACTCTTAGACACCAGTGTGCAGCCCCAGCCCGAGAGCTGGAGGCACAAGACTCTGACCAATGAGAACTGCTGCATAGGTTAAGCCCAGCTAAGTTGTGGTTTGCAGGAGGCCCAAGCCCTTGAGGGCCTAACTCCTAGCTCAAAATGCCCAGAAGGTGGGGTATGGAGTCAAATGAGATTATTACGGAGCCTATGTAACAAATCTGCACGTTGTGCACATGTACCCTATAACTTAAAGTATTAAAAAAAAAAAGATTCAATGCTGTTCTCCCTATTAGATTTTGAAGATACTTGGAATCAGATACCCCTCTTTTCTTGTCTACTTCTTCCTTTTGGAATGGAAATGCCCATCTTATGCCACCATTGTATTTCGGAAGCATATAACTTGTCTAGTTTCACTGGCTCAGAGCTGACAAGAAGTTTCTCTCAGGATTAATCATGCGTTGAATCTCACTCATCTCTGATTTAGATGAGACTGGAATTTGGAGTTGATGTTAGAATGAATTAAGACTTTTGTGGATATTGGAATGGACTAATGCGAGAAGAATGTTAGTTTTGGGGGCCAGGGACAGAATGCTATGGTTTGAATACTTGTTCCCTTCCAAACTCTTATTGAAACTTAATTGCCATTTTAGCAGTATTAAGGAGTGGTAACTTTAAGAGATGATTACGCCATAAAAGTTCTGCCTTTATGAATAAATTAATGCTATTATTATGGAAGTGTGTTTCTTATAAAAGGATGAGTTCAGTCTCTTTTGTCTCTCTTTCACCGTCTCTGTGCCTTCCATCATGGGATGTCTTCTGCCATGGGATGACACAGCAAGACGATCCTTGCCAAATGTTGGCATCTTTATCTTGGACTTTCCAATCTCCAGAACTATGAGAAATAAATTTCAGTTCTATCTAAATTATCCGGCATATGGCATTCTATAAAAGCAGCACAAGACAGACTAAGATATTATACAATGTGGATGAGCAATAGCACATACATATTGAACCAAACGTATAGTTTTTCCATGGTATAAAACCAATGACTTACTGATTGTATAAAAATAATACACATCTAGAGGAAATAAAATGCATTATTTTTCTGTTTCTAAAATTCTATGCTTTACAAAGTGTATTTCATTTTAATAATAATTGTTTGTCTTGTTATTATGTAGATTTTTAAAGAGCTTTTGGAACACTATTTGTAGAGAACGAAGCATACACCAGTAAAATGAAACAGTGCTTTCTTCAGGGAACAACTGTTAGTCAAAATTTAGCCTCCTGGTCTTGAATTAGTATTGAATTAAACAGTGAATATAAAGATGCTGATGCTATTTTATTAACAAAATTGATAATTCACCAATTTTCGAGAGGAAAGATGAGAACTACCAGAAGTTAGAGAAATAATATAATACGTTGTGCATTACATGTTGTAATGACACCGTTAATGGCAATATGTTTTTGTGATTGCATGTGGCTCGCTCAACTATTGTATGTCAGTAATATAGTCAGGATTTGAATACTCTCAACATATAACTTTGTAGCCAAAATATGATATTTTTGTGATTGAGGATAATTCCTTAAATAATGATCACGGTATTAAATTGTTCATATACTAAGAATTTAAATATGGCTCCCAAATGCTTGATGATTTGTTTTAATCCATGAGGAAGGGAAATTGATGGTGTGTGTTGTTTATTTTAACAAACAATTCCAAATGCTTCAATTGATACCGAAATACATTGCAGAGCCTAATTTAAGAAAATAGTACAACAATTCACTTCCCACTGCCTCTCAAGATGACAAATGCAATGTTTCAACTTATGTGAGTAATAAGTTTGTTAATTTAGCTTCTAAATGTGTTGTTAAAGTAGTCTTCAAAGAGAAATTTCTCTGTAATTTCTGGATTCATATTCATTTGCTGAAATTTAAATAAGGCCAACATTCTTATTGTTTATAGTCATAAATTAGAACATTCTAATGGAAAAATTGTCAAGAAAATAAAGGTAATGGCTGCGGAGCCTTATTTTTTTAAATATCAAAATCATATTGAATTGTCTATCTAAGGATTATAAGCAACACTATCCCTCTTACTGATATGACTTGGTAGGTTTCATTGTATTGCAGCTGATGTCAATCTTTATAAAATTAGTAGCCTATGGGCAAATGAATTCTAATTAAGTACTCTGTGGATGCCAAAAGCTAGAGAAATAATCTACGATTGTTCAAGTTCATTACCTGAAAATAGTACCATTCATATTTTATCTTTGCAAAAGGATGACTTATATTTTGGCATATAATACCTTTTAAATAAATTTAGTTGCAGTGAATCTAATTGAATTGACTAGAAATCTAATAAGGTAATGAAAGAGTGGAGCATTTTTCAAAAGGAGCAAATTAAAGACTACACTTCAGTGAAATAAAATATGAATTGCCATAGATGAGAGATTAGAGTCTCTAATAATGCATGCAAAAGTAAAGAAAGCCTTCAATTTGCTTTAGGCAAAGTTGCTAGATGTATTTAAGTGTCAAATTGAAGCAGAAGTGGAAAACCAAGGAATGGAATTACTTGTTGGAAACACATAAGCTCTAGAAGTTTAGATGTTTCCCGAAGGGTTATTTCTGTATAGAGGAAATGTCATAGGTTAGACGCAAAAATTTTTACTTTTAAAAATGTATCCAGGCATTTAAATTACATAGTAAAGACCCTCACTGCTGGTGAGTGAGTATCATCAGCTCAATATAGATGGTTGGCAGATAATGACTTTGAAATGCTCATACCCACATTTGACCAAGGCATTAACCCAGCATATCACTTTTTTCTGTCTAGTTCTTAGTTGTTCGCCTAATGATGACAGACCACCAGAAGACACTGATTATTTTCTTCATTATCAGGAGGGATGCTGAATGAAACATCCAAAACTTTTATCCAACTCTGAATTGGTCATAAAGATAAATATTTTAATGGCCTACTTGAATAAAGAAAGGGAATAATTTAGAAATATGTTTTTAAAAATTTTAAGTGATATATACTATCTTATAAATACGATGCTAATTAAATTGCATAAAAATAAAATATATCAGTATGAATTACTTACAACTGTAACATAAAAAACTAAAAGTTTTGTAATTTCTTAAATTTAATATTAAATTCCAAAAGAGTTCACCACAAAACAAAGTGAAACACAAAGGAGGATGAATATAATTTGTAATAATATCCATACATCTTATATTCAGTCTCATTCTCCCCACCCATTCTCACAAATCAAACAAATGAATAAAAAATGTTAACAAAATAAACTCTACTAAAGCTGAGTCAGAACAAAAATTTTGCCTAAATCTATGAAGTTAGCAAAGCTTGGGTGTAAATCCAGGTTGTCTGACTTTAAAATCATGTTCATCGTATATGAACCTAACTCAATTTTTAGTCCAACAATATTTAAATGTTTGATATGTACTTTATATTTTAATGTACTTGAGAAATGTATAACTGCACCAGGAATATCTTAACTTTCCTCATATGTGTATCTTTGGATATGGCCTATTCAAAATGCTAAACCAGAAGACTGATTATTTGTCTGTAATATACAAATTTGAGGACTTACATTTATGGAATTTTAGACAACTCATAGAAAAACTGACAGAAAAAAAAGGTTAGGAATGGATAATTCATACTTACAAATATATCCAAACGGCTAGAGCGCATGTGATTAGATACTCTGATGAAAATTAAAGGGAAGTGGGATATTACTTATTCCTCATGTATATCAGGATGTTTCAAAGAAGTGTTTGTGAGGTGGAGGTAGAGATGTTTTTGTAGAAATATGTATGGCAGCTCATAATTCCTACTAATTTGTCTCTTAACTATTTAATTTAGCAGATAAGTATATGAAATATACACATTATTTTATAGTTTGTACCTAGACATCATTCATTGCATGACTCTCTCTTTAAAGGCATAAATGACTGTAACCCCTGGGAGCCTTCACTTGAGAGGTAAAGCACTTCATCCTAATATACAAAGAACAGTTGAAGCCTGCCTAATATAAAGGACAGCCAAATTTTCATTCATTTAACCTATAAATACAACGGGCTTTCCCATGCAACTGTGAACTATTTGAAAGAACATATTTTTACTGTAGCTGACGTGAGAAAATAAGAAGCAAAAGAAATAAGATATTTCTGAGCTTTCTCAAAAGGAGTATTTCAGAAACTATTTACTTTTTGCTTTAAAGCTTAATTTGGATTTAAACTTCTCAAATGAAAATCGAAACTGAGAGGAGACTAATTTTATGCTTCTTTGAAAAATGTTGCCAATGATAGTTATAACTTTTTGAAAAACTTGTAGATGCTTGAAATTGAATGGCCATTTATTATACTCTATCTTGAAGGAGTTCAAAATTTGGCGCTAAATTTCATTGTTTCAGTTTAAATTCCAGAAATCTGTTTTTAAATGATATTATCTTAATTTCACAAAAATAAATATGGATTTAGCCTGTAACCTCAAATTATTGACTGATCAATTACTGAATATCATTCATTACAGTAAAATTTTAGTCATTGTCCCACATTTGTGTTCAAGGTTACAAGGTATTCTTTTTTTATGAAACTTCAGTTATTAAAATTATCAAGTTAAATCCACTTAAACTTTTAAAGAAAATCATAACTCAAAAACTAAAACTCTTAATACTGCATTAATAACAAAGTTTTAGGTGTCTTGAGTTTTTATTTACTGTATTCTCATAATAGCATTTGGATACTGATATGGCTCCTAAATATTAGTCCCCCTGGAATTAAAAATATGCACTTTGGGTAAAATTCAAATGTGCTAATGACCAAGAATATTCTATTCACTTTGGGACATGTTGCACCATCCATTGACGCAGTTCCCTACCACTTCCCTACCACATTCTAAATTTTTGAACCAATTACTTCCTGTGTCTTCAGAATTTTATTTCTCTGTCTTTGGTTCTCTTTTTAAGGTCCTCTGCCAGCTGCTCACCATCTTCCCATTTCAAAAATGTTTGTGGTCTGGTATGATTAATTGTGTCTTCTTTTCTTGAAATTACTGATGGACCTCTTCTAACATATACTTCTTTTTACAGGATTAATCATGTTCTATGTGGTGATTATTCCCTAACTTACATCTCCAGTGCACCTTGCTTTCCAGAACCCCAGACCCTAGAGCCTAAGCATATCTACACTAGAAATCCATAAGTAAAATAGGCAAATATCTAAACTGCATAAGTTTATTTGTGTGTTTTCTCAACCCTGGCCCCTTCTGTTTCTTAGTAATGTGAATTGATTCACATGCAGCCAAAGCTACTAGTGTTGGTATTACATTTGACCCCGTTTTTTTCCTCAGGCCCAATATCTAAACAATATTTACCAAGTACTGTAAATTACATATCTGTGGAGTTATTTTGATAAATACTACCACTGCTATAGTCCGTATTCTATGTCTGTACCCTTTTATTAATAGCAGAATGCAGTAGGAGAAAAGCATGAAGCCACACTAAAGAATTTTGTCTTAAATTCATGGCTACAAACATTAAATTGACCTTTTAAACTGTGCAGCATCCATAGACGAACTTGTCAGTCCTCAAACCATACCACCCTCTTATGTGGTTATTTTATACTTTCTCCTCTCTCCTCAAACCACATCAACTGCTCCAGCTCTGCTATTACCCGATGGCTTTGCTTCCCATTTCACTAAGAATGTTGCATCCACAAAATCTTGCAGACTCTCATAACCACAACCATCCAACTACCAACATAGGCAAACACTACGTCTGCCTTTGTACCTTGGATGAAATATCCATGATCTGATGATAAAATATCTCTTCTTGTGAATGAGACCCAATCCTTTCTTGTCTGCCTAAACATATTACTTTGAAATTTCTCTACTCTCTTGTCTACAATATCAAATTTTCACTCTCTACCACATCACCCCATCATTTTCATGCAAGCATGTAAGTTTCTCCTGATAATCTTCTGTCAATTACTGTCCATTTTTTTCTGGCTACACTAGATAGCAAAACTTTGTGGGTGAGTCCTTTATACTCTCTGCCTCACATTCCACTCCTCCCATGCCTTCTGAAACCCAATTTACTTCATCATTCTATAAAAACTGCTGTTTCAAGGGCAGCGATAAGCTCTATTTTGGAAAATTCAATAGTCAATTTTCAGTTCACATATTGTTTGAGCTAAGAAGCAGCACTCCCTCCTCTTTGATCCATTTCTCCACGTGGCTTCACTTTGTCTAACTGTTCACTCTATCTCAGTCTCATTTATGGATTCTCCCCTTCTCCCAGCTTTTTAGTGCTTTCGTGCATATTGTTTTGAAAATATATGTATAGTTTTTTTCTAATCTGCTAATATGATAAGGCATTTCCATGTAGCATGCTGTGATGATTTATCTGTATAATTAACATGGTCAAAGTGACATAGCCATTTATTAGATGAAAACCTGTCTAAGTTAATGAAGAATTTAAAAACTAAATGTTGTCTTATAAAAGGAATTCCTGTGACTTTCTCTCATTGCCCTAAATAACAAGCTGAACATGTAGCATTGTAATCATGGAATCTTTTGAATTCCCTCCATTTACACATCAAAGTCTTTCAACAAAATAGATAGCATGGTGAAAATGAAAACAAATTTTTTTCAGTATAGACTGGAATTTTTTCATAAATTAGAGTTTGAATACCTTGCTTTTTCTCACCAAGTTTTTCAAAGCTTCTTCAACAATAAAATAATGTTCTCAGAATGTTTTCATTGTACCCACTCCTAACGTGCTATCTCTGTATGCCACTGAACATCATTTAATGGGTATTTATATACTTTTATTTAAAAATGTATTTCTTCTTGATATTTATATTTGAAGATAAAACATAAAATTTATTCAGTTCACTAGTCTTCATGATATTATTCAGAGATATGTTCTACCCATAAAAATTTGAGGTAAATATTTCTCAGTATTTCAACAAGTCACTGCTAAAATGCTGAGACATTCTGTTTGCAATGCAATTCCTGAAGCTTGTCAGACTTAATAAATCCCCATTAGTTAAGAATACAGCACATGGTGAAATTGTTTTCCATTTGCAAAAGTCTCTCAGGAAATGTAAAATATTTCAGTCATTTTGGCTATTTTCAGTTATCTCGGCTAACATTCTCTGAGAAAAGGAATTCATTAAGACATTTGACTGGATTTTCATATTCTTTATTTGCAAGATCTAACCTATAAATCTTGTACCTGCAATCTCCAGATACTTTTCATATAATGCAGAAACCTAGTACTTCCCGAGATTTTGCAGCAACTCCATAGGGCACTTTTACAGAAATCTTCTAATGAGGAGCTTCCTGGTGGTGAGTTGCTGGTGATGAAACAGACTGCACCTCACACACCTCAGAGCACCACACTCAGCAGGCAAAGCCTCTGGCCCAAACCTGCCCTTCCATTTCCTCCCTGCCTTTTAAAGGTGACTACTGACAGAGGAACCCTAGATATCTCTGATCTTTTAATGCTGAGGTGTCTTTTGTCTCAGTCTTTTTTTTCCCTTTATTTCCTTAGTTAATCTCATCCAGTCCCATAGCTTTAATACCTGTGCTGGCAAAACTCCCAAATTTATATCTCTGCCAAGATGCCTCACTAGAACTACATACTCATATCAAACTGACTACTTGACATGTCTTACAATGTGAAGTGACATCCAAATTTATCATATACAAAAGTAACCCCATGTTTTTTCCCCAAAACTTATCCACATGCCACCATACTGATTTGGGATTACAATTTATTTGGTATCAGCAATTTTTCAGTTGCCCAGGCAATGGGGGCCATCCTTGACTATTGTGTGTCATACCACTTGTCCAATACATCAGAAATTCCTGATGCCTCTAACTTGAAAATATATGTGTTATTTAATCATTGTTAATTGCCTCTGTTGTTATCACTCTGCATCTACTCTGACAGGGGTCAGTATAATAGCTTCTTAACAAGGCTTTCTGCTGCTACACCTGCCTTCTTACAGTTTTTTTTCCCCCTCAAAATAGTACTCAGTGATTCTTTTAAAGTAAATGTTTAAAAGAGTACACAGTATGTTACTCCTGGGCTTAAAATTCTGCAATGAGGTCCTTTTGTACCAAGAGTAAAAGGTGAAGTCTTTGCAGGGGGCTACAAAGTCTTATCTTTCTCCTCCACTTGCTCCCCAACCACCAGGCTCCTGCTTGTTGTTCCTTGAACAATCTAGGCACGCTCACTCCCTGTGACTTTGCTCTGGCTGCTCGTTAGTTTTTTTTGACAGTGCTTGTGGCTTTCCAACAGAATATGTAATGTATCATTTTATTATATTTATTTTCCTGTTACTGGAATGTAAGCTCTAAGAAAGCAAGGTTTTCTATCTGTTTTTCTCACTTATATGACTACCTAGAACTTCACAAAGATGTGTGGAATGATTAAATAGACTATATTATATAGTATCTGCCTATGTCTAATAATCTTTCACTTGAAAAACTATAGAATTTGCAATGATAGTGATATTTATAAAATACACATCTGAAGATATTATGCTCTTTCTAAAAACATATTAATTATTTTTATCACCCGCCTTCAGGATAAAAATCAAATTTGAACTTGGATTAAACAGTTCTTCAAGTCTGCTCTTGCCTCACTTCCCTAATATTATCTTTTATTATTCTCCATCACAAACTAAACAAATATACAGAATATTATTTTATTTCTTCCAGGTCACTAAGGTTTCTACTAATTCTAGGCCTTTGTACTAGCTGTTCACTTTTTCTACTACCTCTTCTATTTTCCCTAGCTAGTTTTTCCTCATTCCTTATGTCAGAATGTGGAAGTTACCTCCAGGAAGTCCTTCCTACTCCAACAGATGAGGTGTCCTTCCTAAGTGCTCCAAGAGAGTCTTCTCTGTTGATGCAATGAATAATTACATGTGGCATTGTGCTAATATTGTTTACTTGGCTCTCACCTCTCCTAGAACTAAGCTCTGTGAGAGCAGAGACTCCAGATACCATTATCTATGCTGTATCCCCATTGTTTAGCATAGTTACCTTAACATTTAAGGCTCTAACTAATATTCCCTGAAAAAAATAAGTAATTACATCAATAAATAAACCATCAATGAGCACACAAGTCTACCACCATGGGTTTCTGCATTTTAATTGTGCTCATGTAGCACACAATCAGGTAGCTTGCAGGAAAATGCCAAGGTGATAGGATTCTTACCGAGTAGACTGTAAACACACTATGACCCAGCATCTTGCTATATTTACATTAGCTGAATATTTTGTATAATTTTTGTTACTCTACATAGAATATTGATTTTGACTTGCCAACATAATATGTAATGTATCATTACATGTTTTTAATTGTATTGTTGTATCAAAGAAATGCTTTTAATTAGGGGTATGTAACTCATTTAACAGAAAAGCAAAAGTTATTTCAATTGCTTTTTTGAAGTGTTGTTACATTGTGTGTAAACATTAACTAAAATTTGATTACAAATTCTATTATAACTTCAATTTAATTTTTTAATAAAAATTTTAAGTATTCTTTAAAAATGTTTTTTTTTTCAAATATGACTCGTTTATTTTATGGCATTTGTGTTGTGTTGCTTCAGGCAATACTGTGTGGTGAGTCCAAACATCGACTCTGGAGTCACACTCTCTGGATTAGAAATTGCTTCTTATCAGCCCCATGGCCTTGACCAATATGCGTACAATCCTTATGTGTTCATTCTTCATCCAAGAAATGCATGTGATGACAGTACCTACTTCATGAAGTTGACATTAATATTGAATATATTCATACAATGTATACATAGCAAGCACGGAATGAGCGTTGACTATTATAAATGTTACCTGTATTTCAATTAGATTTATAAAACATATTGGCTTTTGGTGTGGACAGTGCAAGAGTAGTGAAATATTAATGTGCATGCCTCAGGATGTTTTAAATAATCAATGATTTTAACAATGCCTTGTGAATACTTATTCTTATAACTATTCTTGGAAATACTTTAATAAAACAAGGAAATGATGTTAGAGAAAGGAAATTTAGTCATTTCCAACTGGGAATTCGTGACCGGGGCCATTTCTGTACTAACTTTGAAGAAGAAATTAACCAAATTGAGATTCTCCTTAGATTCTGAAAGTGAGAACCCCCTGAGGGACAAAGCACAAATTCCTTCACTGAGAGACCAGATACTATCTCTTTATCCCTCCCTGGATGAAGACCAAGGACTGTGGCCTCTCCATGTGGCTGGGATTTTTTGCAGAAGAGTCCATGGCACCATGACCACTCTTTCAATCTCCAGAAGCCAATTTGGCCTTCTCTTAAGACTTTTCCTATCAGTTATTAAAAAAATAATAATAATACAGACCTACACCCCCACCCCGCATACACACACACACACACACACACACACACACACACACACACACACACACACACACAGGGGTTGCTGGGTTCATTATTTTGACTGATTTTACTTTTTAGTATTTAAGGTGAATGGTCTCATACAGGTTAGGATAATGCTTTAAAATCTTAGAGATTGTTGTAAGGAATTAATTTTTATTCACCAGTGAATGAAAGCTATCTTTTGTACATTCATTATATGTATCTTCCTCATTTTAAAACAACATGAAGTTCTTGATGTAGGAAGCAGCTCATTTTGGCTGGGCACAGTCATTCATTCTTGTATTCCCAACACTTCAGGAGGCACAGGAGGGTGGATCGCTTGAGCTCAGGAGTTTAAGAGCAACCTGGGCAATACGGTGAAACCGCATCGCTTCAAAAAAATAATAGAAATAAAACAATAAAAATAAAAATAGCCAGACACAATGGTGCATGCCTGTAGTCTCAAGCTATTTGGGAGGCTGTGGGAGAATCAGATCTCCTGAGCCTAGTCGTTTGACGCTGTGGTGAACTGAGATTACACCACTACTGCACTCCAGCCTGCGCAGCTAGACCTTGTTTCAAGACAAAGAAACAAACAAAAACCCCTCATTTTTACACTGAGTATCACTAAATCAATGTATATCAAGACTTATATAAAATGTGAATTTTGGATGCTATTAGATTTATTTAATTTCAGCTATTTGATATATGAAAAATAGTTTTTAAATATTTCAACATTGATGAGGTTGAAATTGTCTTATATGTATGACAGAATAAACCCCTCATCACTGTGAATATTTACAGCAATCTTCCTTTTCCAGCTTGCCTCATTAATTTTCTCCTGTTTGCACCCACTTTTCTTTGCAGCTCCACCTGTCCTGTCACCCTGACATACCTCTGCCTGAGGACCATTTTCCAAATCTTCCAAAGAGTATACTTTGTGTTAGATAAGAGTTTGAGGTATTATAACATTGTTTTAATAAGGTAAAAGACGAAGGAAATAAAGTGACTGAGTTTCAGAGTTGAAAGAAAAGGGGAGAAGGCTGAACTCCAAGTGCAAAAGCAATTATGTACTATCACATCAGTAGAAAGACAAAGGGGGAATACAGTCCTAATATTAGAATTTTGAAAGAAAATATTTCTACATGTTTGTCATTTCAGACAGGGATGCAGACAAAGACAGAAGCATAGGCAGAATTACCAAGTGTGTTGAAAATAGATGGAAGGAAAAATTAAATTTTTTTTAATGCTGCTGCAGACAAAGGGTTAGGATCATTTTCCAGATGTTCTCAAAATACAAATAAAGGCTTAGAGCATATTTTGGGTTGTTACAGTTGGTATATTTTTTTATGTTGTACATATTTTATTTTCTTGAAATCTTGAATGCGGAGGGACTAGGTCATCTCATTATTCAGCTAATGAAACTTTGTTATTATCAGTTAGTACAGGACCCCATTCATGGGGTGTATTTATATAATTATTTTAACCACAAAATAAAATATGTGTGCTTATATACTTATTTTAACCACAACACTCACTTCTGTCAAAATGCAGCCAATATATTATTTGATGTGTAACTTTGACAGTCCTTATGAAGTATGTACTGATGTTTTATATATGCATTTTAAGTATATGAATCATATTGTTTCTCACATGATCTGTGATAATTACTATTTCCCCCAAATCCAATGCACACTGATACTTTGTAAGATGAAAATAATAAATTAGTAGAAAATTTAAATAAGGGAGTTATAAAAATGCATATTATGAGATATACACATGAAAATACATTTTAGTAAACACTATAAAGACAAATACAGCATAAGGAAAAAAGAAGTCTAGAACTGCAGATGTTTATTGAAAGTGAAATTATGAGTGAAGTATTAACTCCCCATATTATATCCCTGTATACATACTTTGGATAGACAGCATGTATTTCAATTTCTTATTTGTTTTCCTCACTTTTCTTATTTCTCCTATCTGTTTTCTTCGTAATTTTTTTTTTTATTTTTAAGATGGATTTTTTTTTACTTCAGTTTCTTTGCTGAGTTTGAACCCAATTCAATGCATTTCTATTTTTGTTCATTTCTGTTTTTATGTTTTAAATTTCTTATGCTGGATGTTTATATCAGCTGAAATGTTGTATTAGTCTGTTTTCATACTGTATAAATGCCTGAGACTGGGTAATTTATAAAGAGGCTTAATTTACTCACGGTTCCACATGGCTTACGAAGCCTCAGGAAACTTACAATCATGGTGGAAGGTGAAGGGGAAGCTAGCACCTTCTTCACAAGGTGGCAGGAGAGAAAAGAGCAAAGAAGCAACTTCCAAACACTTATAAAATCATCACATCTCGTGAGAACTCACTCACTCTCGTGAGAACAGCATGGGGGACACTGCCCCTGTGATCCAATCACCTCTCTCCCTCTACATGTGGGGATTCAGGTCTCTCCCTGGACACATGGGGATTACAATTTGAGGGAGATTTGGGTGAGGACACAGCGCGAAATCATATCAAATATTACAACTTATATTTTCTGATTTCTTCTTACAGTACACTGCTATGGAGGTTTTTTGCAGGGGTTTTTCTTTGTTCGTTTGTTTGCTTTCCGTCCCTATCCCTTTGGGGGACAAATTATGATGTTTGAGAGGATCATTTTTTTTCAGTATAGCAGAGTACAATTTTTCATTGGACAGCTTTGGTGGTAGAGAAATGGTTGGATCAGCCTAGTTTCTGAGTCTTTTACATTTCTGCAGGATCCTTAATTTTTCCCTATTAGTGCCTTCATTTCCTTCACTGCCATTTACATGATTATTCCCCATAATCAGTGCTTCCATCCAACTGCCCCTACAGTCCAGCACACTTTTAAGCACTTTTCTTGAACACTACAAGGTCACAATTATACTAATTTCAACAATTAGTCTTGAACTTTTTTGTTTTAGACAAAAATTTTTCTGTTCTTCTCAATTTACTCTCCAAACACCCCTCCCTTTCTTTTTGTTAACGAGTCCCGTAAGCCTTCTCTTTCCCTTCTGCCTTATAGGAATAGATAGTGGGAACTACCTTGGAATTTGGAGGTCTTTTCTTCACATAGGGACAATTTGAAGTTTTTGGTATTCTCTGTCTCCTAGTGAGGTTGAAGTGATAAACTATGGATGATGTTGTTTATACTATTCCTTGATTTTAATATTTTGAAGGATGGATCCACGGAGACAGTTTGATTTAAGAACGAGCTATTAACTTTTAGAAATTATTTTCAATACTATGTACGTCAATATTTAAAGATCTTATTTTGATAAGTTCACTTCTTACTTGATAAAATATGCAATATAGGCTGGATTAATGGCAACATGACTCAGAAAGGATAATATATATCTAAATTATAGATCTGTTTTATTTTAATAACACCTTTAATAAAGAAAACCAAAAAGGTATATTGATGTGAATAAAAATTCGATTTTAAAGAAATGTAAGCAAGCTCATGATTTTTATATTTATTGACTATCCAAAATGAAGTATGTGATGCCATATTTTCAAAGTTAATTGGCAATCATTAATTTGTTGCTACTTCTAAAATATATTGTCTAAAGTAATAGCTAAAAGTAAAAGACAATTTAACAAAATCAAGTGATATGTAGCACACATGAGAGTTAAAATTTGTACTTATATATGCATATATCATATTGAGGCTATGTATGCAAGATGATATAACAATAGCATCAAGACCTCAGGATCTGGAACCTGACTGCCTCAGTTTGACTCATGATAGTGCCATTACTTAGTTGTGTGACTTTGGACAAGTTATCAGTCTCAGTTTTAACCTCAGTTTCCTCAATCATAAGATGTGGCTAATAATAGTACCTAGATCATGGAGTTATATAGGCAATAAAAAATGGATTAATACCTTTGAATCCTTCAAAAATAACTGAACTAGAGTATGCAGTGAATATATATTAGCTAGTAACTTTATATATGTACTGGCATTTGTTATACTACTGATACATTACACATGACATACATTAAAGGGATTATTTCATTATATCTATTTTAAGCATTTCATACACTATATGACATACAGTATAAAAATGCAATCTATTCATTTATGACTAAATGTTCGTACATTACTGTTTTCTACATGAGCTCTTTTCTCTTGCAATTTTAAATCTTCTTGCTTACATTGTAACCCAAGTTTCTAGGTATCACTATTTTGTGACTATAAAACTTTACAAACCTGGAGAAAAACAACAGTTCCCTTCTCCATGCTGAGTCATGTTTGATATTGTGCATCACTCACAACTTTCTTATATCTCAGTTCTTTTGTAATGAAGCGTAAGTGTGATTTAATGTATTAGAAAATATTTCTGATATATTGAATATCTAGTAAATAATACAAGAAAAATTATTCTGCCAAGTCAAATTACTTCCACTATTTTGAGATTTCCCTGAATACCATGTAGTCATCAACAAACATAATTACTTCATCCCAGAATTGTTTTATGCAGCGGGAACACAGCAGTGAGCAAGAGTCTCTGCTTAACTATCAGACATCTTCACTAACCAAGCTATCTGAGATAGAATACTTTCCCAACTATTCATGAACTTTTTATTTTGTCTCATTTTCATTTATAAATATTATAACTAACAGAAATTATAATATATATTTAAATGTTATGAATAAACAGAGCCTACAAAGCCTGTTTTATTCAATTCTCCTCAAGATGTAAGTTGAAAAATAACATTAAATCATTTAGAACCTATTAAAATTATAACTATATATTGTTGATTGGGATGGAAAATTACTTCATTTGGGATTAGTTATACAATATTACAGAATGAAGGATATCTTTTAGAAAGAAAAATACTTACAGATTTAATTAAAATACTAAATTAAGATAGAAGCAAAGTTATAATCATGAAATTAAATTGAAGAGACTAAATTAGAATACACTGTAATGTATTTTTGCTTCAAATTATATAGTGCATATTTGATATGTAAAGGAACATCAGGTATCACTTCATGTATAAACTGTATAATGCAAGGACTTAATTTTTTCAAAAACAATACTTCTTTCTATATGTAATCTACTGTCTTTAAATTTCTATTATAGTTAGTGTGCCTTTTTTAGTAGTGTTTATGTTCTACTTAAGTGTTCATGCCCAGTGTACTAAAATGTTTTACTTATCAATTGTTCTTTTTTATCACTAGTCTATAAGATGGTTTTACAATGTGGTACTAAATTGTCAAGCATATAAGCAATTTATTTTCACAGATAGTATTCTTAGATCTTAGAAGATGCAAAACATCGGGGTTTTTTTTTTTATTTTTGAAAATGTAGTTTTGAGCAAAACATGCATTTAAGATCTATGTCCTAGAAGTGTGATCCTGTTATCATTATACCTCTGGATTTAGAATGTAGAAAATAATACAGGGGAAAGACTGTTTCGTTAAGAATGAAAACTTCCATTAGTCGTATGTTTCTGGAAATAAATCAGCAAACCTATTCAGCTACAGTTTCCACACCAATAAAAAACTAATGGTGCCTTACTCCATTTTGTGCTATTATAACACAATATCTGAGACCAAATAATTTATGAAGAACATAAATTTATTTTTTTCACAGTTCTGGAGGCTGGATGTCCAAGATCTAGGCACCAGTAGGATCTGTTGTCTGACAAAGGCTACTCTGCTTCCAACATTATGCCTTCTTGCTATATTTTCCGGAAGACAAGAACACTGTGTCCTCATCTGGCTTCACATAGCTTCAGACACGAGAAAATCTAATGTTGCATGAGCCCTCTTTTATGAGGGACTTAATCCTATCATGAGGGAAGGAGCTCTTACGACTCAATCACCTCTTACTACCATCACAATGGTCATTAAGTTTCAACACTAGATTTTGGAGGGGACATAGTCAAACCATACCATGGCCACTACTGATCCTCAAGTTTTACTTTTCTTTAGGAGTACAAGAAATTAGATGAATTGTGAAATTACCTTTACTTGCTTCCTGTATGTTCTGGTATTGGAGAAAATGAGTATTTTTTGCATAATTCTCTACCATTAATACATTTAACCTATGCAAGAGAATGTCCTGTATCTGAGACCAGATGAATATGCAATTAATCATTTCCTAGAAAAAAAAATTCAGGATAGATTTAAGAATGCAATACATTTTAAAACCTTAAGATTCAAAGTGGAAATTCTGAATAGAATTTCCACAAATTTAGAATAATAATTAATTTAACATAATAAAACTCATGATAATGATAAAACTACTACAACAGTTTAAAAATTATTGATACATGGTGTGAGAGGAGGGAGAGAATCAGGAAAAATAACTAATGAGTACTAGGCTTAATATCTGAGTGATGAAATAATCGTACATCAAACCCGTATGATACAAGTTTACCTATGTAACGAACCTTCACATATACCCCTGAACTTAAAATACAAGCTAATAAATAAAAAAGTAAAACAAAACAAAACAAAAGTTTACACCTTACCATTGCTCTAAGTATTGAAATGACTATTAATCCAAAAATACTTTCTACATATTATACTGTACAATTGTAATTGAAGTGCTAGTCTCTTTCTTAAAGCAATTCTATTTCTACATCTAAATATTTCAAGCATTTTCTGAGGACAAGATTTTGTGCTGCTATTTTAGATAATGACTAATCTCAATCATCAGGCATGCAGATCTCAAAGACAGTTAACTTTAATGCTAAATATAACAAAACATATTAGTATATTTATGTATGTTTTGCAGTATTGTATAGCACAGTTTATCTTTTATATAAATGATAAAAGTATATTTGAGGCTTTTAATAATGAAACTTACTTGCAGATAATACTCTTTTCTTGTGCTACAATATATGGCATTTCAAATGCTTAATATGTATTTTTTTCAAGTAGCACATTTGTATTGGTTAAAATAATTCAGTTTCTAGGCTAATGTACCAGTTATAGAAGGGAGAACTTTAAATTGTAAAGTGTCAGTTGTCTCATACCTTTTAGAAATGGCATGTTAAATAACATCTCTTAGTGCATTATGAGATAGCAGCTTCTAAAATGGACTGCACAAATCCCAGAAATGTAGAAATCAGATTAACATTACATGTAATGCTGAATAATATTCCTATTAAACCTTGACATCTTTTGTTTATTTTCATATCATTTACTTTTTCTAACTCATGGTTAGTCAGAGACCCCATACCTTTTTAGACAATGCCTTTAATAATTTTTATGGAGAAAATTCAATGTGAGCCCAATTGCTGTTTGAAACTCATGACTGTTCTTATTGGATTGTACTTACATTCACAGTGCCATGTTCCAAGACTAGCTGGCTATTACACTTCCTCATTTCTGCATTGTAATAATAAAGTAATTTAAATCCGTTTATTTATTTTGTATTCATAAGTACTCAAACCTGGAAGCAGAAAAACAAAAGAGATTGGAAATGCAAAATTAATAAAAATCAAACATTTTGCAATCTTTGTTATTTATCCATAATCTTAGCACTGTGGGTATTATAACTAAATTCTACCAGTAAAACTATCCCTATTTCTGAAAGTTGGTGCTAATTCAAAAACCACTTTCTAAGATTAGATTATATACACACATATTTGAAACATAATAAAAATGTTTAAATAATGAGAAGATAAAAACAAGTATTAGAGCTGTTGCATATCTAAGGCAATATAGAAAGTAAATGAAACAGAAATAACAGATGTATATCTAATATTACAAAGTCTGTGAAAACACAAAAGGACTTAAGCCCCTTCTGTTATCATATAGATACTGAAATCTGGGATAGGTTATGTAGGAAGAAAATAATTATTAAAATCTAAATAATAATTTTATACATAAAAGCCTATATCTTTATGACTGATTGGCATTTATCTCTATGCAGAGAAGCAACTATTACTTTACAAATGGTTCTGTTTCAAACTCCCATTTTTAAGTCACCTGTTAGTATCTCTGTAATTTTCCATTGAAATTCTTGCTTGGCTTGTTACTTGCCAATTCTTCTCTCCGCCAAAAAAAAAAAAATTAAAAAAGCTTATTTAATAATTGAACAGAATTATTGTTCATTTTTAAAATAAAATTCAGATAATCTAATATTTCAAATGTATATTACTTTAGCACCATTAATTAAATAGTATTTGTAATTCATCTTATCCAAAATGAGAAATCTTAATGCTGTTCTCCTTCTTTCATTTTGTAAACCTAAGCAGACTTCAGAAAACTTCTCAGAGCACTCAGAAGACTTCAGAAATAAACAATAATAATCTATGGATAATCAACTTTGTTATCCTGCTGATGCTCTTATTATATATTTAAATAAATCTTTAATACATGAATATCATAATATTGTATGACATTCATGTTTTTAAATTTTAAAAAATGTTTAACTAAAAAAAAATTTGAGTTTTACGTATATACCATCATATCTAAGTGGACCATCTTCCAGAGTCAATCAAATGACATTTCCTGAGAAACACATCCCATGAGCTGCTTATGTCCTGGCATCCTTTTATTCTGTATACGCTATCATATTCATCTATTACTTAACAATGGTTAAAACTATAAACAATATAAGCCAATTGGTTGTTAAACTGAGGGATATTCATAATATTCAGAGACTACAAAACTGTTGTATAACAATGTTTAATACAATTGGTACATTTATGTTCTATTGCTACATTAACAAATTGCCTCAAGGTTGATACCTTAAACACTACAAATTGATATCCTTTTTTATTATACTTTAAGTTTTAGGGTACATGTGCAGAACATGCAGGTTTGTTACATATGTCTACATGTGCCATGTTGGTGTGCTGCACCCATTAACTCGTCATTTACATTAGATATATCTCCTAATGCTATCCCTCCCCTCTCCCCCCACCCCACAACAGTCCCCGGTGTGTGATGTTCCCCTTCCTGTGTCCATGTGTTCTCATTGTTCAGTTGCCACCTATGAGTGAGGACATGCGGTGTTTGGTTTTTTGTCCTTGCGATAGTTTGCTGAGAATGATGGTTTCCAGCTTCATCCATGTCCCTACAAAGGACAAGAATTCATCATTTTTTATGGCTGCATAGTATTCCATGGTGTATATGTGCCACATTTTCTTAATCCAGTCTATCATTGTTGGACATTTGGGTTGGTTCCAAGTCTCTCCTATCGTGAATAGTGCCTCAATAAACATATTTGTGCATATGTCTTTATAGCAGCATGTTTTATAATCCTTTGGGTATATACCCAGTAATGGGAAGCCTGTGTCAAATGGTATTTCTAGTTCTAGATCCCTGAGGAATCGCCACACTGACTTCCACAATGGATGAACTAGTTTACAGTCCCACCAACAGTGTAAAAGTGTTCCTATTTCTCCACGTCCTCTCCAGCACCTGTTGTTTCCTGACTTTTCAATGATCACCATTCTAAGTGGTGTGAGATGGTATCTCATTGTGGTTTTGATTTGAATTTCTCTGATGGCCAGTGATGATGAGCATTTTTTCATGTGTCTTTTGGCTGCATAAATGTCTTCTTTTGAGAAGTGTCTGTTAATATCCTTCACCCACTTTTTGATGGGGCTGTTTGTTTTTTTCTTATAAATTTGTTTGAGTTCATTGTAGATTCTGGATATTAGCCCTTTGTCAGATGAGTAGATTGCAAAAATTTTCTCCCATTCTGTAGGTTGCCTGTTCACTCTGATGGTAGTTTCTTTTGCTGTGCAGAAGCTCTTTAGTTTAATTAGATCCCATGTGTCAATTTTGTCTTTTGTTGCCATTGCTTTTGGTGTTTTAGACATGAAGTCCTTGCCCATGCCTATGTCCTGAATGGTATTGCCTAGGTTTTCTTCTACGGTTTTTATGGTTTTAGGTCTAGCATGTAAGTCTTTAATCCATCTTGAATTAATTTTTGTATAAGGTGTAAGGAAGGGATCCAGTTTCAGCTTTCTATATATGGCTAGCCAGTTTTCCCAACACCATTTATTAAATAGAGAATCCTTTCCTCGTTGCTTGTTTTTGTCAGGTTTGTCAAAGATCAGATACTTGCAGATATGTGGCATTATTTCTGAGGGCTCTGTTCTGTTCCATTGGTCTACATCTCTGTTTTGGTAGCAGTACCATGCTGTTTTGGTTGCTGTAGCCTTGTAGTATAGTTGGAAGTCAGGTAGCGTGATGCCTCTAGCTTTGTTCTTTTGGCTTAGGATTGACTTGGCAATGCAGGCTCTTTTTTGGTTCTATATGAACTTTAAAGTAGTTTTTTCCAATTCTGTGAAGAAAGTCATTTGTAGCTTGATGGGGACGGCATTGAATCTATATATTACCTTGGGCAGTATGGCCATTTTCATGATATTGATTTTTTCCTACCCATGAGCATGGAATGTTCTTCCATTTGTTTGTATCCTCTTTTATTTCATTGAGCAGTGGTTTGTAGTTCTCCTTGGAGAGGTCCTTCACATCTCTTGTAAGTTGGATTCCTAGGTATTTTATTCTCTTTGAAGCAATTGTGAATGGGAGTTCACTCATGATTTGGCTCTCTGTTTTTCTGTTATTGGTGTATAAGAATGCTTATGATTTTTGCACATTGATTTTGTATCCTGAGACTTTGCTGAAGTTGCCTATCAGCTTAAGGAGATTTTGGGCTGAGACGATGGGGTTTTCTAGATATACAATCGTGTCATCTGCAATCAGGGACAATTTGACTTCCTCTTTTCCTAATTGAATACCCTTTATTTCCTTCTCCTGCCTGATTGCCCTGGCCAGGCAGATCTATAGATAAAGAAGTCCAACATGGGTCTCACTGTATTAAAATTAATGTATTTCCAGGCCTGTATTTCTTTCTGGGGGAGAATCCATTTCATTGTCTCTCTCAGTTTTCTGAAGCTGCCCCTATTCCTAAACTTATGTTCCCTTGCTCCATTGTCGAAGTCAGCAATGTAGCATCTTTATGACCATTCTTTTATACTCAAATTTCCCTTGGATTGCAGCCAGGAAAAGTTTTATCCTTTTATGACTTAGGTAATTAGACTGTGTCCAATAGGAAAATTCAGAATAAATACTCCATCTCAAGGTGCTTAATCCTAATCACATCTGCCATGTAAAGCTACATATTTACAGGTTCCTGGATTGGGGAGTAGACATCTTTGAAAGGCCATTTTGCTTACCACAGTTAGATTTACTCACAGTATATTAGTTGATGAAAAATATTCAGCTAAAAAAAGAGTACCAGTAAGATAAAAATGGCAAATAGAATACTTGTAAAAACTAAAGGAATTTATTCATTAAAAAATGAAAGGGACTACTATGTTTTAGGTTATGTTGTTATGAAGATGACAACAGTGAATAAATAGACTCTCCCCTTATGAAGCATAATTTAGTTGAGCAGAGTGAATGTGAAACATAAATTCGATGAATGCAAACTGCGATTACAAGCAGTGAAAAGTGCTGTAAATAAATATACAGCTGCATAAGGGCATGGAGGGTGCTGTATCTCAGGAGGCCCCAATTAAAACAAGGTACTTAGAAAAGAGCTCTACAAAAATTGAAATCGAGAGAGAAAACCAAATAAAGTCATTAGATGAACCTTGAGAAGATCTTAATAAAAATATTCTGCAAGAGATATTAAGATGTTGCTAAGATTTTAAAAGAAAGAAAAAACAGTGTGTGTTTAAGGAAGTACAAAAATAGCAGTTTGTCTGAAGCATGGTGTGCACAGGGAAGAAGTCAATTTTGGACATGTTAAATTTGAGATGAGTATTATAAATGCAAATCAAAGTGTCAGAATTAGATATAACTAGTTTAGACTTTAAGAGAGAGTCAGGGCTAGAGTTGGAGACAGTCCCCAGCAAATGGTTGATAGTTCACACTCTGGTCTGGGACTTAGTGTGGAAGAGCCAAAACTGGATGCTCAGATGGTGGGGCCAGTAAGATAAAAGAAGAAACAGGAGAGTGTCATGTCCACGAAATCACCTAAAGTAGTGGTTCAAGAAGGGGGTGATCAGTTATATTCACATAGGTGATTAACCAAGAACTGTTTTTAAAACAGGAGATCCTAAAAATAGATATGAATACACCTTAAACATTTTAATTTAACTTAAATATTCATTTATGAGTCCATTGTTTGATGTGGTGGACAACGATTTTTTATTCCAGGGTGGATTCATTAATAGATGTAATGTATTAATGGAGAATATTTCATGATTTTTAAAAACACCTATCCTGTCATTTTTGATTGTCTTGTTCACACTTAATAATATACATGTTCAAATAATTTTTACAAAACATTTCATTTATTACAGAAACGCTCATTTCCTATTTAAAGTCATGTTTCAGAAGTTTATGTGATTTTTACTTAATTATAAACTACAATCATAAATATAGCTGGCACAGAATGTGTGGAAATAAATATAACATAATACTTGGTGAAAACAAAATTGTCAGAATATTAGAATATAAAAGTGTAGAATGATAAAAACACATATTCAGCAATTTGTGATAGTTTGTTTTACATAAGGAATGGAGAGTATCAGTTTGTGAAATGAGTAGGGTAAGTGGAGGGTAAGAGAAATTCTAATCCATACCACATTTTTAATGTTAAATTAATATGACAGATATTACAGAGTGCTTTACAAACATTATGCCTGATCATCACCTAAAACTTGTGAGGTCAGTCAGGTTGTAAATAAGAAAAGTGCTGAACAGACGGATTAAGTATATTGCCAAAGTCAAACAGTTAGTGATACAGCCCAGGGGTTCCCAAACTCTGGGCCAGGGGCTGGTGCTGGTCCCTGGCCTGTTAGGAAATGGACTGCACAGCAAGAAGTGAGTGGCGGGTGGCAGGGGGTTTGGGTAGGGGGCGGTTAGGAGCTTTTTCTGTATTTACAGCAACTCACCATGGCTCATATTACCACCTGAGTTCTCCCACCTGTCAGATCAGCAGCAGCATTCGGTTCTTATAGGAGCCGGAACCCTATCGTGAACTGCACATGCAAGGGATCTAGTTTGCGGATTTCTTACGAGAATCTAATGCTTGAGGATCTGCCACTGTCTCCCATCGTCTCCAAATGGGACTGTCTAGTTGCAGGAAAACAAGCTCAGGGTTCCCACTGATTCTACATTATGGTGAGTTGTATAAGTATTTCATTATATATTATAATGTAATAATAATAGAAATAAAGTGCACAATAAATTTAATGTGCTTGAATCATCTGAACACCATACCCTACCCCAGTCCTAGGAAAAATTGTCTTCCACAAAACCAGTCCCTGGTGCCAAAAAGGTTGGGGAATGCTGATATAGCTGATACTTGAAAACAGAATTGTAGAACCCAAAAGTCCATGTTTGGGTTTTTTGCTATTAAATTTCTTCCATATAATATAAACTATAAGCTGTGCTTTTACTTGAAATATTCTTAAAGTTATTTATAATTTTAACATCATATTTTGAATCAGGTATAAACATTGTTTAACAAATATTATTTACTAAAAGTAAATAGATAGTTCAATGTTCCATAGACAATGAAGAAGGTTTTAGCATACATATTGAGATTTTTACCTAATCTATTTCCACTGAATTATTTTCAGAGAGATGAAAATTTATAATTTACATTTATAAGCATGTAATCCAATGATTTTTCCTCCTTTTAAGCGGACTATTGTTAAGAGTAGTTTTAAGCTGACAGCAAAATTCAGCAGAAAGTATAGAGAGTTCCCAAGTACGCTTTGCCTCAACATGAACACAGCTTCCCCCACTATCAGCATCTCACACTGAAATGCAATACCTGTTACAATTCATAAACCTAAATTTACAAATCATTATCACCCAGAGTCCATAGTTAGCATTAGGATTCATCCTTGAAGTTACACGTTATATGGGTTTTGACAAATGTGTAATGACATGTGTTCCACCATGATAGTATCATACAGAATAGTTTCAGTACCTAAAAATTCTTTGTGCTTTACCTATTCATCCTTGTCTCCCCATTTACCCATGGCATAAACTGATCTTTTTAATATCTTCATAATTTTGCCTGTTCTGGAATGTCATATAATTAGAATCATATAATGTGTAGACTTTTCAGATTGGCTTCTTTCACTCAGTGATAAGTATGAAAATTTCCTTTACATCTATTCATGGCTTGATAGATCACTTATTTTCAGCACTGAATAATGTTCCCTTTGTCTGCATTTACCACAGTCTGTCCATTCATTCACATACTAAAGATGTTGGCTGATTTCATGGCTTGGAAATTATGAATGAAACTGGCATAAATATTCTGGTGCAGGTTTTTGTATGGACATGGATTTCAGCCCCTTTAGGTAAATATCAAGAAGTGTATTTGTTGGATCGTATAGTAAGAGTATGTTTACTTTGAATGAAACTGCCAAACTGTCTTCCAAAGTGGCTGTTATCATTTTACATTCCACCAGCAGTGAATGAGAGTCCTTGTTCTTTCATATTCTCCCCAGAATTTGGTGTTATCAGTGCTTTAGATCTGGCTCATTCTAATAAGTATATAATATATCTTATTATTGTTTTAATTTTAATTTCTCAAATGCAATACAATACGAAGGATACTAAAGTTAAAGGAAAAAAACAGCTTCAAAAAAGGGTGTATGTGAGGCTGTAAGAATAATATATTTTCAAAATAGAATTAAAATAAATCTTAATAATTAAGGTAAAATTAAAACTCATGAACATAGATACATTTTTTCTTATTTTTCTCTTAAAAGAAGAAACTGAAGCCATGTCACTTTATGCAACCATGTAAGGTATCTTTACGTATTTTTGCCCCTATTTTTTCTATAGCACTGTATTAGTTTTGTAAGACTAAAACAACAAACTGCCACAAACCAAGTTGTTTAAGGTTGCTTAAAACAACATAGCTTTATCCTCTCATTTATTCAGAAGCATAGACATCTAAAATCAAGATGTCAGCTGGATCATGCTCTTTCTGAAGGCTCTAGGGATGAATTCTTCCTTGATCTTTAAAGCTTCTGGTGATTGCCACCATTATTTGGAGTTCCTTGATTTGCAGCTGTGTTAGTCCAATTTCTGCCTCTGTCTTTACACAGCTGTTTTCCCTGTTTCTGTGTCCCGGTGTCTTAACATGTATTTCTTATAAGGTCCCCAGTAATTGAATTTAGAGGTCAGTCTAATCCTATATGACCCCATCTCAACTTGATTACATTTGTAAAAATCCTATTTTCAAATAAGGTCACATTCCCAGATAAGGGAGGATTAGGTCTCCTATATATGCCTTTGGAGGACACAATTTAGCCCACACAGGCACTGTTCTCCATTAATAAAAACAAGCAAAAGTAAAAAGCCTGGAAAATCTTTTTGTCTTTAAAATGCAAGGAATTTTTTAAAAGAAATCTTTAAATAATATCTCAAAGGACAGAAAAGTCAACAATTGCAAAATAAATATACCATTGACAAAGTAGTAATTATTTCAGTGAAAAAAGCATTGCTATCAATTAAAAGGAAAAAGCATCGCTATCAAAGAAAGAGCATTGCTATCAGGTAAAATATTTAAAACTTGTTTTTAAGATTGCTGACAAGATGGCCGAATAGGAACATAGGAACAGCTCCGGTCTGCAGTTCCCAGTAAGATCGACGCAGAAGGAGGGTGATTTCTGCATTTCCAACTGATGTACCCAGTTCATGTCACTGGGACTAGTTGGATAGTGGATGCAGCCCATGGAGGGTGATCCGAAGCAGGGTGGGGCATCACCTCACCTGGGAAGTGCAAGGGGAGGTGGCATATTCTGCTGTACCCAAGGGAAGCTGTGAGGGAATGAGCCTGAGGAACTCTGGCAGAGATACTGCACTTGTCCAATGGCCTTCACAACCCACAAAAACCAGGAGTTTCCCTCCTATGCCTACCACACCAGGGCCCTGGGATTCAAGCACAAAAATGGGCGGCCATTTGGGCAGACACCCAACTAGCTGCATACCCCAGTGGCACCTAGAACACAAGTGAGACAGAACCATTCACTCCCCTCGAAAGGGGGCTGAAGCCAGGGAGCCAAGTGGTCTGGCTCAGCGGGTCCCACCCTCAAGGAGCCCAGCAAACTAAAATCCACTGGCTTGAAATTCTAGCTGTCCTCACAGCAGCAGTCTGAGATCAACCTGTGACTCTTGAGCTTGGTGGGGGGAGGGGTGTCTGCCATTACTGAGGATTGAGTCAGTAGTTTTATGCTCACAGTGTGGAAAAAACCGCTGGGAAGTTCGAACTGGGCAAAGCCCACTGCAGCTCAGCAAGGCTGCTGTGGTCAGACTCCAGGATTTCTCTTCACTGGGCAGGGCATCTCTGAAAAAAAAGCAGCAGCCCCAGTCAGGGACTTATAGATAAAACCCCCATCTCTCTGGGACAGAGCACCTGGAGAAAGGCACTGCTGTGGGCGCAGCTTCAGCAGAATTAATCATTCCTGCCTGATGGCTCTGAAGACAGCAGCGGACCTCCCAGCACAGCGTTCGAGCTATGCTAAGGGTCAGACTGCCTCCTCAAGTGGGTCCCTGAATCCCATGTATCCTGACTGGAAGACACCTCCTAGTAGGGGTCAACAGACACCTCATACCAGAGAGCTCTGGCTGACATCTGGTAGATGCCCCTCTGGGACAAACTTTCCAGATGAAAGATCAGGCAGCAATCTTTGCTATTCTGCAGCCTCCGCTGGTGATACCCAGGCAAACAGGGTCAGGAGTGGACCTCCAGCAAACTCCAGCAGACCAGCAGCAGAGGGGACTGACTGTCAGAAGGAAAACTAACAAACAGAAAGAAATAGCATTTCCACTCAAAGACCCTATCTGAAGGTCACCAACATCAAAGACCAAAGGTAGATAAATCCACAAAGATGGGAAGAAACCAGTGCAAAAAGGCTGATAATTCCAAAACCCAGAACACCTCTTCTCCTCCAAAGGATCACAACTCCTCGCCAGTAAGAGAACAAAACTGGACGGAGAATGAGTTTGATGAACTGACAGAAGTAGGCTTCAGAAAGTGGGTAATAACAAACTCCTGTGAGCTAAAGGAGCATGTTTTAACCCAATGCAAGGAAGCTAAGAACTTTGAAAATAGGTTAGACGAATTGCTAACTAGAATAACCAGTGTAGAGAAGAACATAAGTTACCTGATGGAGCTGGAAAACACAGCACCAGAACTTCGTGAAGCATACACAAGTTTTAATAGCCGAATCGACAGTGATTGAAGGTCAACATAATGAAATAAAGCGAGAAGACAAGATTAGAGAAAAAAGAATAAAAAGGAACAAATAAAGCCTCCAAGAAATATGGGACTATGTGAAAAGACCAAATCTCTGTTTGATTAGTATACCTGAAAGTGACAAAGAGAATTGAACCAAGTTGGAAAACACTCTTCAGAATATTATCCAGGAGAACTTTCCCAACCTAGCAAGACAGGCCAACATTCAAATTCAGGAAATACAGAAAACACCACAAAGATACCCCTCGAGAAGAGCAACCCCAAGACACATAATCGTCAGATTCACCAAGGTTAAAATGAAGGAAAAAATATTAAGAGCAGCCAGGGAGAAAGGTTGGGTTATCCACAAAGGGAAGCCCATCAGACTAACAGTGGATCTCTCTGCACAAACTCTACAAGCCAGAAGAGAGTGGGAGCCAATATTCAACATTCTTAAAGAAAGAATTTTTAACCCAGAATTTCATATCCAGCCAAGCTAAGCTTCATAAGTGAAGGAGAAATAAAATCCTTTACAGACAAGCAAATGCTGAGAGATTTTGTCACTACCAGGCCTGCCTTACAAGAGCTCCTGAAGGAAGCATTAAACATGGAAAGGAACAACTGGTACCAGCCACTGCAAAAACATACCAAATTATGAAGAATATGGACACTATAAAGAAACTGCATCAACTAATGGGCAAAACAACCAGCTAGCATCATAGTGAAAAGATCAAATTCACACCTAACAATATTAACCTTAAATGTAAATGGGCTAAATGCCCCAAATAAGAGACACAGACTGGCAAATTGGAAAAAGAGTCAATACCCATCAGTGTGCTGTATTCAGGAGACCCATCTCATATGCAAAGACAAACATAGGCTCAAAATAAATGGATGGGGAAATATTTACCAAGCAAATGGAAAGGGAAAAAAAAAACAGGAGTTACAATCCTAACCTCTGATGAAACAGACTTTAACCAACAAAGGTCAAAAGAGACAATGAAGGGCATTACATAATGGTAAAGGGATTAATGCAGCAAGAAGATCTAACTATCCTAAATATATATGTACCTAATGCAGGAGCACACAGATCTATAAAGCAAGTTCTTAGAGACCTCCAAAGAGACTTAGACTCCCACACAGTAATAGTGGGACACTTTAACACCCCACTGTCAATATTAGATCAACAAGACAGAAAATTAACAAGGATAATCAGCACTTGAACTCAGCTCTGGACCAAGCCGACCTAATAGACATCTGCAGAACTCTCCACCCCAAATCAACAGAATATACATTCTTCTCAGGACCTCATCACATTTATTCTAAAATTGACCACATAATTGTAAGTAAAACACTCCTCAGCAAATGCAAAATAATGGAAATCATAACAGTCTCTCAGACCACAGTGCAATCAAATTAGAACTCAGGGTTAAGAAACACTCAAACCCACACGACTACATGGAAACTGAACAACCTTCTCCTGAATGACTACTGGGTAAATAAAAAAATGAAGGCTGAGATAAAAATGTTCTATGCGACCAGTGAGAATGAAGACACAACATACCAGAATCTCTGGGACACATATAAAGCAGTGTGTAGAGGGAAATTTATAGCACTAAATGCTCACAAGAGGAAGTGGGAAAGATCTAAAATTGACACCCTGACATCAAAATTAAAAGAACTAGAGAAGCAACAGCAAACAAATTCAAAATCTAGCAGAAAACAAGAACTAAGATCAGAACAGAACTGGAGGAGATAGAGACACGAAAGACCCTTCAAAAAATTAATGAATCCAGGAGTTTGTTTCTGAAAAGATCAACAAAATAGATAGACTGCTAGCCAGACTAATAAAGAAGAAAAGAGAGAATAATCAAATAGATGCAACAAAAAATGATATAGGAGATATCATCACGGATCCCACAGAAATACAAATTACCATCAGAGAATACAACAAACACCTCTATGCAAATAAACTTGAAAATCTAGAAGAAATGGATAAAGTTCTGGACACATACACCCTCCCAAGTCTAAACCAGGAAGAAGGCAAATACCTGAATAAACCAATAAGAAGTTCTGAAATTGAGGCAATAATTAATAGCCTACCAACCAAAAGAAGTCCAAGACCAGATGGACTCACAGCTGAATTCTACCAGAGGTACGAAGAGGAGCTGGTATCATTTCTTCTGAAGCTATCCCAAGTAATAGAAAAAGAGAGAATCCTCCCTAACTCATTTTATGAGGCCAGCATCATCCTGATTCCAAAACCTGTCAGAGACACAACAAAAAATGAAAATTTCAGGCCAATATCCCTGATGAACATCAACGTGAAAATTCTCAATAAAATACTGGCAAACAAAATCCAAACCAAAAACATCAAAAAGCTTATCCACCATGATCAAGTTGGCTTCATCCCTGGGATGCAAGGTTGGCTCAATTTATGCAAATCAATAAAGGTAATCCATCACATAAAAAGAACCAATGAAAAAAAACACATGATTATCTCAATAGATGGGGCAAAGGTTTTTGACAAAATTCAACACCCCTTCATGCTAAATACTGTCAATAAACTAGATATCGATGGAATGTATCTCAAAATAATAAGAGCTATTTATGACAAACCCACAGCCAATATCATACTGAAAGGGCAAAAACTGGAAGCATTCACTTTGAAAACCGGCACAAGACAAGGATGTCCTCTCTCACCACTCCTATTCAACATAGTATTGGAATTTCTGGCCAGGGCAATCAGTCAAGAGAAAGAAATAAAGGATATTCAAATAGGAAAAGAGGAAGTCATTTTTCTCTGTTTGCAGATGACATGATTGTATATTTAGAAAACCCCATCGTCTCAGCCCAAAACCTCCTTAAGCTGATAAGAAACTTCAGCAGTCTCAGGATACAAAATCAATGTGTAAAAATCACAAGCATTCCTACAG
Source organism: Gorilla gorilla gorilla (assembly GCF_029281585.2). Classification (NCBI taxonomy): domain Eukaryota; kingdom Metazoa; phylum Chordata; class Mammalia; order Primates; family Hominidae; genus Gorilla; species Gorilla gorilla. The sequence continues at coordinate 137,238,987 of NC_073227.2, forward strand.
AGCAATAACAGACAAACAGAGAGCCAAATCATGAGTGAACTCCCATTCACAATTGCTTCAAAGAGAATAAAATACTTAGGAATCCAACTTATAAGGGACATGAAGGACCTCTTCAAGGAGAACCACAAATCATTGCTCAAGGAAATAAGAGAGGACACAAAAAAATGGAAAAACATTCCATGCTCATGGATAGGAAGAATCAATATCGTGAAAATGGCCATAATGCTGTAAGTAATTGATAGATTGAATACTATCCCCATCAAGCTACCATTGACTTTCTTCACGGAATTGGAAAAAAACTACTTTAAACTTCCTATGGAAACAAGAAAGAGCCCACATAGCCAAGACAGTCCTGGGCAAGAAAAATAAATCTGGAGGCATCACGCTACCTAACTTCAAACTATACTACAAGGCTACAGTAACTGAAACATTGGGGTACTGGTACCAAAATAGATATATAGACCAATGGAACAGAACAGAGGCCCCCGAAATAACAACACACATCTATAACCATCTGATCTTTGACAAACCTGACACAAATAAGCAATGGGGAAAAGATTCCCTATTTATTAAATGGTGTTAGGAAAACTGGCTACCATATGCAGAAAACTGAAACTGGACCCTTTTTTACACCTTATATAAAAATTAACTCAAAATGGATTAAAGACTTAAATGTAAGACCTAGGACCATAAAAATCCTAGAAGAAAACCTTGGCAATACCATTCAGGACATAGGCATGGGCAAAAACTTCATGACTAAAACAGAAAAAGCAATAGCAACGAAAGCCAAAATTGACAATGGAATCTAATTAAATGAAAGAGCTTCTGCACAGCAAAGGAAACTATCAGCAGAGTGAACAGACAACCTACAGAATGGGGGAAAACTTTTGCAATCTATCCATCTGACAAAGGGCTAATGTTCAGGATCTACAAAGAACTTAAACAAATTTACAAGAAAAAAACCAACGTCCGCATCAAAAAGTGGGCAAAGGATGTGAACAGATACTTCTCAAAAGAAGACATTTATGCAGCCAACAGACATACGAAAAAATGTTCATCATCACTGGTCGTTAGAAAAATGCAAATCAAAACCACAATGAGATACCATCTCACACCAGTTAAAATGGCAATCATTAAAAAGTCAGGAAACAACAGATGCTGGAGAGGATGTGGAGAAATAGGAACGATTTTACACTGTTGGTGGGAGTATAAATTAGCTCAACTATTGTGGAAGACAGTGTGGTGATTCCTCAAGGATCTAGAACTAGAAATTCCGTTTGACCCAGCAATCCTATTACCGGGTATGTACTCAAAGAATCATAAATCATTCTACTATAAAGACACATGCACACATATGTTTATTATGGCACTATTCACAATAGCAAAGAGTTGGAACCAACCCAAATGTCCATGAATAATAGACTGGATAAAGAAAATGTGACACATATACAACATGGACTACTATGCAGCCATAAAAGAGGATGAGTTCATGTCCTTTGCAGGAATATGGATGAATCTGGAAAACATCATTCTCAGCAAACTATCACAAGAACAGAAAACCAAACAGCACATGTTCTCACTCATAAGTGGGAGTTGAACAATGAGAACACGTGGTCATCAGGAGGGGAGCATCACACACCAGAGCCTGTCGGGGGGTTAGTGGGTAGGAGAAGGTTAACATTAGGAGAAATGCCTAATGTAGATGACAGGTTGATGGGTGCAGCAAACCACCATGCCACATGTATACCTATGTAACAAAACTGCACCTTCTGCACATGTACCCCAGAACTTAAAGTATTTAAAAAAAAAAACTTGTTTTAAAAGTTATGAGTCCTGGCCAGGCGTGGTGGCTCATGTCTGTAATCCTAGCACTTTGGGAGGCCGAGGTGGGCAGATCACGAGGTCAGGAGATCGAGACCATCCTGGCTAATAGGTTGAAACCCCATCTCTACTAAAAATTCAAAAAAAAAAAAAATATCCCGGCATGGTGGCGGGCGCCTGTAGTCCCAGCTACTCGGGAGGCTGAGGCAGGAGACTGGCGTGAACCCGGGAGGCGGAGCTTGCAGTGAGCAGAGATTCGCCACTGCACTTCAGCCTGGGCGACAGAGTGAGACTCTGTCTCAAAAAAAAAAAAGTTATGAGTCCTTAAAAATGTGACAAACTATAGAATAATATACGACATTCTGATATGTAAGGTACACTTCCAATAACGTATATTATTACATGCCCCATATTAGATGAGCCTTAAACTTAATTTTTAATCTCTCACCAGGATATAAAATATGGAGATTGCCATATTTCATTAGGAAAATAAATATTGTAAAATAAGAAAACCTATCAAACCAATAAAAAGAGCAAAATATGTAATCAGAAAAATCCAGTGAAACTGAATGAGCTAGAATACCACACAGAGGTAGGGATGACATTACTTGCGTAAGACTGGTTGAGAAGAGTCATTACCAGAAGATCACAAATAATATGATTCCCTGCTCACAAATTTCAAAACAAATTTAAAAAACTCAAGAATATATTATGTAGGGTTACAAATATGCATAGTAAATTTTCAATAATCAATGAATTATTAATATAAACTTGAGGATAATCTTTAATTAGACACTAAAATAAGGATGTTAGATTGAGAAGGGAAATATAACAAAATGGGTATCATTGAAAATATACTGGATTTTATACTACAGTGGTGGTTCTTATGTTATCAAATAAATATTAGGTTGGTGAAAAAGTAATTGTTTTGCACCAACCTAATAATTAGATGTAACCATTACAGTGTTAGATAAAATAATAATAGTGAAATATTATTAATCAGTTACGTAGTATGACAAAAGATGAATATTGTAATTTATTCTTATCCTGAAGTCTACAAACATATTAAAAATAAATGTCAGAACAGTTTGGTGCTGGTGATGAAACAAACAGACTATCATAATTCATACAAACACACAGAGGCAGAATCATGCTTATGGGAACAATATTCTCGATATAATATATATATATATATACAAATTTATGGATTTTCATAATTCCATATGAAAAGAATAGATAATTTAATAGAAGAAAATTTTAGAAAAAAACTTGTTAGTTTTATGTGAGGATTGTAGCTCAAGCAAAGACATGGGTCAACAAATTAATGTCATTCAGTAAGAATATATATGTATATAGGAAAATGACATTCTACAGGAATGTATTTATAGGCAAAACTGGTCTGTCTTGTGCAATACATGCCTGGCTCATACGATTCCATCAACAAACATTTTTATAGATGACAGATATATAGATAGTATAGAAAATGAACTGTCACATAAACAGAAAATTTTCAGCAAAGAAAACTCAAAAGACTAACGAATAGGTGTGTAGACAGTCAATCCAGTTGTAATTAGAAAAATAAAAAAATAAACTATAGAGCTATAATTCCATGCACATAAGATTTAGAAACATTAGGAAAATGATGAATGCATGTTTTGGAAAGGGTGTGGAGTGCATGAAAACTCATGCTGGTCGTAATGCAGGCCAATACAACTGACCTGGAAGGTAGAGCTAATGGAATATACTGTTACTATTATTATTTTGACCAAATTGCTATCTGATAGATCAATTAAGACTAAAAAATATATACTTGAATTTATTTTCCTTTTGTTTCTCTAATATTATTTAATTTTTATGTAGATCTTATTTTCTGACTCATCAATATTTTTTTCTTTCTGAAGAACTTCTTTAATATTACTTTCAAGGCACGTCTACTAGAAACAAATATTTAAACATGAAATTACAGATCTCCACATTCCACCCTTTTTATATGAAACAGATAAGCTTGGCTTTAACTTAAAGTCTTTAACAACATTTTGTTATAATATTAAGATATTATTTTAAGTCAAGTGTAAATACAATTTAACAAATATTAAAGCATGTATTAATATGTATTAACTGAGATGTAATAATCTTTAATGGATCATATCTAAATAGTGAAAAGTTCCCTATGTAATAAAGTTAGGTATTTGGATTCCATAGTGACTTCTTTTCTAATCTCTCCATATTTCCATTAAATTATTTTTAGGCAGAAGTAATTTTTTACTTTTATAAAAATGTATTCTAATGGCTCTTTTAGTTGGTACTATTTTATTAAACTGCTGTGCCATCATCATTTGAAAGCTTTTTACTGCAGACTAAAAATGAATTGATAGCAGTTAGCAAGGAGAAAAATCAATGAAGTAGAAAAAGAAATAATTTTAATCATGGGCAAACACATTTTCATTAAACAAAGTCATTACATTATAATGAATCATCTTAATTTTTCTGCATAATCTTTTCATATAATACTGAAGATTACATAAAAATCTAGGCTATATTCTTACAGTTTTAAAAATACAAATTCATTTCAAACTCACATCAAAAAAAGTTTATTTCTTTCTAATATTGGTTACATTTATCCTGTTTCCAACTTTTCTCCTTTTTCCTTTAATTTACCGACACCCTTCTTTGTTTTTCTTATGGACTAATGCTGTAGTATTGATACCATTAAGACAATCTATGCTAATAGTTCCTTTGAGAATTTGTTTTGAATCTACTATGCCTAGAGTTTTATTTCTTCTTATTTTTATAAAGATAATTGACATAAAATAAACTGCATGTATTTAAAGCGTAGGTCTCAATAAGTTTTGACATAATTATACACTCTGGAACCTTCAACGCAATCCAGATTATTAACATATTTTTGACCTTTAAAAGTTTTCTTGTTTTACTTTTAGTACCTCCCTTCTATGCTGCTTTACTTTCTACTTCCACAGACAAACACTAATCTGCTCTTGTCACATTACATTAGTTTTCATTTCCAAAATGTATATACAAATTTAATCATATAGTGTGTACTCTGTCTTGTCCTGCTTATTTCTATCAGCATAATAATTTGAGACTTGTCAGTGTCATAGCGTGTATCAAGAGTTTATTCTTTTTTATTGCTGAGTAACCCATAGTTGGATAAATGTATCACGATTTGTTTATTCTTTCACTTGTTGATAAAAACATATATGCTACCAACATGTATGTTGGTAATACATATAAAGCTATTTTGAAAATTCTAACATAAGTCAGATTTATAGTTGGGAAATTCAACAAGCCCTGTGTCAATAACTGAGAGAAATGCTAGGCAAAAAATCAATAAGAATGTTGACATGAACAATTCAAGATCTGAGTAAGACAAGATCTGAACCAGACAATTAACTGACAAAATCACATTCCACGAAACTATAGGAAAATATTTTTATTATTATTTTTTGTTTAATTAAAAAGAACACATAGACAATTCACCAAGAAAAACCACAACTTGGATCATAAAACATACTTTAACAAATAACAAATAAATAAAATGATACAGTGTAATCTCTGACAACAACAAAATCAAACTAAAAATTAATAACAGAAGACAACACAAAAATAGTCTTAACCATAAACTTACAGAATAAACGTATAAATAGCTTATGTGTCCAAGAAGCTTTAAAATTATTTTAAAAAGAACTGAATGAAAAAGCACAACATATGAAATATAGGTGATTTGGCTAAAGAAGTTATTTTAGGGAAACTTCTGCTATGATATGATTACATTGGAAAAAAGAAAAGGTCTCAAATAAAAGTGTAAGTGTTTGATCAAGAATTCAGAAAAACAGATGCAAAATTACCTAAAAGATGAGGAAGGATAGAAGTAATAAACTTAAGAGGAGAATTCAATGAAATTGAAAACAGAAAAACAGTAGAGAAAAATCAATTAAGCACAGAGCTAGTCTAAAAAAAAAGTCAAAGTCTATAAGCCACTTGCAAAACTACCAGAAAGAAAAAAAAGATAAGACATCTCTATTATCAGGATTCAAAAAGCAGACATGACTACAGATCCTGCAGCCATTAAAATATATGTAAGGAAATACTATGAAGAACTTTATACTGAAAATTAGAAAGTTTAGAAGAAATTAACCTCTTCTGTAAGGCAACACAAAGTACCCAATTCAAACAAAGTGAAATAGAGATATTGAATAATCCTACAACCATCAAATAATTGAATTTGTAATTTATCAAATTATCAAGGCTGATCAACTTTGTGTTTTTTTAAATAGCATTTTACTTCATTAATTGTGCTTTCTTTTACCTCATTTTGCATCTGTTTTTCTGGATTCTTGGTCAGAACTTTATATTTTTATGCAAAAAAAAACTCTTCACCCAAATATTCAAGAAATATTAATAGCAATTTTACACAGTATCTTCCAAAATATAGGCGAGGAAATTACACATACAAATTCATTTTATAAGCACGATATTACACTTATATGAAAATCACACAAAGATAATGCTAAAAAAGAAAACCACAGAATAATATCTCACATAAACATAGACACAAATGTCTTAACAAAATATTATCAAATGCAGTTCAGCATTGTATAAAACAAATTGTACACCATGAGCAAGTGTATACAAGGCTGTTTGAACATTTAAAAATCAAATAACCTACCACGTCAACATGCTACAGAAGAAAATGTGTATAACTATATGATGTGATGAATAAACATCTTTTGATGTAATGCAATATGAATTCATGATTGTTAAAAATCTAAAAAATAGAAGAGAACTTTCTCCCCTTGTTACAAGATGTTTACAAAATCTACAGTCACCGTTATACTGATTGGCACTAAAATGAATGACTTTCCCCTAAAATCAGGAAAATATCAAGCACATGTGATCTGATCCTCTTACTCAACATAGTGCTGAAAGATCAACCATAAAAATCAATCACATTTCTATGTACTGACAGGGAATATACAGAAACCAAAATTAAAGATACAATGTCATTTACAATGACTCCAATAAAAAATAAATACTTATAGTATTAGTCCATGTTCACACTGCTATAAAGACATATGTAAGATTCAGTAGTTTATAAAGAAAAGAGGTTTAATTTCCCTTCTGCACTGGCCTAGGAGGTTCTCCATGAGGACCCCTCCCCTGCAGCGGTCTTTTGCCAGGACATCCAGGTGTTTCCATACATCTTCTGAAATCTAGGCAGAGGTTCCCAAACATCAATTTTTTATTTCTGTGCACCTGCAGGTCCAATACCATGTGGAAACCACCAAGGCTTGGCATTTGCACCCTCTGAAGCAATGGCCCAAGCTGTCTCTTGGCTCCTTTCAGCCATGACTATAGCTGAAGTGGCTGAGACACAGGTCACCAAGTCCCGGGTTGCACAGAGCAGCAGGGACCCTAGGCCAGGCCCATGAAACCATTTTTTCTCCTAGGCCTCCTGACCTGTGGTGGAAAAGGCTGTCACCAAGGTCTCTGATATGGCCTGGAGACATTTTCCCCATTGACTTGGCAACTCACATTCAGCTACTCATTATTTATGCAAATTTCTGCAGCAGGCTTGAATGTCTCCTAGAAAATTGGTTTTTCTTTCCAATTGTCAGACTGCAAATTTTCCAAACTTTTATGCTCTGCTTCCCTCTTAAACATCAACTTCTCTTTCATACCATCTCTTAGTGAATGCATAAAACTAAATGCTTCCAGAATAATGCAGGTCATGTTTTAAATGCTTTGCTGCTTAGACATTTCTTCTGCCAGATACCCTAAATCATCTCTCTTATGTTCAATGTTCCACAAATCTCCAGGGAAGGAGCAAAATGCTGCCAGTCTCTGTGCTAAAGCATAGCATGAGTGACCTTAACTCCAGTTCCCAATAAATTTCTCATCTCCATCTGAGACCACCTCAGCCTGGACTTTATAGTTCACATCACTATCAGCAGTTTGGTCAAAACCATTTAACTAGCCCCTAGGAAGTTGTAAACATTCCCACATCTTCCTGTCTTCTTCCGAGTCCTCCAAACTGTTCCAACCTCTGCCTATTACCTAGTTCCAAAGTCACTTCCACATTTTCAAGTATCTTTATAGCAGTAAGAAACTCTCTGTGATACCATTTTACTGTATCTGTTCATTCTCTCATTGCTATAAAGGTACTACCAAAGACTGGGTAATTTATAAAGGAAAGAGGTTTAATTGACTAATAGTTCCACATGCCTGGGGAGGCCTCGTGAATCTCGCGATCATAGTGGAAGGGGAAGCAAGCACATCTTACTGGCAGCAGGCAAGAGAGAGCATGCAAAGGGGGAAGAGCCACTTTTAAAACCCAGATCTTGTGAGAATTCACTCGCTATCACAAGAACAGCATTGGGTGAAACTGCCCCTGTGATCCAATTATCCCCTACTAGGTCCCTCTCCTGACACTGGGGATTACAAATTGTGATGAGATTTGGTTAGCCACACAGAATGAAACCATATAACTTACATACTTAACAAAACATGCACAGGCCTAGTATGCTAATAACAAGATGAAAAAAGGAATCAAATAAGATATGAACAAATGGAGAGCCACTGCATGCATGAATAGTAAAGCTCAACATAGTGAATATGTCAATTTTCCTAAGTTGATCTGCAGATTTAATAAAATTCCTACCAAAATATTACCAA